>NC_084735.1:44104820-44419820 GCF_033978785.1 Entelurus aequoreus | reverse complement strand
GGTTAATATTCAAGTCAGGAAATGTAAATGTAGTATTTTTGGCGCTTTTTGAATGTTTTTTTTATTGGGTTTTATGGGCGGACTAGAGGACCTCCCAATGACTCTGCTTTTAGTAGACATTTATTTACATTTATTAACGAGTTAGAATACATTAAAAAAAATAATACATCCATCGTCATGTCTTTCATAATGATTGTGAACAATAGGCAAAATCCCCAAAAAAGTGCAGTTCCCCTTTAATTCAGTGATTCTTAAGCGTACCATTAGATGTACCACAACTGCTACAGATAATATAAATTATATAAATATGACCAGCAATAGAGTTTTTAATGCTTTCGTAATATCGTGATAATGCATGTTGATGACACATTTTAGCTGTGTCCCACATTCCAGCTAACAAACTAACCTCCTTCCACAGTGCAAATGCACTGCCAAGTCAGCAATCCTTGCTAACATGGCGACAAATAAACTCCGCTTCTAACAAATATCATTACTGGAAGAAGAGGACGTGCTAAATCTGCTATACTGCACATCGTAGAAGGGCATGCTTGCTGCTAAACACTAGACTAGAGCTCTGTAATGAAAGCAGGGGTGGGCAAATTGCCACAAATATCGATAGTAACAATACCATGTATAGTATTGGTTAATGCAGTGATTTAATTGATATTTTTTACTTTCACAAAATCTTTTGTTGTTTACAAAGTCAGGAAATACCGGCCAAAACTAATATGAAGTATTTAAACAACAGAAGTATAAGCGATTATTACATTTTAACAGGAGTGTAGATAGAAACATGTTAACCAACTATTAACAGTAAATTAGCAAGTAGATTAATAATAATTTTGAGAAAATAATACAAGAGGAAAAGACACAATGTGTTAACGCAGACAAATTAGGAGCCTTTGTAAGCCATTTTGAAATGGTTCTATTATCATTTCAATATAATCGTGATATACCGCTATATCGTTATCGCAAGAGGCTGTATAGATATCCTAAAATAAATTTAAGCCCATATCGCCTATCCCTAGTACAGTGTATTGACAAACATTGTATTGGTTTTAGCATATTTATTGCACAAAATGTATCTGTAATGTTTAAGTGTCAGCATCCTTTAGGTTGTCTTTTCTATATTTGCATTTTTCAATTGGAGATTTGCATCTATACGAGCAGCAGATTTTATGTTTAATTAAACAAAAACATTCAACACAAAAGCTCAACAGATTTATGTTCTGCCTTTTTCACCCTTACTTACCAACCGGTGACCTTGATAAAACCGAGATAAGAACCATGATATTGGCATACCAGTAACTTTGTAGAAATGTGTATACAGCTTATTTAGTGAAGAAAGAAAGAAAATAAAGTTGATCAAAAGTCAAGGAATAAACAAGGTTTCTGTGGGGTATTAAAATAATTAGGTAATTAAATGGATTTTACGAAAATTAAGGAATTAAATGGCTTTAAAACGCATTAAATGCAATGTCCAGAGTGATTGAAAAATTTGATACAATTGAAGGACTTGGCCGATAGTCAATACGTCAATCAATCAAACAATAAATAAAAATGAGCTTAATAACGTTGCGGTCATTGATAAATTGCTACGTCTGTCTTTGTGTTTCTTTTCTTCGGCTCTGGCTTTCAAACCGGATACAAGAAATCTTTTAAGTCCGAAAGAAAATGAATAAGATATGATCAATAAAGAGATTAATGATAAATTACACTTTGCTGAAAGCGCCAGTGACACACGCACGCACACATTAATTCATAGATAACAACAACAAAAATAACTCGCCTATCTTTCATTTTAGGATTTCCAACATACCAAGGTTTTGAAGCACATCCATTTCCAGTGTTTGTTTACACGTCAAACTAGGAGACAAACTGGCAGAGCTTCCATTTAGAAGGAGACAGCTGATCAGTATTCTGTGGGCAATGTCTTTCACCTTCATGTATTGATGAAATCTGCTTGAACCACAAAAAGGAAATCTCTTTACCTGAGATGACTTCACAATTCAGTAACATTTAGTTTTTTGGGGGCCACACAGACTGACGGTCAAAAGTGGAACGCACTTGACTCAGTTTGTATAGATCAGGGGTGTCCAAAGTGCGGCCCCGGGGCCATTTGCGGCCCGCAGCTAATTGTTTACTGTCCCGCCACCCATTCTGGAAATGCTATTGCAAAAAATTAAAAAAAACATTAAAAAAAGTGGAATGAGGTGAAATCTAACGAGAAAAAGTTGCAATGTTGACACAAAGCTGCCATGCAGGCTGTTTTTTTCTTTGTTTTGTCTTTCTTTATTTTTTGCCATTGCTCAAGAGGAAAATAATGACAAAAAAATCCAAGTTATAATGAATTATTTTCAAGGCTCCAATTACTTCAAATATTTTACTTGAAAATGTTTTATGTGGTAAATATTGCATATATTTTGTAGTTGCCATATAAAAACATCAACGATTTCTTTGACAAAAGAGCATAAAACAAACAAAATAATAGTTCAAACGTAAAATCGACAGATATATCTGAAGTTGATCTCGTAACTTACAGTAAGTGTTGAAAGTAAAAAAAAAAAAAAAAAAACTAATAAAAATGTATCACTTTATGAGTGGG
Organism: Entelurus aequoreus; assembly: GCF_033978785.1. Lineage (NCBI taxonomy): Eukaryota > Metazoa > Chordata > Actinopteri > Syngnathiformes > Syngnathidae > Entelurus > Entelurus aequoreus. The sequence goes on along the minus strand of NC_084735.1, from coordinate 44,417,215 downwards.
GCACCTTTTGGATCCCAAATATATTTAGTGGTATTTTATTTATCTTTTCACTGTGATTACTCAAAAATATTAAAGAATTAAAATCAATGGTGTCCTGTATTATTGATCTTTTAGGGCTCTAATTACTAAATACTGCATATTTCAGTTTTACTATAAAAAAACAAAGTTGTTTTTGACAGAAAAGCCATAAAACCTTTTTTTTCTTTTAAGTTGATATAGAGATTTACTGTAAGCGTTAAATTAAAAATAATAATACAAATTAGACTTATTTTTAACATTTTAATAACTGAGACCCTTTATGGTCCCCAGGACCCCTAAAGGTAAAATAAATTTAAAAAATCCATATATTTTGTTATGGTTTGAAAATGAAAAATATCAAAAAGGCCCCAACATTCTTTAATTTTTTCGTTTGCGGCCCTCAGTAGAAAAAGTTTGGACACCCCTGGTATAGATGAACTCATCTTTTTTTGTGTGTTTGTATCCTTTTATGCCACAGGATTTGCTTAAACACACACCAAAGGACCATCCCGACTTCCCTCTCCTGCAGGACGCTCTGCGAATATCTCAGAACTTCCTCTCCTCCATCAACGAGGAGATTGACCCTCGCAGGACCGCGGTAACCACACCCAAAGGAGAGGTGTGTATGGAGGCCTGTGTGCAATGGAAAGCGCTTTTCCCTCAAAGCGCTAGTGTGTGAGTGTGACTGTTGTCTGTCTATCTGTGTTGGCTCTGCGATGAGGTGAACGGGACAAGCGGTAGAACATGGATGGATGGCGCTTGCATCCTAAAAATAGCTCGTAGTCACATGATAAAGATCGAGGACATGATAATAATAAATAGAAGAAACAAGGAAATGTGACAAATGAAATGCCCTGATTTACTTGCGAAGTTAATATCTCAGTAGAAAGTAACAATGAATGCTTTAAAAAGAGGTTATGCGTATTTTGATCTTCTTTCTTTGATTTTTTTCAATCAAACTTTTTTACTATCATTATTATATTTATTGTTATTAGTTTCCCTACTGTTTTGTTTCGCTATAAACAATCTTCAAATGTTCTTCTGTGGTTCACCATAAAAGGTCCTGGAAGGACTGTCAAATGTTTAATTTAAAACGGAGAAAAGAGCTGCAACTATTAGAAAAAAGCTTCAATTTATATTATGTTACTTCAATGAATCATTTAATTAGTGTAACTAAAAAAATTGCTAAAATCCGGACTGCATGGAGTGCCTGGAACTTTAAATACGGAACATAGTTTCTGCACGGCCGCTACAACAGAGCGCACACGAGAGCGGTTGAAGCAGCGAACAGAAGGTAGTTTAAAAAAAAAAGGAATGCACACGTTAAACGTGCATTTTCAATGTTGGTGATGTGCATTTATTGATTAAAAAAAATAATGTAGGCGATGGCATGCAGAAAAATCTTAGTTTATTTAAACTCTTTTCCCTAAAATATGCATTAAGGCTAAAAAGCAGGGGTCTCAAACTCAATTTACCTGGGGTTTGCTGGAGGCACAGTCTTGGTGTGGCTGGGCCGCATCAGATATTCTACAAGAAAAACTTTGGAAAAAAATAATAATAAAAAAATCTAATCTTCTCAAATGTCTTTATTTTTATTTTTTAACACAAAATAGGATGGAATTTTTAAAAAAGAATTAATTTAAAAAAATACTGTAAGTACTGATAAATACATTTTTGGGGCTGTGGAATATATTTTAATTCCACTTGGTGTCACTGTCCTGTTTAGCCGGCGCATGGAGAACACCATTTCCGCAATGTGCGTTGATTTTGCTTCTTTTTCCTGTAAGAGCAGCACGGCAGTCAGTGGATTATAGCCCAGTAGCAGTCTCCTTTGTTTTGCTGTTGTTCATGTCTTTCATGATGACATGAACACCATGGCATTTGTAGACGGTAGAAAGTACCGGGATAGCAAGTGCAAAAAGGCGACTGCTCCCAGAGTTTTAATCACCGTGCTGTTACAGGAAAAAGAAGAGGAAATGACACAGTGTTGTTGTAAACGTAGGCATAGAAACAAAAGAAACCCAAATGAAATAAAATAGAAATGTATGTTGTGTTTAGCGTGATGCAAATAAAACATATTGACTAATAAATAATGGTGTGACCCTATAATTGGACTGCGTTGCCGGGGACTCTTATTGTCGATGAACAGGTGTCGCTATGTGACTGTATGCTACATTGAGTTCCTTACTTTTCTTTTATCCTGTTGCGTATGCGTCACTTTGATTTATTTTGTCAGAGAGAGACATATATACCTATAATGTCCTGCTGGGCAACAACCTAGAACACTTTTTTTTTGGAAGTGCTATTCATATAAAACTTGCGGGCCTCACTGACATTAAACCTTCATATTAAGGTGGGGGGCTACAAAATATCATCTCGGGGGCCATAATTGGCCCCCAGGCTGCGAGTTTGAGACCCCTGCTATAAGGTGTGTTTAATCCGATGAATCGTACAAACTAATCAATAGATTACTGGATTACTAAAGTAATTGTTGGCTGCAGCCCCAAATGTAAATATTAAAAACATGCTCACTAAAAATGTTAAATGTGCACCTCAATATCCAAACATTACAAATTGTTTTTTTCAGACCTCTTCCTTTCCAACCAGTATAGCTTAGTCCTGTGCTGATAATTAATAGGAGAGATTTCGAACAATAAATGAAATTAACTCGATAATTTTGCCAGCATCGATAAATTACAATGTCCGTGTGTTTGTTTTTTTCGTCTCTTTTCGTCTCTTGCTTTCAAACGTGGTGCAAAAGGGTTTACTCTGTGCAATGCTCTTAACACCTGAACGTGTTGGTTCAATAGCAGAATAAATTAAGGGAGTGAACCTTCTTGTCAGTCATTCTTTGTCTTTGTGAATGGAGGCAGGACTAGTAGCTTCTAACAGTGACATAAGCTTGCCAGTTGCATCTCTATAGTGAGAAGCACCTCAAGGTAACAAAAATTAGGAAGAAAAAAAAATATTGCAAAGCCAAATGTCCCCCTATGGGAATATTTCGGTTTGTAACTAAACAGCAAGATGAATCCATCAATGCGGACAAACGGGACAGTATGCCAAAATGGTTTGAAACCCCACCTGATCCAAAAAACGCAGCGGTTTCTCCAACTGTCGAAAAAAACTGCACTGAAAGATGATAAACTTTTATTAAAGTGTAACTTTTGCTAATAGTGATTGAAAGTTATTTTAATTTTTATTGTTTGTTTACTTCTTTAAAAGTGCTTCAACGTTTAATTACAATGGTAAAAAATACTAATGAAAAATAAAAGTTTATTGCGTTTGAAAGGCTTACTTGCATTATTGCTAATATTATAAATGATGATTACATTAGTAAAATTATAAATGGTCTGTATTTATATAGTGCTTTACTATACCTTTCTTTCTTTCTTTCTTTTAGTTTATTTCGAACATGAACACATTTACATCATAATACATCACACAATTTCATATCATTTCATTTACATCATGCCCGAAAAGGAGTAGGAAGAAGCAAAGCTTATTTAATCCTACCCCTTTCCCACTTCAAAGCATTTACAATTACATAAAATCATTTACTGACCTTTTTATATAATAAAATAACATCTATAAATTAGTATATACAACAGTTTGTAATATGTAATTAATTAATTCAGTCATTATTAACATACTGAGATGAAGAATATTTTCAATAAGGTTGGAAGTTTTTGTCATAATTCTTGTTCTTTGTACTTTGTAAGCACTATTAATTTAAACAACCTCTTAAACTGGATCATGTCAGTACAATTTTTAACTTCTTTACTTAATCCATTCCATAATTTAATTCCACATACTGTTATGCTAAAAGTTTTAAGTGTTGTACGTGCATATAAATGTTTTAAATTATTTTTTCCTCTATGGTTATATTTCTCCTCTTTAGTTGAGAAGAAATGTTGTACCTTCTTTGGTAGCAGGTTATAGATTGCTTTGTACATCATTTTAGCTGTTTGCAATTTTACCAAATCACCAAACTTTAATATTTTTGACTTAATAAATAAAGGGTTTGTATGTTCTCTATATCCAACATTATGTATTATTCTAACTGATCTTTTTTGTAGCATGGTTAACGAATGTAGCGCACATTTGTAGTTATTTCCCCATATTTCTGCACAATAACTCAGATATGGTAACACTAGTGAGCAGTAGAGAATATGAAGTGATTTTTGGCCCAGGACGTGTTTTGTTTTATTCATTATTGAAATGTTTTTTGCTACCTTATGTTGTATGTTTTGTATATGAGATTTCCAGTTAATTTTATCATCTATTAATACTCCCAAAAATCTGGTTTCTTTTACCCTTTCGATGTCTACTCCGTCTATGTGTATTTGCGTATGATGCTCTTTCCTACTATTACCAAATAGCATTATTTTAGTTTTACTGAGATTCAAAGATAGTCTGTTTTTGTTAAACCATCTTTTTAATTTGTTCATTTTTTCTGTTATTATTTGTATTATCTTCTGTGTGTTCTCTCCTGAACAGAAAGCAGTTGTATCATCTGCAAATAAAACCAACTTTAAGTCCTTTGTAACTTTACAAATGTCGTTTATATAAAGATTAAACAATTTTGGTCCCAGTATTGATCCCTGCGGCACACCACAGGATATATCTAGCCGTGTTGACATATTTTCACCCATCTTCACATATTGCTACCTGTTGGTTAAATAGCTTCTTACCCAGTTCAATACCAAACCTCTGATGCCATACCGTTCTAATTTTTGTATTAAAATATCATGATTAATTGTATCAAATGCTTTTGTTCAGTCCATGAATACTGCTGCCGCACATTCTTTACCATCTATTGCATTGGTAATTTCCTCTGTTATTTTAATTAATGCTATTGATGTTGAGATATTTTCTCGAAATCCATATTGGTTCTCCACGAGCGTCCCACTTTTGTTAATAAATAAATCTAATCGACTATTGAATAATTTTTCCATGATTTTGGAGAATTGTGGAAGTAATGAAACTGGTCTGTAGTTAGTAAACTGGTGTACGTCTACATTCTCATAGATTGGTACGACTTTTGCAATAGTCATTTTGTCTGGGAATTTTCCGGTTAAAAATGATACAGTCGTGATATATGTCAGAGGTTCTGAAATGTCTTCTATAACCTTTTTTTTCGTTACCATATCTATTCCATGACAGTCAGTTGAAGTCTTGGATTTACAATTTTTTACCATTTTGAGTATTTCTTCTTTTGTTACACTTTTAAGAAACATGGAATTGGGATTTCTGTCTATGAGCTCACTCAAGTCCTCAACTGACCCATCATCTGCATTTGGAATTCTTTGATCCAGATTTGTTCCGATATTAACAAAATAATAATTGAAACGTTCAGCAATTTGGTTCATATTGTCATTTTTTGTATGTCCATCTAGAAAGTACCGGGGGTAATTTTTCTTAGCACCATTTTTAATGATGCTATTTAGGATGCCCCATGTTGCTCTCATGTTGTTTTTGTTCTCGTTTAATAATTGACTGTAGTATTCCTTCTTACATGTTCGTAGTATACCAATTAGCTTGTTTTTATATTTCTTATACTTATTTTCTGCCTCTATAGATCTTTGTGTTATAAATATTCGATACAATGTGTTTTTTTTGTGACAAGCATTTTTCAGTCCTTTTGTCATCCACGGTTGGTTGTTTTTCTTTTGCTTCTTACTACGTTCTTTCCATGGGCAATGTTTATCATAGAGTGTTAGAAAGGTGTTGACAAAATTCCCATATGCATCATCTACATCATCTTCATTATATACATTGTCCCAAATGTGTTTCCTCAGATCCTTCTTGAAGAAAATCATTCCTTCCTCTGTACATAGTCTTTGAAATGTCTTTTTGTCAATGTTCTTCTTCCTGTAGTTCCCATCATAAATAGTAAAGACTGGCAGATGGTCGCTGATGTCGGTTGTTAACAGTCCACTTGTTATATTATTATCAAAGACATTAGTGAATATATTGTCAATAAGTGTAGCACTGTGACTTGCAATTCTGGTTGGCCTTGTGATTTGAGGATACAAACTCATACTATACATTGTATCTGTGAAATCATTAATGGACTTTTGCTTGTTGGGGTTCAAGAGATCAATGTTGAAGTCTCCACATAAAAAGAGTACTTTTTGACTGATTCCATTGAAAGTTCCCTTAATCCAGTCTTCAAATCCTTCAATACTTGAGTTGGGTGCCCTATATATACAACTGATCAATACATTTCTATTTCTTTCATGACATATCTCAATGGTTATACACTCTAAAACATTGTCAATAGCCAGTGACATGTCTTTTACCACCTTGTAATGGAAGTCCTTCATCACATATACAGCAACTCCGCCTCCATTCTTATTTACTCCATTAATATAATTGAGTTCATATCCTTCTAGTCCAAAGTCCATTCCTTTTTTTGGATCCATCCATGTCTCTGATACAGCGATAATTTTGAAAGGTTCTTTAAAGTGTTCCAAAAAATAATTTCATATTGTTAAAATTGGCATACAAGCTTCTGCAGTTAATATGAATAATTGACAGTTTGTTATTGGAATTAATGTTGGTGTTGTACTGTACTTCTGTATAATATAAACAATTATTGTCCATGTGAGAAAAAAAATGTATGTCTGGATCTATAGCACTGTCCAATTCCGTCCTGTTATAGTCGGTGCTGGAAAAGGTTATAAATTCTCTGTTTGATTGATTATTGTTTGTTTGTGTCATGGTTGTGTTTAATTTTTTTATCGTTATTGATATTTATCCAGCTCTGCTATTTTCCTGTAATGATACCCAAAATGCTTTACATTATACATGACATTCAAATAGTGCTTAAATGGGTGTTGAAATAATGCTGACAATATTCTTTTTTCTGCAATAATTTGTGGGAAAATATATCGTCGAACATTTTTTTTTGGCCTAGGCCAGGGGTCTGCAACCAAATGTGGCTCCTTTGCCTCCTTGTTGTGGCTCCCTCAGATTTCTTCCGGAGTGAGAAAGGTTAGCATTTTCAAAAAAGTGTTCCATAATTTCCTACTGTCTGTGAAGCCGTGAATGCTCACAGGTTGAGTTCTGAGGCCAGTAAAAGAGACCTGGAAGCCTGTGTTTTCACTTCAGCTTCACCACTGTGCAACCCCTTGGGTACGCTAACCATTAATACTTGCCAAAAAAATTAAAGAGAAAAATAGTTAAATTTCACATTGACAGTTTGGATATTCTATAAAATAAGAAATAAAACAGAGGACAACTTTTACAAGTTTATACGTTTTTACATTTTGCGGCTCTATACTATATTTTTTTGGTGGAAGAAGCGACAAAATGTTTCTTTTGATAATAAAGGTTGCAAACCCCTGCCCTATGCCTATAGTTTCCACCTCCATCGAGGTATAGTTCCGCTTTTTTTGTTGACGTCTTTTCACAAGTTATGATTCAGGATGAGATAACAATGCAATGCATGGGTCCTTAAAATAGGCAAGCTGCATTCATAATTAACTTTGCATTGACCTTTCATGTCAGGTAAGATCTAGATTTTATTGTATTTACATATTTTCGTAGGTTTATACATTTGGGGTTTGACGAAGACTTGTAGCCAGAATGCCATACTGCTGTTTTTTTAGATGAGGCCCCAGGTGCTTTAGGAGTTGTTAAGAAACAGAGTTACGATGCCATCTTCTGTACAGAGTTGGAACAACAGTTCCACATCATGTGTTTCTGAGCTAAGGCGCATCAGGCAATGCCAATTAATCTTATAGTGGCGTTCCAAAAGTTTTTGTGGTGGGCTGTCACAAATAAATTCCTTAAAAGGAAGCACTGCAGAGAACACCACGTTTTACTGTCAGTAAAATGTACTTTATTTTCATAGGCTCGTCAGCTCGTGAAAGATGGCTTCCTTGTCGAGATGTCAGAAAGCTCCAGGAAGCTACGACATGTCTTTCTTTTTACCGACTTGCTGCTCTGTGCCAAAATGAAGAAGACATCTGCTGGGTGAGCACACTTTGTATTTTTGACATACTGTATGTACAGTGTGACAAATGAAGTATGGTGTGGTTTATTTTTTTCTAAAAAGAGAAGGAAGAAGCATATCTTATGTGTTCCTACCCCTATGTACACTGATAATTCACCTGTAGCTGTTTACTGTTTGTTAGTGAATGTGAGTGTGAAACAGTGATTGTATTTGCAATATTCACCTCCTCTGTCCATCTTCAGTCGCCACCAGCAGTACGAGTGCAAGTGGTACATCCCGCTGGCAGACCTGACCTTCCAGACGCTGGAAGAGTCGGACTCATGCCACAGCATCCAAGTCCTCCCCGAGCATGAAATTGAGGAGATGAAGATCAAAATCTCAGTCTTAAAGAGCGATATACAGAAAGAGAAGGTACGCTTGTCACTATTAGTATTTTCAGCAATAAAATGCATTATTTTTCTTATCATTAAATGCTATCCTTGTGCAAACACATTACATACCAGTGATATGAATGACCTTACAGAGTCATATGCCTTGAAAAGCAATTTAGAGTTATATGTTAAATAAAAATCTTTAATTATCTACAAATGAATTCCAATTCAGTTCACAGTCAATAACATGTATCACCAACAATGTTGTTGTTGGTATAATAAAGTATAAATAAACAACACAACATAATTAATAGAGATGGTAATCTTTGGGGACCTCACGGTTTGAAGAGATTCAGAATTATTTTTCAATTTAACACAATTCTCGTAATATATTATTTGGTATATAAATTATAATGAACCTTTTCAAAACAGATTAATGGTTATGAAAGCTCCTCTAAGCTGCTGATGTACGACTTATAAAATGTATTTTTAAAAATGTATTTTTAAAATTTTGTTAAAAAAAAAAAGTTGATCTCTAATAAAAGAAAATAGAGCAACTCCAACCAAATCCCAGCTTTACAATACTTAGGATAATCATTTACAAAGCATTTGAGAAGACATACAAATACAATACATAATAAAAAATATACAATACTAAAAAAAAAGGAAATCCATAAATCAATAAAAGCCACAGTATCATATATATATATGCATAGTACACGTGTGTATATATGTATGTATATATACACTATGTATATGTGTGTGTATATATGTGTGTGTGTGTGTTTATATATATATATATATATATATATATATATGTGTATGTATGTATGCATGTATGTATGTATGTATGTATATATATATACTGTATATATATGTATGTGTGTATATATGTATGGATATATATAGCCGAGGTTACTGTGGTTTATCCGTTAGACAGTGCTCAATACCAGGGTAGAGCGGAATATTCGTCAGGTCAGGAAAAAAAACAGAGGCCATTTCATCCCTACAAGCTTGTTTCACATGTTTCCCTGCTCTTCAGGGAAATCCCCTGAAGAGCAGGGAAATCCCATGAAGAGCAGGGAAACCTGCAAAACAGGCTTGTGGAGATGAAATAGCCTCTGTGTTTTTTCCTGACCTAATGAATGTATATATGTGTATATATGTATGCATATACAGTATATGTATGTACATATGTATATGTATATACTAGGGCTGCTCGATACCAATATTTTGGTACCGGTACCATTTGTGGATGATACCACAAATGTAACCACTTGGTATCGATCCGATACCAAGTAGTTACAGGATCATACATTGGTCATAATTTAATGTGTCCAGGGCCATATTTACTGAGGTTATGAATATAATATGAATTTAAAAACAAAAAGAAAAAAGATAAAAAACATTGACATAATCATAGTAGTATCGACCAGATACGCTCTTGTACTTGGTATCATTACAGTGGATGTCAGGTGTAGATCCAACCATGGCATTTGTTTACATTCAGGCGAGCTAGGTTTAATTTAGCATTTTAGCAATCAAATTTTCAGAACTCTAACATAAGTGCAACAGGACTTCTCCTTTTACTATTATTCCTATTTTTTCCCCCATTGATTTAGTTGTTTTACTTCACCAAATGGCTAATATGGTTATAAATAAAGTGTAGTTAGAATTTGAGGCTTTTTTTTTTTTTTAAGTGTATGAAAAAGTTAGCACTGCATGTTATATCTGAATTGCACAGACAACACACCACGTGGTGCATTTACGGCAAAAGGGTAGGGGTGTTAGATTATTTTCATATTATTTTGTATCAAAACCAATCCTTGTGTATGGCAAGAGTGCCTTTCTGTTTCTAAGAATGCACTACAAACACACTAATCAAAGATCCTCTTATGACAGGAGTGTTCTGCTGTTTTGAACATGTGCTTTACAGTTGTTGTTCCCTATATCGGGCTTCGAAGTTTGCAGCTATTTATCTGTTTAAAAGCATATTCTATATATTTTTGGCCTAAATTAAGCATTTTAAGCCTAAAGTGGCAAAATGAACTAATAATTTCAATACTATAGTAGTATTGGCCACTAGTTGAGTCAAACCAATCAGAGTGCGCTGTTCAGTATTGTGGCCACTCATTGGCTCAACCTCAGGCAGCACTAATATATTGGATTAAACGAAGGTAAAGATGACTATGTGCGTGTTATTTCATGTCTAGATGGCTCTCATAATGTCAAAAACATAGTTAGAAGGTCATAAACAAATGTATATGCTCTATCTTTGAAAATATTTGGTTTATAATTTATAATCCCTACTTCTTGGAAATTAATTTACCTCAGTCAGGCCGGTAAACAGTCACAAATTGATACATAAAAAAGGGATTACTGTACTACAAAAACATCCTGATCAAAGATATTTTTTAATTTGGGAATAACTGCAGCACAAATATGACTTTCCCCCATGCTTTGAACTGAACTAGAGTGCCATTCTGATGTCATTCATGGACCAGATTTTCCACGCAGGTTGCCAGTTGACTAGCCCTGGACTCGATGTTGTTCTTTTTGGAAGTGCATAATAGCGCCTCCTCAACAAACACGATCAAATTGACCAGTCATTCTTTTACTGCTTGAGCCACACATGTCTTTCAGAGTAGATTTTACTTAATTGAATGTGTGCACTGAGTGCTATGAGCAAAAAGACAATAAGTTTACCTTGTTGTCAAAATGCACTCATGGTGACTCACAGGATGGGTCTTACCCATCATGAAATACTTGTTTCTGTTTCTGTGGTTTAAGTCTTAAACACAGAAAATGTGTATCACGGGGGTTATTTATATTAGTAATAAAAAACATGAGGTTGGTGGAAGTTCTTCGGAAAAGCGATGTTATTGCAGCCGGTACAGCAACGTAACCCTTGAAGAAGAGCAGATAGTTCCAAGTTTCAATCAATCAATCAAAGTTTACTTTTTTATCTCTTTATCCCAAAGGTGTGTTGGTCAGCTTTATGGGGATGTAAAGTTGGGTGTCATCAGTATAAGAGTGAAAGCTAACGCCGTATTTGCGTATAATGGTCGAAATTATTTAAAGTGCACTACGCCTAATAAACGTAACATTATTAATATTGCTACTACGGATACTTTCAACAAAAACTCCTCAAAACAGCCCACCACCTATAATATGGGCTTTTTAAACATAAGGTCATTGTCTTCCAAAACGTTATTAGTTAATGAAGTCATTAGAGACAACAATCTTGATGTCGTTGGTCTAGCCGAGACCTGGCTCAAACCAGACACATTTTTTGCGCTGGTTGAGGCGTCTCCTCCTGGCTATACGGGAACGCATATTGCCCGTCCCATTAAAAGGGGTGGGGGTGTTGCACTAATATACAACAAAAACTTTAGCCTTACCTCGGACCTAAATAATAAATATAACTCGTTTGAGGTGCTTACTGTGAGGTTTGTCACACCGCTGCCTCTGCAGCTGGCTGTCATCTACCGCCCCCCAGGGCCCTATTCGGACTTTATCAATGAATTTTCAGAGTTCGTTGCTGATCTAGTGACGCACGCCGACAATATAATCATAATGGGAGACTTTAACATCCATATGAATACCCCATCGGACCCTCCATGCGTGGCGCTCCAGACTATAATTGATAGCTGTGGTCTTACACAAATAATAAATGAACCCACGCATCGCAACGGTAATACGATAGATCTAGTGCTCGTCAGGGGTGTCACCACCTCCAAAGTTACGATACTCCCGTACACTAAAGTAATGTCCGATCATTACCTTATAATATTCGAAGTTCTGACTCATTGTCAACAAACTAATAATAATAATAATAACTACTATAGCAGCCGCAACATTAATGCTGCCACAACGACGACTCTTACTGACCTACTGCCTTCGGTAATGGCACCATTCCCAAATTATGTGGGCTCTATTGATAACCTCACTAACAACTTTAACGACGCCCTGCGCGACACCATTGATAGTGTAGCACCGCTAAAGCTAAAAAGGGCCCCTAAAAGGCGTACCCCATGGTTTACAGAAGAAACTAAAGCCCAGAAATTATCATGTAGAAAGCTGGAACGCAAATGGCGTGCGACTAAACTTGAGGTTTTCCATCAAGCATGGAGTGATAGTTTAATAACTTATAAACGCATGCTTACCTCAGCTAAAGCTAAATATTACTCAAATCTCATCCACCTCAACAAAAATGATCCTAAATTTCTGTTTAGTACAGTAGCATCGCTAATCCAACAAGGGACTCCTCCCAGTAGCTCCACCCACTCAGCAGATGACTTTATGAATTTCTTTAATAAGAAAATTGAAGTCATTAGAAAAGAGATTAAAGACAATGCATCTCAGCTACAACTGGGTTCTATTAACACAGATACGACTGTATATACGACGGACACTGCCCTCCAAAATAGTTTCTCCCTCTTTGATGAAATAACATTGGAGGAATTGTTAAAATGTGTAAATGGGACAAAACAAACAACATGTTTACTTGACCCAATTCCTGGGAAACTTATCAAGGAGCTTTTTGTTCTATTAGGTCCATCAGTGTTAAATATTATAAACTTATCACTTTCCACTGGTACTGTTCCCCTAGCATTAAAAAAAGCGGTTATTCATCCTCTACTCAAAAGACCTAACCTCGATCCTGACCTCATGGTGAGCTACCGGCCGGTGTCCCACCTTCCGTTTATCTCGAAAATCCTCGAAAAAATTGTCGCACAGCAGCTAAATGAACACTTAGCGTCTAACAATCTCTGTGAACCTTTTCAATCCGGTTTCAGGGCAAATCACTCTACGGAGACAGCCCTCGCAAAAATGACTAATGATCTATTGCTAACGATGGATTCTGATGCGTCATCTATGTTGCTGCTTCTTGATCTTAGCGCCGCTTTCGATACTGTTGATCATAATATTTTATTAGAGCGTATCAAAACGCGTATTGGGATGTCAGACTTAGCCTTGTCTTGGTTTAACTCTTATCTTACTGACAGGATGCAGTGTGTCTCCCATAACAATGTGACCTCGGACTATGTTAAGGTAGCGTGCGGAGTTCCCCAGGGTTCGGTTCTTGGCCCTGCACTCTTTAGTATTTACATGCTGCCGCTAGGTGACATCATACGCAAATACGGTGTTAGCTTTCACTGTTATGCGGATGACACCCAACTCTACATGCCCCTAAAGCTGACCAACAGGCCGGATTGTGGATGTCCGCTAACTTTTTGCAACTCAACGCTAAGAAAACGGAAATGCTGATTATCGGTCCTGCTCAACACCGACATCTATTTAATAATACCACCTTAACATTTGACAACCAAACAATTAAACAAGGCGACTCGGTAAAGAATCTAGGTATTATCTTCGACCCAACTCTCTCGTTTGAGTCACACATTAAGAGTGTTACTAAAACGGCCTTCTTTCATCTCCGTAATATCGCTAAAATTCGTTCCATTTTGTCCACAAACGATGCTGAGATCATTATCCATGCGTTCGTTACATCTTGTCTCGATTACTGTAACGTTTTATTTTCGGGCCTCCCTATGTCTAGCATTAAAATATTACAGATGGTACAAAATGCGGCTGCTAGACTTTTGATAAAAACAAGAAAGTTTGATCATATTACACCTATACTGGCTCACTTGCACTGGCTTCCTGTGCACCTAAGATGCGACTTTAAGGTTTTACTACTTACGTATAAAATACTACACGGTCAAGCTCCTGCCTATCTTGCCGATTGTATTGTACCATATGTCCCGGCAAGAAATCTGCGTTCAAAGAACTCCGGCTTATTAGTGATTCCCAGAGCCCAAAAAAAGTCTGCGGGCTATAGAGCGTTTTCTATTCGGGCTCCAATATTATGGAATGCCCTCCCGGTAAAAGTTAGAGATGCTACCTCAGTAGAAGCATTTAAGTCTCATCTTAAAACTCATTTGTATACTCTAGCCTTTAAATAGACTCCCTTTTTAGACCAGTTGATCTGCCGTTTCTTTTATTTTATTTTCTACTCTGCTCTGGGGTGGACCGCTCGCCTGTTCATCGGATGGGGACATTTCTACGCTGCTGACCCGTCTCCGCTCGGGATGGTTCCTGCTGGCCCCACCATGGACTGGACTTTCGCTGATGTGTTGGACTTTCACAATATTATGTCAGACCCACTCGACATCCATTGCTTTCGGTCTCCCCTAGAGGGGGGGTTTTACCCACATAAGCGGTCCTCTCCAAGGTTTCTCATAGTCATTCACATTGACGTCCCACTGGGGTGAGTTTTCCTTGCCCGTATGTGGGCTCTGTACCGAGGATGTCATTGTGGCTTGTACAGCCCTTTGAGACACTTGTGATTTAGGGCTATATAAATAAACATTGATTGATTGATTGATTGATATCGGCAGCATATAGATGCTGAAGAGTGCAGGGAAAAGAACTGAGCCCTATGGAACTCTGCATGTTACCTTAACATACTGCGAGGTCACGTTATTATGGGAGACGCACTGCATTCTGTCTGTAAGATAAGAGTTAAACCAAGAAAATGGTTAGTCTGACATACCATACGTGTTTTGATACGTGCTAATAGAATGTTATGATAAACGATATCAAAAGCAGCGCTGAGATCAAGTAGTTTCAACATGAATGACGCGTCATCATCCATAGGTCATTAGTCGCTTTTGCGAGGGCAGTCTAAGTAGAGTGATTTGCCCTGAAACCAGACTGAAAGGATTCACAGAGATTGTTAGATGCTAAGTGCAAGTGCTGCACAACAATTTTTTTGAGGATTTTCGAGCTAAAGGGAAGGTGGGACACTGGCCAGTAGTTTACCATGAGGTCATAATTGAGGTTAGGTCTTTTAAGCAGAGGGTGAATAACTGCTGTTTTAAATGCTAGGGAAACAGTACCAGAGGAAAGTGATAGGTTAGTAATATTTGGCACTGATGGTCCTTCTATTAATATTACAGCTCCTTGATAAGTTTCCCAGGAAGTGGGTCAAGTAAACATGTTGTTTGTTTTGTCCCAGTCGCAGGTGTTCCTGTTATTTCTTCAAAAAGAGAGATTATTTTGTAAAACAATATCCGTCGTACATACATTCGTATCTGTGTTAATAGAACTTAGTTGGAGATGGGACACGCTATCTTTAATCCCCTTTCTAATGATTTCAAATTTCTTAGTAAAGACTGGCATGAAATCATCAGCAAGTTGGTGAAGCTACTGGGAGAAGTCCCTTGTTGGGTTAATGACGCTACTGTACTAAACAAATATTTAGGATTGTTTTTATTGAGGCGGATGAGATTTGAGTAGTAATTATAAGTTATTAAACTATCACTCCATGCTTGATGGAAATCCTCAAGTTTAGTCGCACGCCGTTTGCATTCCAGCTTTCTACATGATATTTTAAGAGCTCTGGTTTCTTCTGTGAACCAGGGGGGTATGCCTTTTAGGGGCCTTTTTTCCCTTTAGCTGTGCTATATTATCAATGGCGTTGCGCAGGGCACTGTTAAAGTTGTTATTGAGGTTATTGATAGAGCCCACATAATTTGGGAATAGTGCCAATACCTTGGGTAATAGGCCTGCAAGAGTCGTAGTTCTGGTAGCATTAATGTGGTGGCTGCTAAAGCATTGGTTATTAGTTGTTTGTTGACAATGAGTCAGAACTTCAAATTGTATAAAGTAGTGATCGGACATTACGTTAGTGTACGGGAGTACCATAACTTTGGAGGTGGTGACACCCCGCCCAAGGACTAGATTTATCCTATTACCGTTGCGATGCGTGGGTTCATTTATTATTTGTGTAAGACCACAGCTATCAATTATAGTCTGAAGCGCCAGGCACAGAGGGTCTGACGGTGTATTCATATGGATATTTATATGCACCATTATAATTATATTATCTGTATGCGTAACGAGATCAGCAACAAGCTCTGAAAATTAACTGATAAAGTCCGAGTAGGGCCGGGGGGGGGGCGATAAATAACCAACAGACGGGGAGGTAGCGGTGTGACAGACCTCATAGTAAGCACCTCAAATGATTTGTATTTATTACTTAGGTTAGGGCTTAGGTTAAGGTTTTCATTGGATATTAGTGCGACCCCTCCACCCCTTTTAAGGGGACGGGCAATATATGCACTAGTATAATTAGGAGGAGATGTCTCGTTAAGTGGAAAGTATTCATCTGGTTTTAGCAAGTCTCACTGAGACGAATGACATTAAGATTGTTGTTGTAATGACCTCATTAACTAATAACACTTTGGGAGACGATCTGATGTTTTAAAAGCCCATATTATAGTAGTGGGCTTTTTTGAGGCTTTTTTTAAAATGGCATCCGTAGTACTGATATTAATAAGATACATCTATTTCGCGTGGTGCCCTTTAAATAATTTTGATCACATCTAGGAATTGATATGGTGGGGAATTTGAGATTATTTGCTTGGTGCTGTGATAGATTTAACGCGTCATAATTTGCCACCTCTGTAGAATGCATATCTGCCTCAGGAACAGTCACTACAGAAAAAACATTGTGTTTAAACATTAGTTCCCTTTATCCTGCTTGCTTGGTGCTAAAGTCTCCCTCTTAAAGCACAAGGAGTGACAAGGGCAGCTATTTCTAGTTAGAGGAGGCATCAGTCTGATGCACTGACTATGACTCACAGTTCCATGGTGAGGATGTGTTTATTTGGGATGAATAACATACAATTAACCACAAGCGTTCTTGCAAAATAGGAAAAGGCCAATTCTTCCTGATGTGAATGGTGGTGTGTTTCTTTAGAATTTGAGCAGTTCTTAAACACTGTGAGTCATTAACAAGACACACATGTATCACACTGTGTCTTGCTGCTTTTTAAGAATGATTCACTTTTTTGCATATATATTATAACATGAAACACTTGTACATTGGATTGTGGCTGTTTATTAACTCTGCCAGGAGATTATGTAATTGTTGGAGTTAGTTATCAACGCAACTTAAAAAGTTATTGGCAGATTTAGATGAAACTTTCAGGAAATGTCAGAAATGTCATCTTTATTTGACAAAAGAAAGAACTTTCATCTGTATTTTAGATATTTTTAGCATTGGTTATCCAATTACTAACTATTTTCTGTGCTTTCCGGTTGCTTTCTAGTTCAGTTATGTGTTTTCTTTACATATATCTACAGCATGGGTCCTGTAATTATACTTACAGGGATGGTGTTGTGGACATCAGTGTTTTAATTTGCATAATTGGTCTTGGTGCATCTGCTTGTATTTTTTCAAAAAAGCTAAAAAAAAACAACCTTTTATAGCTGAAGAAAAATATTTGTGTTATTAGTTATCTGTAGTGATGGGTAGACCGTTATGAAGAAGATAAAACGAGGTCTCCGATTTCCCTCGCCCGGACGTGGGTCACTGGGGCCCCCCCTCTGGAGCCAGGCCCGGAGGTGGGGCCCGCAGGTGGGGCACGATGGCGAGCGCCTTGCGGCCGGGCCTGTCCCCATGGGGCCCGACTGGGCACAGCCCGAAGAGGCAGCGTGTGTCCCCCCTCCAATGGGCTCACCACTAATGGGAGGGGCAACAGAGGTCGGGTGCAATGTGAGCTGGGCGGCAGTTGAAGGCAGGGCACTTGGCGATCCGATCCGTCATGGGACGTGGAACGTACCCTCACTGGGGGAGAAGGAGCCTGAGCTGGCGCGCAAGATGGAGAAGTTCCAGCTAGATATAGTCGGACTCACTCCGACGCACAGCAAGGGCTCTGGAACCAGTTCTCTTGAGAGGGGCTGGACTCTCTTCCACTCTGGCGTTGCACACAGTGAGAGGCGACGGGCTGGGGTGGCATTTGCGGTCTCATGTTTTGGACACTCTGGTGAAGAGAGGGGCGTAGCTTTCTACTGATCCCCACCTGGTGGTGAGTTGGCTACAATGGTGGGGGAGGATGCCGGACAGACCTGGCAGGCCCAAACGCAATGTGAGCGTCTGCTGGGAACTTCTAGCAGAGTCTCAATTCCCACCTCCGGAAGAACTTTGAACATGTCCCGAGGGAGGTGCTGGACATTGAGTCCGAGTGGACCATGTTCCGCACCTCTATTGTCGAGGCGGCCGATTGTAACCGTGGCCGCAAGTTGGTTGGTGCCCGTCGTGGCGGTAATAATAGCTGTCAAGCTGAAGATAGAGTCCTATCGGGTCCTTTTGGCTCATGGGACTCTGGAGGCAGCGAACAGGTACTGACAAGCCTGGTGATGCACTGTCAACACCGTGTATGGTGGGGATGGTGTACTGCTGACCTCGACTGTGGATGTTGTGGATCAGTGGAGGGAATACTTCGAAGACCTCCTCAATCCCACCAACACGTCTTCCTATGAGGAAGCAGTTCCTGGGGAATCTGGGGTGGGCTCTCCTATTTCTGGAGCTGAGGTTGCTCCTCGGTGGAAAGGCCCCAGGGGTGGATGAGATCCCCCGGAGTTACTTAAGGCTGTCTTGGTTGACAAGACTCTGCCACATTGCGTGGACATCGGGGGCGGTACCTCTAGATTTAAGAAGGGGAACCAGAGGGTCTGTTCCAACTATTGTGGGATCACACTCCTCATCCTTCCTGGTAAGATCTATTCAGGTGTACGCTGGATAGTCGAACCTCGGATTCAGGAGGAACAGTGTGGTGTTTGTCCTGGTCGTGGAACTGTGGACCAGCTCTATACTGTCGGCAGGGTCCTTGAGGGTGCATGGGAGTTTGCCTAATCAGTCATCCATGTGCTTTGTGAACTTGGAGAAGGCATTCAACCGTGTCCCTTGGGAAGTCCTGTGGGGAGTTCTCAGAGAGTATGGGGTATCGGACCGTCTGATTGTGAAGGTCCCCTCCCCGTATGATCAGTGCCAGAGCTTGGTCCGCATTGCCGGCAGTAAGTCGGACACGTTTCCAGTGAGGGTTGGACTCCGCCAAGGCTGCCCTTTGTCACCGATTCTGTTCATAAGTTTTATGGACAGAATTTCTAGGCGCAGTCAGGGCGTTGAGGTGATCCGCTTTGGTGGCTGCAGGATTAGGTCTCTGCTTTTTGCAGATGATGTGGTCCTGATGGCTTCATCTGGCCAGGATCTTCAGCTCTCATTGGAGCGGTTCGCAGCCGAGTGTAAACCCTTTTCCGGGCAAGAACCAAAGACTCGGACTTGGAGGTGTTGATTCTCATCCCAGTTACTCGGCTGCGAACCGCTCCAATGAGAGCTGAAGATCCTGGCCAGATGAAGCCATCAGGACCACATCATCTGAAACGTGTCCGACTTACTGCCGGCAATGCGGACCAAGCTCTGGCACTGATCATACGGGGAGGGGACCTTCACAATCAGACAGTCCGATACCCCATACTCTCTGAGAACTCCCCACAGGACTTCCCGAGGGACACGGTCGAATGCCTTCTCCAAGTTCACAAAGCACATGGTTGACTGATTAAGCAAACTCCCATGCATATTGAACTGTATTGAACATTCGATAAATTTGACCTGCGAATAAAATGAATAGTTAGCAAATGTAATTTTCTTTGTAATTAAACAATTAGTTGTGCAGAAATGAATAAAAAATGGGCAATTGTGGTAAATGAGCCAAATAGTGAACAGCTATAAGATCAAAATGATTCTACACTTTGGCAATTTTCCTTTTTCTTAACTGATGTCAAACTCGGCACACCACTGCTCTAATTTTATTTAGTACAAGCTGTCACTTTTGAGTGAAAAGAAACACTTTCAGATTAACACAGTTTGCCCTTTGATTGATCGTATGTTGTTTTTCTTAAAGTGACGCACATCGCGGCATCAAGGGACACAGTATTAAATCTTGTTTCATAAATCAATCAATGCTTCTGTATGATATCAACATTTCCAGCTTTTTACTATTTCCATTTTTGTTGTTTTTGTTGTTATTTAATTTCTACAATGTGCCACAGGCCCACAAAAAATAAGCTCAGAATCAGAATAGTTTTTATTGCCATTGTTTGAGTACTGGTTCACAAACTAGGAATTTTTGTGCTACTGTGCTGTGCTACTAAATGACCCTTGGGCTGCAGTTTGGACACTTACAGTTTATTTACAGTATTTGATGGGGAAGGAGAAGGCTGAGGAATGTCGCCAAGCTTTGTTCTCATAGCATCATTGCTTGTCAAAAGCTGGGCTCTACATGGTGCCCTTGAGTGCCCGCAAAGGCCCCCCATGAATAAAATGTCTTATTATTATGTTCGTACTGTATTGTTTATATGTATGTTTTCCTGTAGAAAGCACCAAGAGGTCATAGCCGCGTGGAGCGTCTGAGGAAGAAGATGAACGAACAAGAGTCTTGGCTGCTGCTTCATTCCCCTACAATCCCTTTCCGCATTCACAACAAACATGGCAAGGTAAATATGGAATTTTTGGCTGCAGCGCTTACGTCCCACCGCTAGATGGCGACACATGCCGACATTAAATTACATATGATAATCACATGTATTGCATGTTGCAGAGTTACTTGTTCCTGCTCTCTTCTGATTACGAGAGGTCAGAATGGCGGGAAAGCATCCAGAAGCTCCAGAAGAGAGGTGATATTATTTTTTATAAAATAGTAAACATACTAAATGTGCATATCTAACTATATCTGTATGCATTTCCAGACCTGCAGACGTGCATATTAAGCTCAGTAGAACTGCAGGTCTTGACTAGCTCCTGTTTCAAACTCCGAACCGTCCACAACATTCCTGTCACCAGTAATAAAGATGGTAAGGCAAATGCTCCTGATGTTCTGATTGACTGGTTTAGTTTTACTTATAACAAATGCACACACACACACAAACACACGTACACACACATACACACAGGCACTACTTTAAATTGAATCACAGATATGCTACAGAGAATGAGAGCAGAGCATGCAGGAGATAATTTATATACACTACGCGCTTTTCATCCAGCTGCTGCTAGCAGGCACAATGCTGTGTTGGTGGTGGACTGCACTGGGCTGATAGTCCATATATGTTTGTTTTGCTCCACATTCCCACAGTGAAGTGCATTCTGGACCTGTTTCTGGCATTAGGGGCATCGGGAGATCATGTTCTCAACTCCTTTAATGCCTTTTTGTTTTCACATTCTTAATCATGCAAAAAAAATTATACAAACATAATTATTTCTTGAAATAATGCGAATCAATCGCCTTTTTACCACAAGGGTTTAACGTTTTAAAAGTAGCTTTGTCTCCCTCCTTTGGCTGTGAAAAGAAATTGTAAAAACATTGGCCAATGAAGGGCTTACCACCAAACTTCTTCAAATGTGTAAATAAAGACAATGTGGAAAGAAATTCTAGTAATGTTGTATACATATGCTAACTATTTAGACCGCAGTACAGTAATCTAATGTTGCATGTAGGAATGGGAATTAATAAGATTTTTCCGGTTTCGGTTCCACTTGCGATTCTTTCGAACGGTTCGGTTCCTTATTCATTTCCTATTTGGAAAGAAAGAGGAAAAAAAGGTGGGTTAGCCTCAATTTGGTTTAGTTTAGAGGTAACATGACCTTACAAAGCCTACAGGGAGGTCACATACATAAAATAGAAGAAAAAAAGGTACTTTAAAAAAAAAATTATGTTATAAATAAATATTCTTCCGTAGAATTTAACAAAATTAATCATGTGGGAATTACACAAGAATGTAACATTTAGTAAAATGTGATATGTATTTATTACATGCAAAGTGAAATATGTCAAGCCTTTATTGGTTATAAGTTTGATGATTATGGCTTACAGTTTATGAAAACCTTGAATTGAAAATCTCAGGAAAATGTGGGGTTTTAAAAAGTGTAAGCCATGATCATCAAAATGATAAGAAAAAAAAGCTTGACATATCTCACTTTGCATGTAATAAGTTAATATCACATATCAGTTTCATATTTGAAGTTAATTGCTGATATGAATGGACTTGTATAGGATATTTAAATTTCTAGAGTTTCACCTGTATAATATAATGACTGGGAGAAAATCTGCTGCGAGGAAAAAATTCTACTTTTTTCTGACTACAGTTAAACATTCACTTACCGAAAATTAGGAGTGTCACTGTAGCAAAAATGCAAGCTTTTGACCACAAACTTAGTCGCTCCTCGGTGGCATTTGTCTAGCGGCAGACGTGAACTGGGCCGAGTACTGCCCGCCTCGGAGCCAGTCAAATAATAGCGGCAACATGATAGGCGGTGTTAGTTAGTACCTGCTGTATTCAGATGATGCGCCCGCATTACTGCTGCTGGGATGAGATTGGAGCGGTTCAAAAATACGACTTTCATTTATAATTCTTGCATGCTGTGTGTTCAAATGTTTCAGCACATTGCTCATATGCCCTCCTCTTGATGAAAAAGCAGCCTTATAATTATTTTTTTAATTACTTTTCTTGTAAGATATTAGTGTCTGTTCTAACGGTCGCCGCCATTTGGCGATCTGACGTCACTACGCACGTTGCGTAATAAGGTCATCCCCACCAAAAATGAACTGTTAAATTTCTATGGAATTTTGCCTATCGTTCCCAATCATTATTTAGTTTTTTTTGCATTCTAACATAAAAAAGTCGGCTCGTTCTAGGTAGCTAGCAATGCAGCTAATGGGCGCAATCAATTCTACCTCTAAATGACTTTAAAAATGCATTCAAAAACCGCCAATAACACTTAATTTACATTCCGTAACCTGTATAATAAACTGTAGCGACATTGTTACTGGAAGAGTGAACACTGAAGAACTCTTTTAATAAAGTATTTCTGATTCTGATTCTGATTCTGATTTTTCTAGCGTACTAACACGTCGTTTTGCCTCGGTATTAGCCGTGAAAACTAACTACAGCGAGATATAAGCTAGCTTCTATGACAACACGTTTGTAATGCACAACACAATGCAATAGGACACCAATCTGTACTGAATGTAAAACATGAACAATCATATTACAGTATCTGTAAGGTATTAGCCCACATTTCATGTTTTGTTTGTACACAGCTAGTCAGACCGCGTATGCTGTCTTTCATGATACACGTTTGACGTGTTGCGTGTATCATGATCAGTATAAAGTGGACTCACTTGATGGGACAGCTGTCTGTTTGGTCCAACTGTCCGGGAACTTTTTTTCTGGTGTATTTGGGGTAAGCACGTCATTTATGTCGAAATAGCTTGTCTCAAAATTCCACATTTGCAGCTTCGAGTCATGCCAACCTCACTCTCTCGGCTTCCGTCTGCTCCAATGTCTCACCCTCTTCTTCATGCTTGCTTCTATAAGAAGCAGTTCATCCTCCTTTCATTCAGGTTCAAAACGGATAAAGTTGTGAATCCTCATTTGTCCAAAAATAGTCGTCTTTGTTGTTTGTTGCCCAGTCTGCCATGATTAGAACGCACACAAGTATTCTGTTTCCGGAGGAAGGAACACACATTAGTTGCCAGAAGTCGGACGTGCGCCGCTATGGAAACAGAAATCAATGATGATGATTAAGATTATCAAAATACGGTAAATATTGAACATATTACATATTGTTATAAACGTGTCTGTTGCTATATTATATATAGACTTGCCGTGTGTATACAACAAAATGTTGATGGAGGGTTTTGAAGTTGTCTTAGAGGGCTTTGAAGGCTACAACGGTGACTCTTATTAGCCGCATCTTCCAAGTGTTTTTTATCATCTTTAAAACCCCCAAAAAAAGACTTGTGTGTTCTTGTCTCTCATAATGATTGTGAAAGATATGCAAAATTCCAAAAAAAGTGCAGTTCCCCTTTAAGACAACCGCTAGACAAAATGGCAAGGGATTCCAAGGAATTGATACACTAGGAACCGGTTCTGAACAAGAACCGGTAGTATAACATTATAGGTAGTTATTATTTAATGGTATTTAAAAATCAGATTTGTATGATTTTTTTAGGTTTAATGACCACATGACTGGAGCGCAATGCGCTATTACTTTGCTTTTGTTAATTGATAGTTTGTTGCTAGTGAACGGTCAAACAATACTGAAGCATCGATGCAATATGAAGCACAAAAAGTGATACTGTGTCCCTCGATACCTCGATGTCTGTATCATTTAACTTAACTTTCAGAAAAAACTACACATGAGCGATGCAGCTCCTGTGTCATTTGACTGTGAAGCGGCAAACTATTAAGTAAGGGTTCAAATTGGGACCAGCTGGCAAAGGAATGTTCGCATAATTAACCGGATGGATGACATTGCAGAGACCCACTTCAAGTCCTTAATGGACCTCTGACTCTTTTACTTAACTGCTGCAATTGGAACCTTGTTAGTGAAGGCTTTTCTCTTATTTAATTTCCAAGTAGTCTAATGGTTTAATACTTGGGTTTCCAAAGTACTCCTTCATAATTGGATAATGGCATATCATTTAAAAAAATGTTGAGTTGTAACATTAATATTGTTATTAATTCGATTTGTCACTTATAGCAGATACAGGATGCTTTTTTCTTGCATTTTGTCCAACTTATCCTTGTGTATGCACAAATGTGCAGTTGACCCGTTAGTGACCAACTGCAGAAGCAAATAAGTAATATGGATGCTCAACACCACATTTGCCCTCACCACACACTCTGCAGAAAATATCTGTTTCTCAGCTGTGGTCCGTATGAGCCGCAGCAGTATTCAGTTATAATACACTTTTCCACCACTTGTGGCAGTAATGAAAATATCAAATAAACATCTAAAGTCATCAAGAAGTTTCTTAAGCGCAAAAATGATGACTTAAGTGGTGAAGCTGTATTTGAATTTTCACTTTGATCCTATTTTATTTAAGAAACATATTATTATTTGTATTTGTTATTATTTATAGATCCCCAATTAGAATGTATTTATTTTAGTACTGTGTAATTGTATTAACATTTATTTTGTATCAGTTTTGCAGTATATTTGATTAGTATGTATTTTTGTATGTAATCAGCCTGACCTAAGCCTTGATAATAACCTTTGTTATTAACACAGTTTCATATCATTTAATAATTTGTTATCCCCATTAAATTGTAAGTAGGTTAGATATAATCATTAAATACGATAAAAATCACGAGTAAGATTCATAATTCAGTGTTAATATTTAAGTGGGCCACAGGCCCCTCTGTAATGGAAAAGTTGGGCCCCGAGTTCAAAAAGTTTATGAACCACTAAAGATGTAAACAGTTTGCATAAATGTGGATAAATGTTTGTTTAGAAAAACAGACATGATGTTGAAGGTGTTTAATAAACACAGTAGGTCTTTGTGTTCATGCAAAAGGAAACACCAAAAATATAGAATAAAAATGTAATCCTGATTAATCCACATCACTCATGTGATTAATCTGGTGTGAATAAATTTCACTTGTTTGATGGACATAGTGGTCGATAGCGCAAAATATTTTTGCATAATTAGACAGAAAAAAATCATCATTAGCTGACTAATGTAGTGTACTCTAGCTCCCATGTTCACAACAAACAAGAAGTCATGTTAAAATGAAGGGTATTTATATATTTGAGGTAACTCTATCCCACCCTCTTAATTATGCGAACGGTTCGGTAAATAAAAACCCCTTAATATGAGCACCCGTTTGATGACAATGGAAAACAAAAGCTCAAACAATTTTTAAAAAAATGGCGGCAAGTGCAAAAAGTACTGAAAAATTAAAACAGTTGGGGGTGCAATTCAAAAATAAATTTCACCCGAAAGCCAAATATCCTCAACGTTTTGCGAGTAATGTACAGTGTGTATGGTTTCAGCCTGTTAACGCAAATAAAAGTGTATCAAAATAGCCCCCTAGCCGCATCCTTTAACTTTTTAATATTTTTCAGTGCCACCATTGATTTAATAGAAACAATTACATTTTGTCTTTGACACAGCACAGTGGCCACATAACATAAACTCAACATTTGAACCCACTTGTGAAAGCAGTGTGTCACATGTCTTGTCAGGGGGCCACACAATATTATTCACACACAAACTTACAATAACACGTGTGTGTAATAAAGAAATATACAAAAATGTAACAAAGGTTACATTAAATAAAAAACTGGTTGAAGATTGGCAAAAAATGAAAGCAAGGGAGTGTAATGTCTGTATTATCCACACTTCCAATTTCATAATTCCACATTGACTTTCTGTCCTTTCTAGATGAAGAGACCCCAGGCTTGTATGGTTTTCTCCATGTGATCGTCCATTCCGCCAAAGGATTCAAGGAGTCAGCCAGTAAGCCCGCCAGCAAAACATCTTTTTTTTCTTGTCATACACACACAGCTGCTGTGGAGCGGGCACAGACACACATGACTCAAATCAATCACTTGCATCGTGCGTGTATAGTGCCCTATCATGCAAGGGACACATGGCGATGGAGGAAAGTGCAAAGACAGAGAGACTCTGAAGCTAAGTATTGGCTGGTTCAATGGAAATGTTGTTTTGACAATCCGATCAGTAAACCCTTTAAGCATAATAACTTTATTTAAAAAAAAAAAAAATCTTAATCTCTTCATTTCTAGTTTTATTTTGCACCATGTTGTCTTTGCACTGTGTGTGTGTTTGTATGAGTGTGCGCATCATTTAGTGTCTGGGATATTTGCAGGACCTCAGAAAAGCTATTTCAGATGTGCCAAGAATGGACAGCTGGCATTTGAGTACACATTGTACCCAGTCACACAGACACACACACACACACATACATACACAGTTTAAATATCAAATATCTAGACACTAGACAGAGAAAAAATGATTTCCTCGGTTACCATGACAGCTGCGAGTAAATAAAAGCCGCCTGCTAGAATCTTCCGGGTAATGGATTGAAGCTCGGTGTCCTCAGAAGGCCTGTTAGGCCCCTCTAGAAGTTAAAGATGAGAGGGTTACAAAGGAGAGAATCTGTCCATGTTGTATGCTATAGTGCAGGTGTCTACAACCTTTTTTCTTCTCAAAGCTATTTTTAGAAAATAGAAATGTCCAAGAGTTACTAATTTATTGTAGTGTTTATTTTCGTAGCTATCTCACGCCAAACAATTGTTTTGCTAGAGCAGTGTTTTTCAGCCACTGTGCCGCGGCACACTAGTGTGCCGTGAGATACAGTCTGCTGCGCCGTGGGAGATGATCTCATTTCACCTATTTGGGTTAAAAATATTTTTTGTAACCATGTAATACTCTTCCATATCAGTAGGTGGCAGCCGGTAGCTAATTGCTTTGTAGATGTCGGAAACAGCGGGAGGCAGTGTGCAGGTAAAAAGGTGTCTAATGCTTAAACCAAAAATAAACAAAAGGTGAGTGCCCCTAAGAAAAGGCATTGAAGCCTAGGGAAGGCTGTGCATAACGAAACTAAAACTGAACTGGCTACAAAGTAAACAAAAACAGAATGCTGGACGACAGCAAAGACTTACAGTGGAGCAGAGACGGCGTCCACAAAGTACATCCGAACATGACATGACAATCAACAATGTCCCCACAGAGAAGGATAAAAACAACTGAAATATTCTTGACTGCTAAAACAAAGTAGATGCGGGAAATATCGCTCAAAGGAAGACATGCAACTGCTACAGGAAAATACCAAAAAAAGAGAAAAAGCCACCAAAATAGGAGCTCAAGACAAGAACTAAAACCCTACACACAGAAAAACAGCAATAAACTCCAAATAAGTCAGGGTGTGATGTGACAGGTGGTGACAGTACACCTACTTTGAGACAAGAGCTATAGTGATGCATGCTTGGTTATGCTTTGAATTCATATCCAACACTTGCGACAACGACTTTTTACTGTCAGCTGAGTTTCGTTTTTTAATGATTTCTGCTGGTGGTGTGCCTCCGCATTTTTTCAACGCAAAAAATGTGCCTTGGCTCAAAAAAGGTTGAAAAACATTGTGCTAGAGGATAAACATGTTGGTAGCCACAAGTCACGTTTTGTATTAAAAACCTTATATTTCAGTTTGAATTTATTACTCGTGTAGGATTTATTTTATCACTATTTGAGCTACTGTGAAAAAAAGAAAGGATTTTGCGTTTTATGATAACAATAATAATGATGATAATCAATTTTATTTAAAACCGCTTTTCTAAAAACTCAGACACTTAACAAATATTTAAAAGTTAAAGTACCATTGATTGTCACACACACACTAGGTGTGGTAAAATTTGTCCTCTGCATTTGACCCATCCCCTTGTTCACCCCCTGGGAGGTGAGAGGAGCAGTGGGCAGCAGCGGTGCCGCGCCCGGGAATCATTTTTGGTGATTTAACCCCTAATTCCAACCCTTGATGCTGAGTGCAAAGCAGGGAGGTAATGGGTCCCATTTTTATAGTCTTTGGTATGACTCGGCCGGGGTTTGAACTCACAACCTACCGATCTCAGGGTGGACACTCTAACCAATAGACCACTTTTCTAAAAACTCAGACACTTAAGAAAAAGAAATATACGTATAAAAAACAATAAACACAGAAAATGTCAGTCATCAACTTTAAAAATTGTAACAACAATTGTTAATAAAAACTAAAAGGCACTTTAAAAAGGTGGGTTTTGGCATTATATAACTGGCAATATTTAAATTGTACTTTATGAGGAAGCATATCTCCACTCAAATATTGTGGTTATTAGGTTATTGTCGTTGGTAATTTGTCATTTAATAGCGGCATCATGTCAAAATTTAATCGTTATAAAAATACTGGAAGTTTAAATATTTGACCCTTTGGCAAGCTACTCAAAATCAGCTGGCGGTCTACTGGTTGGATACTTTTTCCACAGTGATTCTACATGTTCTACACATGTACCATGTTTTATGTTCACAAAAGTAGATGTAAAATCAGTATTGGCAGAATATGGTTATTTAGGAAAGAAAATTGCGTATTCAGACATGACAGTACTCATGCCTGTGTAACAACCTCAATACCACTAATTACAGACATGCTTTAATGATGCGATCTTGTTTGTCATTTTATGTGGATTGTGAGAAGTGTGTTAGTGTTTTTTAATCTCCTGTGGTTTTTGTTGACATCTCCATTTTCTGTACTACGAAGACATTTCTATTGTTAAAAAACACTCCCTGGAGCAGGCAGACAACAGTAATTTATTAGTGTGTGTATGGCTGGAGTCAATGCACATTGTAATTAATGTAAGTGTTTTTTCGTGAGTTCTGATTATTGTAGAAATCATCTCACTGGTAGTTTTGCCTTTTTTATTTTCTTGCATGTTTTGAAATTTTGCATCTTGCCGGCGTAATGCATTTTTCCCGTGGGAATAAGCTTTCAATTCCGCCCAGGGCAGAGTATTCAAACTAGGTCACAGAAACAGGAAGGGAAGGATTTAAATCTAAAAACACAAAACATGACCTAGTAAAGTGAAGTTTGTCATATAGTTGATTTTGTTGTATAAAAGTACTGTAGTGCCAATTGAAACAAGGGGAACAATGAAAATCCAAGTGAAACTTGCCAACGGATATGCATTTTCACCCTAGAATACGTTTTTTTAGGTTTCTATGGTTGCATTTTGTTACATTTAGCCGGTATGAGTTCAGTATCTGAAGCTTAGATTCTGCTCCTGTGTACAGTTGTTAGTGTATCCTACGTCGTCTCGTTCCTCCCCCTCCAAATCCTTCTGTATGCCGTTTGGCTGTGATTGGTCTTCATTTTTACATTATGTCCCTTGTTTGTGTATGAATCGTTCAGAGGTCGTAACGTCTACCTTTGCGAACGCCTTCCCCTCTGGTTTTTGATCAACATTTAAAAGAAAAAAAACATTGATTACCTCAAGCTTCAAAAACGCTCCCGATCCTTCTTTAATTACTGTAAAAGATTATCAGGTTTGCATCAAACCGCGGACATGCAAATATGATATACGAATGCATCGATAGAGCAGCTTTAAATCGTTGTGCTCTAGGGAGAAAGTTTGAGCTGCATTTCATCTTACCTAAAAAAATCATACAAACAATTACCAAAATTGAATTTTATAACCTCCTTTTAGTTGACGCAACAAGAATTGTGGATAAGGATAGAATAGGATAGGATAGACTTTATTTTATCCCAAAATGGAGAAATTATGTGGTTCCAGTGCAGATTTTAGTAAAACCTAATCATGAAAACTGAAAATCTGAGCCGAGGATGTCGTTGTGGCTTGTGCAGCCCTTTGAGACACTCGTGATTTAGGGCTATATAAGTAAACATTGATTGATTGATTGATTGATTGATTGATTGAAAATGAATAATAAATAATAACACTACCACCATGCACATATATACAGTACATATTGCACCATATTCCACAATGTATAAATAATAAAACAAAAACACTATCTTAACACCCATATTGCACACTGAAAGAAAGTTTTGCATGCCAAGAAAATATGCGGATAACAACGAGGCAAGCATGGCTGAGCTAATATACATTCACCTCCACACTTCAAATGTAAAGTTTGGCAGTTTGGGTTTTACAAGAGCAACAGGCATCTTGATAAAACTATTTATGAAATGTTGCTGCTGTCAGATACACTTGGAAGCCCAACTGACCTTATAACTAATCTGAAACGACAATATGGAATTTGCGTCGACTAGGCCTATTTTAATCATGATACATCTAATCAGGATGTTAATTGTATCTAATCAAATGGCTAAATGAAGAAGAGGTATCTTAATTGCATCGACTTTTTGCTGATGAGTCGAGATATATCTGGTAAAAACCAGAGATGCCCGTCCCTAATAATTAATATTGTTCACTTGCGACTGAGGAAGCTAACAGGCAAAATACCTAAATGTTGTGGTTGCTCACTGGGCCAATGTCACCTTATGCGCTCAACAACGGGCTTTAAAAGCAGCACTATCTAAAGTGCAGCCCAGGGGCTATTTTCGGCCGGCAGTTAGTTTTTATTTGGACTTTTTGGACACAAAATTAAACCAAACAAAAGTATGCATAACATTTGCTTAAGGTTCACTGGTCTATAAGTGTGGTTTGCTTTGTTGTACTGGGGAGATCTGTGCACTTGTACGTTTCAGCACGTTTAGATGCGGCATCACTTAATGATACAACATACAATAATAGTATGACAAACTCAGAAAACAAGTCCCGGGACACAAACCAAAGGATTAAAATCGAAGCTAATAGTAGGATATAAATTAAATATTTAATTGATATTGATATACCGCCATCCTGTGTTTTTATCTGGTTATGATTATGATCAAAAATGTAATCATTCAATGATCTTGAAAATTTGAAGTTTCAGTATCAGCATTAATATGACTCATACTGCGCCTGTAACTACTTGGTTTTGGATCAAAACCCAAATTTGTAGTACTTGTAAAGTATCCAAACAAAAGATGAATTACATTTGAGCAGAAGTGTACGTAAAACCATGTTACAATAGAAAGTAACCACATATAAACAGTAAGTTAGAAAGTAGAGAAAAAATAGTTTTGAGTAAATAATACAACCAGAAATGGCGTAATATGTTACCGCATAAGTCAGCAACTAAATTAGTAACCCTTTTCAAAACGGTTTTATTATCATATATACCAAATTATATATCGTGATATATATCATCGCATTAGGCTGCAATGTATATCGCAATATAAATTTTAGGCCATATCACCCATTCATACCATAACATTTTGATTTTTAGATTGCTAATCAGTTTGTTATGCTTTTATTAGTGTAACAATTCAGTTATATGGATCCATATACCTGTTTTGTCCTCTCTTAAATAATGTTCTCCATTCAGGCCAACACAGCAGCCATAGTGTGACTATAGTACCTTGTCTTCCAGCTTAGAGGATGCTGATTAGGTTAACTGGCTCTCACTTGATAACTGATTCTGTGAGGCCTTCGTTTGACCTCGCTTTCAACACAACCCCAGGCAAAGATTAGCATCCTTTATTAGAACACCCAACCAGGCCACAGCTCTAAGTCAAGTGAGGTGGAAGAGGATGGCATCCATTAACCCTTGCATTAAGGGTTCAGAGACCCCATGCACAGTGCAGACCAATTCATCCCCCTCCTAGTCAGCCTGATGGTGACCGGCCAGGGAAATAAAAATTCATGGCGTTCCAGGACACTTTTAGTCCGTCCTACTTCTCCAACTCCCAAGCCTTGTTTGAGTTTTAGGTCTGGACGCCCAAACCCTTTTCAGGTGTTGAAAAACTCTCACGGAAATGTTGACAACTCACTTTTTAACTAAGTTTTTAACTGTTCCTAAAGCAGTTTTTTAATAGTCCTCCAAGAGGTGAAAGGCAGCCATGAGCATGAGTCACGTCTCTGTATCGAATCACATAACAGCTCGACAACAACGCGGTTTATTAGGTATCTCCCACATGACCCCTTCCACTGAAATTCCCTCGTATCGCCACCACTAATATCCTTTTCTGTGGGAGTAATTATGCCCAAGCCTTACAGCATGCTGAGAAAACAAACAAAGAATGAATAAGACCAACTGGAATGATGTTCATTATACTGTACTGTACAGTCATGTTATTGTGTGCACTTTGATCACATAGCTGGTGTAGTTAATATATACAGTAGTTATTGTTTTTCATACCTTCCACCAGGCCAACATCCGCCTGGGAGGATTTAATTCCTTCTGATTTTTGCTCAATCAACATTCTCTGGCAGGCTTGAGGTGTGTTTATATGTAGACACACACCCATGCATACACACGCTCAATTTCAACGTCTCTCCTGGTGAAAGGTCGAGCCATACGTCCATCCATCCATCATACTGTCAGATGGAGGCTAACCCGAGGGAGCAGGTCGACGTACGATAGACAGTTTTTAGACAGGCAGCAGTGTGGTCTACAAGAAGTGCTACAACAGCGTTTAAAGAAACATATTAACCAACATAATTGCTCTGCGTAGGAGCCAAGAAGGGACCCCATCCCAGCAGACAGACTGTCGCTGTATGAGTATGTACACTGACTGGAGATTGACGTCTTTCAGTCCACTTTTGATAGTTGCGGTCTGTTTGGAATCTGAATAGAGAATAAAAATATACATTTTAAAATGCCATATGAATAAAAGAATAACCGTGCATGATATTACATTTGACGGCAAAAAGAAAAAAAAAGGAGAAAAAAAAACATGTGACGGCAAACTTAATCCAAGCTGTTTACCGCTCTGTGAGCAGTATAAATATAATAGTCTACGCACTTGCCTTTTATGCCACATGATGTGGGTTCGATTCTCAACAGCTGCAGTATTATTTAATTTCAGCATTTGTCTTAACAGAAATATTCAGTCCATACTTGGTGGTGGTAAGCTACTGTAGTCGGTACAGCTGCCCCTAGGGTAGACTCACCGTTTTATGGGTACCACCCCTGCAGAACAAGGTGCCACCCCTGGAAAAAAAAAGTGTGGACACACCACTGCTTTTTAGTACTAAAAAGTGCCTGCATAAAGTTGACATCGACATACATAGGGGTAATTTCTGTAAAAAAAAAAAAAAAAGGTTCCATTTATGTTGAGGTGTTAACAGTGGCATTATTTTTCAAAAGCAGATGTGCAGTTACGTTAAAATCAATTTTAAAAAAAGAAGGGTGGGAGGGGCAACATGAAAGGAACTGCTACTTTTACTTTCAAAGCCTTCATTAGCCGTTCTTTATCCCCCTTTCTGAAACAACAAAAAGCCCCTATTTACTATGTCAAACAACTGCCTACCATAAGTTCAAAATCACTTATTATTTCCCATTTTGTCTCTGGCAAAAGTCACAAGGGAATGTGCAAGCAATGACTATTTGTGGTTACATCGATCGACAACCACTTATGTCCAAGTAAGTTAGCCAAATCCTAGGGCTGATGACATAAATGGCTTCCATTCCACTATTTTTAAGATACATGTACATATTTGTTTACCTTTTGTGTTTCTTCACAGATCTATATTGTACCCTAGAAGTGGATTCATACGGATACTTTGTGAGCAAAGCTAAGACCCGAGTCTTCAGAGACACTGCAGAGCCTCAGTGGAACGAGGTCAGTCAACAAGAAGACGACTCTTGTGGTTTTACTGTTTTGTCACAAAGACATTTAATTTACCTCCTTGGTGTTGTCCAACAGGAGTTTGAGATTGAGTTGGAGGGTTCCCAGTACCTGAGAATCCTGTGCTACGAAAAGTGTTACGATAAGAGCATGCTCAACAAGGATGACAACGAGATTGTGGACAAGATCATGGGCAAAGGGCAGGTCCAGGTAAAACATATATAACATACAGATACATGTACTATAAGTATTACATCATATATCATAAGTACTATACTACGTCGTCATTGGGAGTGACTCATTTTGATTAGCTGTCTTGCCTCGGAGCATAATGATTTTGTAACGGTTGGCATCTAATTGCTACAGTTAGAGTAATAGTCTGGTATACCACTTTATTCAAATGGGACTTCCCATGTCTTGTTGTGAGAAATATTCCTATAAAAATCCCTTTCGGAGACTTGTAAACTCTCCACTATGGCATCTGTGGTTTCTTGATGGAAGAAAGATGCGACTTTAAGCATTTGTGCTTTGCAGAGCTACCTCCAAAGGAGTCATTAAAAAAAATGCAGTTAGTCAAGTAAAACTTGACTCTTGTCATTTTCCTCTCGATCGTAGCTAATTGCAGCTGTTGCTGTCATATTTTGATCAAGATTTGCCTCATGAATCAGAGTCTCCTCTGTGGGTGTAAATCGCTCTTATCATCAGTTTAACTGCCTCTCTTTTTCTCAAGTACACGTTGATGGTTAAATATGAACCTGGATATTACATTTGTTTCCAAACTTTTGGAATCACCCGTTGAACTTATTCAAGCTATGTTTGTTGCCGCAGACATATAAGCGACAACTTGCAACTCAGAAAAGTACTGTTGCTGTGTCTAACTGGATTGAAAGTGGGGCAAACATTAAGTCATACACTCCTCCCCCCCCCACACACACACACACAAACAACCCCACACACACACACACTTTACAAAGGGAAAGATTCCGACTTAAAAATAACCTGATGTAAAGTAAAGAGTGAAAAAACTCCCAACAAGCTATTAGCAGTTCTAGTTTATATTTTTTCCATTATTAATTTTAATCATTGACTAAAAAATCTAGAAAATTACCTTATCCCTGTATAGTTATGTGTACTGCACACACTCTAAATACTGTGTATGGCTTATGTTAAACCCATTCAGTATAAAGGCTTTCACTTTGGGTATATGCTAGCATAACCCACAAATATCAGTGGAAATTACTTACTTCAAATTACAGTGAAACATCAAAAGTAAGTTTTTTCCCCCCAGTTTTTTATTCTGTGTAAAAATAATTTATTGTGTTTCAGTGTAGCCATTAAACCATATAAAATCCACAAAGTATGTGAAAATACCGTCCAAACATCATAAAATGCCACGAATTCAGTCAGCCATTTTGAATATGCCGCTCTGAATACCTTCGGCTATTTCCGTAGAGACGTCACCGGAGTAACACTTCTGTACCATGTAATCAGATCGGTCGTACTGGAAATACGCAAACATTAGAGAGAGATGTGCTGGCTATCATTCACAATCCTTTTGTAAGACATTAATATGCATAATAATATTTATGCATTCTAAATTGTAAATAAATAAATACATAAAAAGTCCGCTAACAACAATGTAGTCAATGGAGGCTCTCTATTTAACCAACAAAACCCTCTAAATCAGTGGTCCCCAACATTTTTGTAACTGCTTGAAAATGTGTCCCACAGACCGGGGGGGGTATTTTTTTTTTTTTAAATTTGTCAAATAAAAATACAATCATGTGTGCTTACGGACTGTATCCCTGCAGACTGTATTGATCTATATTGATATATAATGTTGGAACCAGAAATATTAATAACAGAAAGAGACAACCCTTTTGTGCGAATGAGTGTGAATGAGTGTAAATGGGGGAGGGAGGTTTTTTGGGTTGGTGCACTATTTGTAAGTGTATCTTGTGTTTTTTATGTTGATTTAATTAAAAAAAATAAATAAATGTATTTATTTTTTTATTCTTGTGCGGCCCGGTACCAATCGATCCACAGACCGGTACCGGGCCGCGGACCGGTGGTTGGGGACCACTGCTCTAAATAACCCACCACCAATACTCTATATACATATTGTGACCTGAATATTAAGCAAATATTAGCGATGTTGTTATTATAAGCGCTAGCGCAGACAAACTATTTTTTAGCAGCTGATTGATAGCACACAGCTAAATAGCCCTCTGCTGCTTTACTGTGAGCCTGCCGCGATGTCCTGCTGCTCCCGCATCATCGCGTCCCGGCTCGTCAAAGTTAGTCTAGATTATAAATCATGTCTCTCATCTGGATAATATGAGGATTTAGCCATAAATCTAGAAGATGTTGATTTGTGACATTTAATTTATACACCGAGATGGAGACAAACACACACGACGGAAGACAGTGTCTACAGGGAGACTTTTCCTTGTATGCTTTCCTTCGTATGCATCAAGATTAATTTTTTATATAAACGGGAAGATATGGACATCTTATCAGTTTTCATCGAAGTAAGAGCAGACGTTGTATAATAAGCTATCCTTTTATTATTTTTGTAGTTTGTATTTCTTGTTTAGCATTTAGCAATACTGCTACATGATGATTAGTGTTTTACTAAAGCTGTATCTGTTTAGCAGAGCTTTTAAAACTTGTAGCTCACCCTCCTTATATTCAGGCTAAAAAATATAAGGTTCCGGATCATAACTTTTTCAAAAGTAATCGTTACTGGCTCTGGTTGTTGTTGGTGATAGTGGGATCTGTGGTTCCTACCTCTACGTCACGCGATAACGTGACTGGCTAGCTCATTATCTCTCAAAATGGCTCGGGAATTTCTGTGAGATTGATTCTATTTTGATCATATCTATTTACTTGCACACTTTTTAAGTCTATCAGTGTCATACATCAGATATATATGATAATAGCTTCAATATATAGGCACCTTGTTTTTCCACTCTCCTGGTACTTTTATACACGTTTTATGACAGCTTCAGTTTAACCCTGGAACATATTAGTTTCTCTTTCCGATACAGGCGGCCCTGAAGTGTTCAGGCCTGCTCAGTGGCCTAGTGGTTAGAGTGTCTGCCCTGAGATCGTTAGGTCGTGAGTTCAAACCCCGGCCGAGTCAATACAAAGACTATAAAAATGGGACCCATTACCTCCCTGCTTGGCACTCAGCATCAAGGGTTGGAATTGGGGGTTAAATCACCAAAATTATTCCTGAGCGCGGCCACCACTGCTGCTCACTGCTCCCCTCACCTCCCAGGGGTTGAATAAGGGGATGGGTCAAATGCAGAGGACAAATTTCACCACACCTAGTGTGTGTGTGTGACTATCATTGGTACTTTAACTTAACTAGTTGAATTTTAGTCTACATCAAAACTCATACCTAAATTAACACTGGAGTTACTCACATTGTATACAGAACACATGAAAAGACATACAGTACAATAATAAAATTAATACATTCAGTGATTCCCCAACTTAAGAGTGTTTTGAAGTAAGAGCTGTCTCTCAGCTAATTGTCATGCTTTAAGTTGCAAGCAAAAATTTGAGTTACAAGTTATTCATTGGTGTAGCAAATGTCACAATGAACTCCGTAAGATCTGTCTTAAGCATCCTGTCTTACTCGCAGGGCATTAGCTTATAGCTAGATAAATGGTAAATGGGTTATACATGTATAGCGCTTTTCTACCTTTTTTTTTAAGGAACTGAAAGCGCTTTGACACTATTTCCACATTCACCCATTCACACACACATTCACACACTGATGGCGGGACCCATCAGGAGCAAGGGTGAAGTGTCTTGCTCAAGGACACAACGGACGGTGACTAGGATGGTAGAAGGTGGGGATTGAACCAGTAACCCTCAGATTGCTGGCACGGCCACTCTCCCAACTTCACCACGCCGTCCCCCTAGAGAGCGACATAACTTTGCTTTCCAACCATTACAGGGTAGATAGTGAGTATAAAGGACAGTGCTGAGAAAAAGAAGCATCCGTCCATCCATCTTCTTCCAAAGCAGATTATATTAATTGAATAAAAATTTAAAAAATCATCAAAAACATGACCGAACATGTCGCCAACTTGGCGCAGCAATTCCAGCATATCACTGCTAGTCTGCACCATACTGAATCAGAATGAGTCTAAGACCCGCCAAAAATGTTAAATTAATATCTAAGCGGCGTACATTTACCCATGAAAATATTAAAAATCTGCTGATGGTGTGTTTGACAAAGAAGCAGCTGGAAGGACATACTGTAGAAGTCCACTCTCCAAGGTAAATCCCCTACACTATTATTACATTACCTAATAAAAGGCTTTGTTGGTCCATTCTATTGTATTGTTACAATAATTCTTATCCAAACGTTTGTTTTTTTCTTTTTAAAAGTAATAATACATCTTAAAATAGTGCTGTTTTGGGGTTAGGAGCAAGCACAAAATAGATGGATTTAAATCAATTTTAATGGGAGACGTAGTTTTTAGTTAAGAACGCCATCACAGAACCAATTAAGCTTGTAAATTGAGGTACTACTGTATAATATCTAAATGACACCGTAAAAAAAAACGAGAAGATAATCCTTTACCTTTTATTTTTTATAAGCTCATCCCCAGTTGTAGCTTCACATGGAACCCTAAAAGTTTATGCAACTTAGTGAAAGCCCTGGTTATGCTTGGTTATTACTGTCACTTTCATAGGAGCGGATCTTTTAACATGCTCAAGGACACCATATTCATCCTTAATGATGGTCGTTGAGAACATAATTTGTAGCCATTATTTAGTAAGGGTTATTTCTCTTCTCTCTGAGCTTTTTACAATGTTCATTTTCCCTTCCATTTCTTTGGCGCACTGCCACCGGAAGAGCCTGCCTTATGCTTGGGAGACAGGATGAAGTGCTAAATGTTAACTAATAAAGCGATGCTATCCGTCACGGTGTCGCTTTGCGATTGTTGGCGTGACCCCAGGATGCAGAGACGGTAGACGGCGTGCAGCTGAGATAGATGTTCCATATATTAGAAACGACAGTCAAAAGCAACACAGGAACTGAGGAACACGTTTTAAAATCTTTTATGGGAGCATGTTCAAAACCACGATTCGGCTTAACACAGAATGTTGCCAAACAAGGACCACTTGTATTTCCAATGATAGAAGAATCTGCTCAGATTAATGATGTATTAGTTAGTTCCTCTGTATTAATTGCATTGGCTCCCAGTGTTGGGTTAGTTACTGAAAAGCAGTAACTAGTTACAGTAACTAGTTACTTTATTTCAAAAGTAACTCAGTTACTAACTCAGTTACTTACACCAAAAAGTAATGCGTTACTGTGAAAAGTATTTATTTAGTTACTTATTTTTTTAAAGCTCCCATTAATGCCCTTTTAGCCTTCATTTCAGTACTGTTATTGCACTGGAGAATAATACAATGTGTTGATCAACTTGACATGCATTTGCATCACTGAACTCTGCTAAGCAATGTGCTCTACATACAACACACAAAGACAAAGATATGTTTCAGAGGGCCAACTTATTTCAGGCCAGAACAAATTGACAAAACTATTTTAAATAACTGCAACATAACATACATAAGTAACAAACAGCATAATAACAACATAGCTGTAAACGAAATACGTACTTTAACTTTATTTTTACATACCAAAGCCTAACCAGGCGTTTTTTCTCTCAAGGAATTCTGAAATAAAATCATGTCTGAAGCCCAGAACACTCTACACATTTCCCCAGTTTTAGTTTAGAGATAAGGAAATATTGGCCTGGCCCACTAGGATCCCTCTTTATGTTTGTGAACTTTATTTTTTATACATTTAGAGTGATGTAATAATCAAACACTCTAGAAGTCTAGAAATAAAGAGTATATAAGAGGATTGACAGTGTGTGTACTATAATTCATAATAACATTGATTTTGATTTAATATTATGTTTTGAGCAATGACAGTTTGAAAGAAAAAAAAAACAGCTTTGTTTTATTAGTCAACATTGTAACATTTTCTAAATTACATTTCACCTTTAAGCTTTTTTATTTCACTTTTGTTATGTTTTTGTTTATTTTAATAGTATTTTTAGAAAGTGCTGTAGGCCTTTAAAACATTAGCTGTGGGCTGCAAATGGCCTCCGGGGCACACTTTTGACACCCCTGCTATAGATAATAAAAAATTAAATCTGATAAATCTATCGATAAAAAGCTGAGCCTGTCGACGCATGCGCGTTAACAACTCTCTCGCTCTCTCTGTCTCCGCCCCTCCCTCACGAATGCTGCTGCGCGCACCCCTCCCTCCCTCCCTTCCCACTAGGGATGGGCGATACCACACTTTTAGGATTCGATACGATACCGATACTTTTTCTTGCATTTTCATCGATACCGATACCGATACCATTAATTTCTTATTGGCAATTTTTGTCAGTCAAAAATATTATTACTATTATTATTTAAGACAAATCACAAGACAAATACAGACCATTTATACCACATTTATTATGGTCAATATATAATAAAAGTAAAATTAAAATAAATAACATAACTATGAAAAATAAATTAAATATTATATATAATAATAATTATATATTATATATAATAATAATTATATATTATATATAATAATAATTAGATATTAGGGCTTTCCAATTAACTGTCAAATCCGAATCGCAAGGAGCTGCAGTTATTTTTAAAAGTTTGTGATATAATTAGCAATTAATGAAATATGAAATAGGCTAATGTTTTCGAAATGTAAGAAATCATGTTACAGATTAAAACCAAAATCCCATTCAATCATATATTTCAAGATTTTCTTGGAAAAACATAAAACTGTAATGCAAAGATGAAGAATCTCCAAATTGTATCTCTTTCTTATCTTGTTTTAAATACTCAAGCAATTTTCAACTAACAGTAAATTCCCCTGTGTGGAAATTATTTGAATTTAGGATAATCATTTAAACAAAAATATTCAGTAAAAAAATAAAATAAACAATGCCTGACACTGGATATGCCTGGCTGCATCGCTGTCGGCTGGCTGTGTGTGTGTTGCACGTTGACGACGCTCATTCGCTGTCTCCTGTCACGTGACTGGGCAGCTCTATACTCTGCCAGGTACAGGGGTGTCCCAGCACATAGTAAGTTAAGTAAGTCATCAAAAACATCTGAAAGTGATGCTTGCACCCCCCACACGCCGTTTTTTGGTTTATATCGATACTTTTTTCAGAAAAGTGATGCCAAATGAGTAGCGTGTGAGTATCGATATATCGATACCACAGGATCGATACGCACATCCCTACTTCCCACACTCAGACACACACACAGCGCGGCTCCTCCGTTTGACACAAGAGATTCAGAAGAACGACACCGTAGCGCTTCCACAAAACACACGCAGATCTTCTGTTTCAAGCCAATACTACATAAAAAGTAATGTAAAATAACGCAGTAACGCATCATGTAGTAACGGTAACTGAGTTACTGAATATAAAAAATAACGCGTTAGATAACTAGTTACCGCCAAAACTAACGGCGTTACAGTAACGCGTTACAAAGTAACGCGTTAGTCCCAACACTGTTGGCTCCTAATTCATCAATCAATCAATCAATCAATCAATCAAAGTTTACTCATATAGCCCTTAATCACAAATGTCTCATGAGCTCAAATCAGAATGGCAGACATTTAGTTCCAATTCATTTGAGCTATTGTTGAGTCAGATGTAGATGGAAATATATTGTAATCCTTTTTTGTCGTTTCAAAAGAGGCCGCCAGCCACAGTGGTTGTTATTATGCTTCAATATATAATCATACATGACAGTAATTCTCACCTCTTGGTATGGCTGCCAATCACAGGGAGGAATGTTGCTGGGGACATTCACTTCAAGCCAACAAGAGAAGGGGAAAAAAGCATAAATACATCACATGTTGGCTTTGAGAGACAGAAGATGGCAAGATAGAGCAAGAGAGAGAGCCATGTCCCAGAATCTTGAGAGGTTGGGCAGAGCGTGTAAGTGGGAATGTTTTAAAGAAACCAAGTCATTCATATGCTGATGTTCTCAGCTTGTCAGTCAGGTACTGTCACCCATTATCAACGCAGTAATGTCCAAACTATCAAATTCTATAAACATTTTTTACCTTGAATAAAAAAAGCAACCAGAGACTTAACAATTATTGCTAAAAAATACTGATGGGTAAAATATAATTGAGTCCTGAGACTTCACTCAAGCTGTTTGCTTTCTTGGTGAAGCCAAGTTTAGAAGGGGCCGTCAGTGTTTTGCTTTCCTCTCTAGAGACCTTCACAAGCTTGTGGACTAGTGACTGACCGTAGATGGGCATATTGTGCTGGATGTTTTTTCTTCTTTTTCTTTTATGAGTCTCACCACCTACAGCTGTTGCTTAACTTGATGGGAAACGTGTTTTCTCTGTTGTTACAAAATGTTTAAATGTAAGTCTGAGATTCCCCAAGTTGCGTGATTAGTTTTTGACTGTTTATATTGTAGATATTTGTTAAATACACACATACTTGGTATGTTGTGCATGCACTAAAAACAATGATTTCATGGATTTGGTTGAAACCAGTTTTTTAAACATATGTAAAAACTTTAATTAGGTTTTTGACTTTTCGAGATGGGATTAACATATCTAGAACATTTCTAGATCAATCCCCTATTTAATTTGGTTTTGTAAAATTGTTATTAAATTTTATTTTTTTTTACGAATGAAAGCCAACAAATTCAATATAAAGTAGCCAGAATATGAATATTGTCAAGTTTTCCTTTACTTCAGAGTGTAAAATGGAGATTAGTATATACACGTGGGATTATCATCTGTATGTAATACAAATGATAATAATACAATATTGTTTTTGTGATTATATTTTTATTAGTGCATCTCTTGGAAGTTAAGTCTCCTCGTCGTTAAACACGAGTGTGACCTCTATTTCTAACTT
The DNA here is from genome assembly GCF_033978785.1 of Entelurus aequoreus. Classification (NCBI taxonomy): domain Eukaryota; kingdom Metazoa; phylum Chordata; class Actinopteri; order Syngnathiformes; family Syngnathidae; genus Entelurus; species Entelurus aequoreus. Next base: position 44,374,034 of record NC_084735.1, on the reverse strand, counting down.
TATTTGAGGGTTTTTGAATGACCACAGGTATAGGTAAAGAGAGGCAAAAGTAATAAATGATAAATAAATAAATGATAAATGGGTTATACTTGTATAGCGCTTTTCTACCTTCAAGGTACTCAAAGCGCTTTGACACTATTTCCACATTCACCCATTCACACACACATTCACACACTGATGGCAGGAGCTGCCATGCAAGGCGCTAACCAGCAGCCATCAGGAGCAAGGGTGAAGTGTCTTGCCCAAGGACACAACGGACGTGACTAGGATGGTAGAAGGTGGGGATTGAACCCCAGTAACCAGCAACCCTCTGATTGCTGTCACGGCCACTCTACCAATTTCGCCACGCCGTCCCAATATTAATATTAATAATACTTATATATAACATTCTACTACAGTATGCTGCCACAAATTAATTAATTATATTTTTTACATTCTTCTGTCACTTCTTCCTTGTTTCAAAATGTTGGTGTTGTGTGTGAATGCTTAAAGGTGAGCTTTGATGACGTTATGACGTCTGTGTTGAGTGAAGTGTTCGATGCTATAGGTTTGCCACTATCCAGGTGGAACAAAACATTTCGTATTTTTGATGGGTGGTGTTGTAAGTAGTAGTTTAGGACAATCTTCATTTGATTTAAACAACTTTATTATTGAACTTTCACGGCTGTATTAATTTTACATGAGTATTTATGGCATTTAAAAATAAAAAAATACATTTAAATTACAAATTTTAAATTAAATAAATCGACATACTTTACAAAAGCCCAGGGGCACCAGCTGTTCTTGGGGCCCCAGTAAAACATCTCCATTTACCCCCTCCTTTGAGGCCAATGTGTTTAGATCCAAGTTACCTCAAAGTTACTTGTGCAGGGAATTAATGTCCTCTATTTGCAGCCCTTCAACCATTGATATCCCATGAGTAGACAACCTCTGACCTCTTGGGTTACAGTGCTAAAGCTTCTCTGACCAGAAGCATAGTTGGGGTTACACACCCCACATCCATCAAAACGCCAGCTTCAAAGTTCTTCTTTGCATATGTCAGAAAAAAACCCACATCAACTCTCCAGATTGTCAAGTTTAAGGAAAGGGCTTCCTTCGTTTTTTGATGACTTTGGCATTATTCCACTCATCCCCCTCTGGCTGTACATTCTGTACTTATAAAGTGATCTCCTTTTATAAATACAGACTTATTTTTGCTGTCAGTTAAAAACCTGTATGCCGCTCAATAGAACGCAGACCTCCACAAAGATGTGAGGAGGGCCTCATGTTTTGGTGTTCATCTATTGGTTAGTTAGTAGGCTGGTTAGTAAGATGGTTCCAGGAGGATTTAAGTCTGGTTGGGTTATATTTTCATTTTCCTGTTCAGACTACAATGGGCTGTTTCCCTGGTTGATGTGCCCCTCCATAAAGTTAAGTGGAAATCAGTTGTGTAGTTTTTGTGTAATCAAACTAACCAACCAACCAACAAACGCACAATAAAAACATGCCTGCAAATGTTCTCATTCATCCATGTTATTTTATTTTCAGGGCATCGAATCGATTAGAACTGGACTGTTTTGATTGTCTAAGAAAATGTTTCGCCTTTGATCAGAGCATGCTTTATCGGTTCATGCTCACTGATTTAGATAGAGAATAAATATTTTGCATTCTGCGTAGGAATGGGTACTTTCCACATTTGAACGATGTGGCACCAATTCCCGGTACCTTGGAATCAATACTAGTACTCAACCGTGCCAAATTATGGTACATTTGTTTGTGTTAATAATTATTAATTGTATAATCCATCCATCCATCCATTTCTACCGCTTATTCCCTTCGGGGTCGCGGGGGGCGCTGGAGCCTATCTCAGCTACAATCGGGCGGAAGGCGGGGTACACCCTGGACAAGTCGCCACCTCATCACAGGGCCAACACAGATAGACAGACAACATTCAATATTAAAACAAATTTTTTTTAATGTAACTTTTAAAAATGAACTGATGGTGATGACTCTGCCATCCAGTTGTTATATCTTGCTTTAGTAGATTTTGGTTGCAGTTGCAATTCCAAGACTTTAGACCAGTGGTCCGGTACCGGTCCGTGGATCAATTGGTACCGGGCCGCACAAGAAATAAAAATAATAAATAAATAAATAATTTATTTTTTTATTTTTTTATTAAATCAACATAAAAAACACAATTATACACTTACAATTAGTGCACCAACCCAAAAAACTTCCCTCCCCCATTTACACTCATTCACACTCATTCGCACAAAAGGGTTGTTCCTACATTATCTATCAATATAGATCAATACAGTCTGTAAGGATACAGTCCGTAAGCACCATGATTGTATTTTTTAATGAAAAAAAGCAGTGTATAGACGACAGCGTGTTGCCTAGCTAGAAAGTAGTCAATGCCATGAAGCTGAATGTACCAGTCTTGTCTTATGTTGGGCCTTACAAAGTGTTTATACTGTAAGTATTGTACTTATTATAATAATAATAATAATAATGGATTAGATTTATATAGCGCTTTTCTATCAACTAGATAGCGATCACAGAGAAGTGAGAACCCATCATTCATTCACTCCACATTCACACTTCGGTGGTGGTAAGCTACATTTGTAGCCACAGCTGCCCTGGGGTAGACTGACGGAAGCGTGGCTGCTAATTTGCGCCTACGGCCCCTCCGACCACCACCTGTCATTCATTCACCAGCTGTTTGATTGTAAAGTGCATCTTAGTTGTAGTTTTCATTACCAAATTTGGAGGTGTTAAAATTGCCTTGTAAAATTGCCAATGGTGTAATCAGTAGCATGTATATGGGAAAACCAATTATCATCCATTATCATCGAGTTAGTGCATTTTTAAAAGTGGAGCCTCACTTTACGTTCCAGTGTTTTCTATCAGACATTCTTGCTTTTTTGGTATTAACAGTTGTAACATCACCTAGAAGCAATCCTAACTGGTCCGCTCTGAGTGCTGCTTGAGTGATTATTTCCTCACCAATTATTTGAGCCGGTGCTTAGTCTGCAACCGGAAGTGATGTCACAAGCAAAAAAGGTATCAAAAAAAGGCACCGTTTGATCTTATATGAATCGATACACAGTAGTACCGATGGAAATCAGTTGGTGCCAATAAAAGTAATGAATTCAGTACCGAACCCTAATCTCCCACCAGGCCGTCAGACTAGAGCTGTCCTATCTAAGTCTGTGAGCATGAACTTCTACTGTAAGACTATTTGAACAGTCGAGTTGCGAGCGATTCAGTGCCCTGAGAAGAACAAACTATTAGTCAAAGCATCAACTTTTATGTTAAAAATAGATATTTCATGAACCCCGAGAGGGACAAGCAGTAGCAAATGGATGGATTGATGGATGTTTCCCTCTGTAATTCATAGTTACAAGATGCACTTTATTTACTGCGATTTATTTTAAAAAGCATTAAACCCAAAAGCCATGCAGTTTTAGTTTTGCATTTTGTTCTCTCATTGGACCGAAAACCATGACCTTAAAACTCCCTCATGTACTAAACCATTATTATGGCGTACCATCATTATCTAGCCATCATGCAAACCGATTTTACACTCGGCAAGTTCTCACAATTAACGAAGCAGTTGGCCTTAATTTCCCTTGCTTTCAGGGAACAAGTTGTGTAAGTGTTAAGGTTCCCAGTCCCAGCTTTGTGTAGCACAGGCAGGTTTTATCACTCAGTGTCTGCATCGCTTTCACCCAGTACCCGACCCTCGCAACATACCCTTCTCAAGCCTTTCTTTAGCCACCCTTCTTAAGGATTTCTCCCTTTTTGTATCAGGGGTCTGCCAGTGAATCAAAAGAGCCTAGTGACAAAATGTCAAAAAAAGAAACCACTTTTTTTACACCATAGTGTCCAGATAATGCTGGTTGTAGAGGTTTGCTGTCACATCTGTTATGTCCCCAACCAACCTACATGACCCCCTCACTCCCACCACCCCTGAGACACCACTTGGGGTTGTTTTTATTGGCTCATATTAGGGTTTAGCGCATGTCAGCCTCCTCCTGACATCTCTACCGTGTTAACGGGCCTTGATAAGCTGTAACCTGACCAGCTTCCTGGAGATAATGGGAGCCAGATAAGTCGGACATTGTAAAAGAAAAGAGAAAAACAGTGATGAACTTGTTTGCTTCAGGCCGCGCTAAGGCCCCTCTTAGAAGAGCAGGAACGGTACGGTAACACATTAGCCAGTGTTACTGTAAAAATACGGTTGCCAAGGGGCTGTAAAGTTTGTGGTGAGCATCTGTATGCACTCTCATTCCCACTTAAGCGCCGTCGTTGTCCCTCGTCATTAAACATAAGATGCAAAGCTTGACATTTATATACTTTGGGATGGTTTTATTGGTGAAAGTGCCGACATTTGGCTAATTGCGCCTTGGAAACAGGTGCGTCTAAACAAGCTCAAACTCCATCCCTCAGACAAACAAAGCTTTTAAAATACGAAATTACAGTACAGTAGTTTTAAATGTAATTTAAATATTAGTTAAAACACATAAATGTTTGGTTTTACATTTGATGTGTGCTTGTTTTGTGTGTGAGTATTAGTATATAAATGATAAATAAATGATAAATGGGTTATACTTGTATAGCGCTTTTCTACCTTCAAGGTACTCAAAGCGCTTTGACAGTATTTCCACATTCACCCATTCACACACTGATGGCGGGAGCTGCCATGCAAGGCGCTAACCAGCAGCCATCAGGAGCAAGGGTGAAGTGTCTTTCCCAAGGACACAACGGACGTGACTAGGATGGTAGAAGGTGGGGATTGAACCCCAGTAACCAGCAACCCTCCGATTGCTGGCACGGCCACTCTACCAACTTCGCCATTAATTTATTTGGTTTAGACATTTCAAGCTGTGATCTGCCATGCTTCCACCAAACTTTTGGCTGCACACAAAAGCACGCATGCGCATGCACACACACACACACACACACACACACACACACACGCAGCTGTCAACAACACTAACAGATGGAACTGAGTGTGTTCAGCTCTCCAACAAGCGGACAGTACTTTATTGTAAATGATATCAATAACATCTGTCTTCTGTATTCCCTGATGTTTATTAACATGTGTCTCCTTTCATAGTGTTTGATTTGAAGTGGTTCTTTGGAATGTTTATGTATTTATTAACAAAAAAGTGCTATACGTTTGCCTTATTTTTCCACACAATGATTTAAAGAGGTTATTTCCTCACAGTGTATTGCACTCTTTTTTTTTTTTTTTTTACCCCAATTAGAGCAACTTCCTTGGAGTGGAGCTCATTGACATGGTTCCAATTATTTTTGTGTTGCCTTTGCCCCCTAAGCTTCTCTGTCTCAGGCCCTCGCTTAAGTAAACTTCTTCCATCCGACTGAAAACGAGCAGACTCTGCCACTAGGGATTTAGATGCCTTGAATAACTACATGCTCTGCTGAAAGCATTCTTCAGTTATACATTTTTTGTGGGTGGGGATCTCTTGGTTGTCAGGGTGCTTTGTTCTCTGATGGTAGTATATGGTCATTTGGCAAAATTATACAAATTTTAAAATATATTATTAATGAAGATCTATTCAGGGATAATCTCTCCCTGAATGTTCTATGCACATGCTTTTATGCCAGTTTTGTATTGAGCAGACTAATGTTCTAGTTGAGATTGAATCAACAGCAACTCTTCTAGTTACTGACAAGTAGTGCACATAATCCAGTGTTTTCGTGGCGGCCAAAATGTACTTGCGGCAAGATACAACAAATACTTAAAATATGGGAGACACTGTCATACAGTAAGTAATAGAGCTGGGAGAATCTTACAACAACAGCCCACGATCCGATGCCGATTCGATTCACAATCGAGTCTCGATTCAACAAGATTTTCGATTCATACAGATTCTTGCAATGTATTATTTCGAATACAAATGATAATAACAACTTTTTTAAGGCTCCTTTTGGCTGCTGGCGTTGATGCGCAACAAGGAAGCACAGAAATGACCTGAATAACGTTTTTGTTTTTTTATTGTTTTTAAAAATATTTTTTCTCACTAAAATTGTATATTTTTTTAGCAATTCCTGAAAATTATGAAATGATTTAGAATCAGAGTGAATTAGAATCGCGATTCGAATGTAAATCGATATTCTTGAGCACCCCTTATAAGTAAAGCTACTGTATGCCACAGTTAGGGATGGGTACCGAATTTGGTACTTTTATAAGCACCGACTGAAGTCTGTCTGTACTACCGGGTATCGATTCACATAAAGTCAATTGGTGCCATATTTTGATACCTTTGTTTCACGTGACGTCACGTCCGGTTGCAGACTCGGTCCTGCCAACAAAGCAAGTATGCCTGATAGAAAACACTTGAACGTAAAGTAAGGCTCCACTTTTTAAATTGTACAAGCTGGATCCTTATTATATAATAATCATAATAATAATAATAATGACATGCTAGGGCAGCACGGTGGCAGAGGGGTTAGTGTGTCTGCCTCACAAAAACGAAGGTCCTGAGTAGTCGTGAGTTCAATCCCGGCCTCGGGATCTTTCTGTGTGGAGTTTGCATGTCCTCCCTGTGACTGCGTGGGTTCCCTCCGGGTACTCCGGCTTCCTCCCACCTCCAAAGACATGCACCTGGGGATAAGTTGATTGGCAACACTAAATTGGCCCTAGTGTGTGAATGTGAGTGTGAATGTTGTCTATCTGTGTTGGCCCTGCGATGATGTGACGACTTGTCCAGGGTGTACCCCGCCTTCCGCCCGATTGTAGCTGAGATAGGCTCCAGCACCCCCCGCGACCCCGAAGGGAATAAGCGGTAGAAAATGGATGGATGGATGCTACTGATTAGCATCCGCAATTTTACATGGGGACACCTTCAAATTTGGTAATGAAAACTACAACTAAGATGCACCTTACAATCAAACCGCTGGCGTGTGGTAAGTACAATACTTGCGGTACAAACACTTTTTAGGGCGAAACAAAAGACTAGACATACCGTAGCCTATACACTACTGCCATCTAACGTCTTGGAATTGCAACTGCATGCAAAGTCTACTGTTTAATACATGCAAAAAGAGACTGATGAACCGTAAGAAAACTATAACAACACACAGGAATAACAAAAATTGGTACTGTTGAGTACCGGTATCGATTCCTAGGTACCAGAAATTGGTACTGTATTGATTCAAATGTAATAGGTACCTATCCTTGGCCACATTACCGGCATACTTTATCATTTTAGGGTGGTGCAGTTTTGAAAACCATGCTTCTAGCTTGAAACCATTTGTATAACATTCTCCATCATGACTAAAATCAACCATTAACTGCTTTTCCATTATCTACCATTACCTCGTGTGTATGTACAAATATGCCACTAAATGAATGGTATGTCTTTATATTTGTATTTATCCATACAGGACAGTAATTATAACAAACAAGCTGACTTAATGATCGTTCCTCATTATAACATTGCATAATATCAAAGTCAGATTGTATGCAGATGTCAGGGTTGCGCGATTGCAACGCACACAGAGAAGACAGCAGACAACAGAAAAGGAAGAGAATTGCAACGAGAGCCCCAGATGGTGGCCAATTATGAGATGCTGAGGGTTAAAGAGGGAACAAAGGAAACCATCAGAGCTTGAAAAATGAAATGCTCTCCAGAGAGACTCTGCGACTCCTTTCTCACATTTACTAGCGACCTTTGTTCTCATGGAGTCTTTCTTTGTGCAAAAGGTAATTGGAAACATTCTAAAGGGGGAAAGCTTATACGATGATAGTCATATTGGACCAGGCTGTCAAATTCTATATTCAGATGATACTGGCAGAGACAGACCTTTAGTCAAGTCATACAATAGGTTTTCCATTTCACAATCAGAAAACTGGACTGTTTTTCAAATTTCCCATAGCAAGTCTTAATGTACAAGCTGTTAAAAAGCCTTGGGGAAATTAATAGTGTGGCTGGAATATAATATACTGGCAAGCTCACAATTCGGTTGTATTGTGGTATACACTGTATGTCCAAAAAAAAAATAAAAATTGGTAAAAGTGTTTTTTAAAATGAAGTGACAGGAAAGTTTAGGATAAACACACTTACGGTTATTGAACACTAAAGTAATGCTCAAACATTCTAACCATATTTATTACTACAAACTTATATTTTAAGTGCAAGGAATTGCGCAGGAACATTCACTGTTTCAAGCAAATATTTAAAAAAAACCTTACAATTGAGTGTCTTTAAAGTGACAATGTAAACATCTAGTGTAAGAAGTATAAAACAGTAATGTTCACTTAAATGTCTCATCTTTCAATTTGTGAGAAGCAGAGTTCTCTACAGTGACATTTTTATATCAGTCTGAAAAATGGTGTTTCTCAAAAATGTAACTATCAACCATACTTGCCAACCCTCCCGAATTTTCCGGGAGACTCCCGAATTTCAGTGCCTATCCCGAAAATCTCCCGGGACGACCATTCTCCCGAATTTCTCCCGATTTCCAGCCGGACTTAAGGCACGCCCCCTCCAGGTCCGTGCGGACCTGAGTGAGGACGGCCTGTTGTCACGTCCGCTTGGCCAACTAAAAAGTAACCACAGAACACTATACCGTATAGTGTTCTGTGGTTACTTTTTGGTTGGCCAACTGTTTACGTTGTATTGCGCACCCTGACGGCAAGTGTGGGAGTCGGTTCTGAAGTATGAAGTAAAGAGACGTAACTTCGTCACCTCGCCTGGTTATTGACCCAGAATATTACACTGCCCATACCTACGCTCCTTCAAAGGCTGTGCTACTGGCTGCAAAGCATTGCACTTTCAAATACAAACCCCGTTTCCATATGAGTTGGGAAATTGTGTTAGATGTAAATATAAACGGAATACAATGATTTGCAAATCATTTTCAACCCATATTCAATTGAATGCACTACAAAGACAAAATATTTGATGTTCAAACTCATAAACTTTATTTATTTTTTTTGCAAATAGTAATTAACTTAGAATTTCATGGCTGCAAAACGTGCCAAAGTAGTTGGGAAAGGGCATGTTAACCACTGTGTAACATGGCCTTTCCTTTTAACAACACTCAGTAAACGTTTGGGAACTGAGGAGACACATTTTTTAAGCTTCTCAGGTGGAATTCTTTCCCATTCTTGCTTGATGTACAGCTTAAGTTGTGGTACATCTAGGATGTACGCTGCCTTCCGCCCGAGTGCAGCTAGATAGGCTCCAGCCCCCTGCAACATTGAGAAAGCCAAGGGGATAGAAAATGGATTGAGGAATTATCAAGTCGCTTAAACATTTATATATTTTATACATATATATTTCCCGCTGTGTTTTTTTTTTTTGTGATTTCCGTCCGTGCGGTGCGACGTGACCGGTTGGCTTTGTGTCACCTTGGAAACCCTTGAGACAAAAGTGCCGTGCTTTGCTTTGCAGAACGCAGACTTTCTTACCAACGCCAAAGATGTTGTTTTTGCCAGGGTTTGTTTGTGTGTTTGTTAGCAACATAACTCAAACAGTAATTGACAGAATTTTATGACATTTTCAGGAAACGTCCAAAAAACAATTCCTCTTATCTACTACGATTTCAACACACTTAACTTCATGCTTTCTTGTGTGTCCCATGCTGTGCAGAGGGTTCTAGGAGATGTAGTTTATTTTCAGACACACCAACGCTAAAGCGACAGAAAAAAACTACACCCACAAAGTTTTTGTTTGATACCGTCACATGTCAGGGCAATATTGTGAAGCCTTTGAAACCGTGATACTAATTACATTCCTACACTTTTGTAATGGCAACATCTTAGTGGGGGCTACTGATAGTAGTGTTTAAATTACTTTGAATTTTTTATTGTACTCATACTTGTTTCACTCTCCTGTGATGTTTCCAATTTCATTCATAGTGTCACGTGATTGGTATTTTTCTGGTTTTAACAAACACACAACAAAACTGTGGTCCCACAGCTTCTCTTTATTCTAAATATCTGGTTTTATAGGCAACAGATGACACAGGGGAAAGAAATGCACCTCTTTTGTTCCCATTGCACCCCCGTTCTGGCTCTCTGAGTAGTAAAAGCTCATTTCATGAGTTGACCTGCTTGCCAGCATGCTGTGAGGCTCAGCTCATGGATTCATCTCAGCTGTAGCTCTGTGAAATCCTTCCTCTGTGGATCAGTGTCCTCTGTGTGTGACCACATAATCACTATTCCGTCAGTAATGGGAATTAGCCATTCTGGTTGTCATTGGCATTGCAACTTGAGATTTAACCCTGTTTGTTTGAACGCACATAGAGACAGGACTAATTTGTCAATGTCCCAACAAAAATTGTCAGTTCTGGCTTTCAGTTTGCCAATTTGGGGAGATTAACAAGATCCTTAACTTGTATTTGTCCTTGGTTTATTTTTTTTGTAAACGTAAATCCTGATAGAGAAGCAAAAAATTGGCTTGGACTATACAGAGCCAAATACCGCTTCGTGGTGAAAAATGTTATTCTGTGCAGGCTGAGCTGTCAGTCTGCATCTAATTATGTTGACTTGTTGTCCTAGATCATGTAGCGTGAGACATTCATGTACACTTTACTGTAAACCGACCACAACATTATGACCATTGCATAATCGAAAAGGGTATTTCAAAAGTGACTTTTGCATTGTTGTTGAATTATGGTTTTGTACACTGCTTCATACAGAGAGATGTTTGTTATATTTTCTTTACTTGGCTTAGCTTCAGAGAAAGTCACAATAATAAACACTTAGGATGTGCCTTTCTATTACAGAAACCAATATTGTACGTAACTCGGTAGACTAATGATTATTTAATACATTTAAGATAATCTGTATTAATAAACTTCAAATTCAAAGCGGTGATATAATTTGACAGATTTGAAGCAAGGTAATGCAAAATAAAGTCTTGCGACACCTCAGTTTCCAGCAAACATAGAAGCAGTTTATCCTAGAGGAAATAATGCAAATCAAATTACAAATACGATTTAAAGCACCGAAAAATACAGTATAAACGCAAAACCCATTTAATTGAGAATAATTTAATATAATTTAACATGCTGAAAACAATGCAAAATACATATAAATGGCAAATGAATTAGGGCTGTCATCAAGGTTGGATTCGGAGGAGTCTGATTCAACTATTTACCTTGCAGTCGAATTGTCAGACAACAAACCCCCCTCCACCCTACGTGGGAGAGAGGCTGAGTGTTCCCGCTGAGGCCCCCCGCGTACAGCAGGTGTGTTGGAAGGATGTATTAATTGCTTTCATCATTTCTAAAATATTATTGTACGCAGACAAATGGTTTTTGAGTAGGAGATCATTTTTATTTGCGCAAAATTTCAGTTGTCCCTAGAAAGCAATAGCTGCTTCCGGTCGCTGCTTCCTAGTGTGATGTTATGTGTTTAAAACAGCTGGCTGTGTATTTTGGCCCCCCAGATCTCTTACTATATAACATCTATTTGTCTGCACACTAGAATATTTTTACAAATGGTGTTGTGCGGATGCTTCTAAATGTGGGACCGGGCTCGTTGGGACGCGCCAAAGTCAGATACAAAGCTCTCCTTGGCTGGGCGAATCCTGCCGTAGGTACTTGTGTAATACACAGGAAATTGGACGCCTTGCCCTGGAAGTGTAAATCTCTGCTGTAAAGGTAATAATCCTTTTTCAGATTTACATACAGAAACTTTCTTACGACTTTTACTTCCTTTATTTAGTCAAGTTTGATGTCTTGTCGGCCGTCGTCAGCGCAGAGGAGCTCACAAAAGAATCTGATCTTTCCTGTGCTTTTTTTCTTTTCTTTTTGTCGGAGTGGTTTAGCCATTTATGAGGTGGAAAAAGTTGCAAATTAGATGTTTTGTTCACGTTAATGAAAGACTGTATTCCTTCTATAAGTATGTGAAATAATCACCTTCGAGCAGATAGATTTACATCATGTAACGTTATACTGACACCTAGTGACCAGTCAGTATACACTACTATCATCCCAATCTGTTTATTTCTCTAAAAAAAAAAACCAAAAAACACCGCCATAGCTTCGACTATTAGGGCAAAATCTAACGAATCAAATTAGACTAAGAAAATCTATAGTCAAAATCAGCCTTAGAATAAACATTTGCCATCTTTTTACCCATATCATAGACCATTGCTGGTGAAGAAGGCGATGAACAAAGAAAGAGAAGGGGAAGGCTTAGCGGCGTGAACGCCTCCTTTGTATTTCTTGAGTTATTCTTTATTTAATCCTGCCTTCTTTATCAAAGTGCCGGCACTCGCAACTTTCTTTGGCCTCATGCTGGGTTATTTTGCAGTCGTATTACATCAAAAAAGCACAGAAATTGTCTGCGCTGTCAAACAGTCTAATTTGTTACGCACAATGTTGGGCCGTTTAATAATCGAAGGTACACCAAAACACACATAATTTTGCGGAAAGTTTTTTCGCTTCAAAAAACAAATGTGAGCCTTCGTAAACCGACGTACGACCATATTGTGAAAAAGTCTTAGGCCAATATTAGATATGTTGCATTAGCAATACTTTAAAGGCCACATACAATATTTGATCCCCTTTTTGTTTTTGAAGTTTACCCCCTTACATAGATTTTAACAGGTCAGAGTTTTTTGTGTGTTTTTATCATAACAGAAAGAGACAGATATCAAAATAATATCTGGAAAAATAACAATAAATAAAGGTTTAATTATAGCTTTTTAAATTTATTATAGAGATATTAGACCCCGGAAGGGACAAGCGGTAGACAATGGATGGATGGATATAAGTAGTTCAGTGATTCTCAAGCTGTGGTATGCCGGCGTCATCTCGTGGTACACTCAAGAATCACTTGGTGAAAGTACAGTGTTTTATTTTCCTATATTCTAACACAGTGTTACTGTTCAAGCTATGTGTAATGTTACAGTGGCCAAAATACTACATATACTTGTTAAATAAAACCTCTGCCTTGTTTTTAATAAATACTTAATTACAATTTATGAAGATTTAAAAAAAACTGGGTCTAATTCCATTCAAGCCTCTCCAACAGCACGAGCAAGACCAAAGAGCTGTCGAAGGACCATTGCAGACTTTCAACAGTGGATTAAACAATAATACATCACAAATAATAAGAAATAGTAGATTATTTAGGTGGCACCGTTTTTCCACAAATATAGTTGATAGTTATGACAATATACTGACATGTTATTGGATATTTTACCATTCCTATTAGACACAGATTTGAGTATACCACATTGACCCAGCAGAGTTTTTGATACAGCTGATGGCAAAAATGACCTTTTGTGGAGGATGCTTACCGTTATTGCGCTAAGCGGTTTCACAGAAGGTCTTGTAACTGGAAGAGTACTTCAAAGACTCAATATAAAAAACGGTCCAATCATGAACTCTTGTACCAGTGGAAGTACATATATCTGTATTTTTTTTCAGTTATAGCCTTTGAAACAAAATAGGGGGCAACAGAAAACATAAACCAATGGTCTTACCTTTTGTATGTGTGCGCCTGCTCTACTTCTGATATTTAAAGATTATGTCACATTGGTCTGGAGATGCTATATTGAAAAAAAAAAAGTATTGGCATGCACATGCACACACAGATTTTCTGTAAGATTGCTGTGGGGTATTATGTTTTTTTATTATGAAGGGGTTTATCCGCAGATCTTATTACAGTGGTTTTTTGAAGACCACTGTTATACCATTTTTGTGTATTATTTCTAGCAATTTCCAACAATAGTGTTGTTTGCCCACATAGGCTCTGCATGCTGGATTCAGGCACTGCTTGATAGAAGTGCCGGAGCAGGTCTAGAACTAACTTCTTGTATGGAGTGTTTTTATCGGAGCATTTAGATACGATCCGATACTCGGTTTTTCGCTGATATTGTTGTTTTGTGATATTGTTATTGTTGGCTTTGTGACATTACTTTTTACTTTTTTTTAGCAACGTCAGCACTACCTTAAATTTGACTTTTTTTGTGTCAGTCATTAAGTAGTGTTTTTGTTTTAAAATGCATTTAGCGACATCAATGGAAAACAATCCCCCAAATCTTAGCATGAGCAGTCATGTGTACTGTGTTTGTACCCATTGTCCTACCTTAGGAGCAGGGCCGTAACCAAGGATTTGACAAATACTGAGATCAAACATTAGTGGTCAAATATGAGCTTTGAAATAATATCCTATAGAGGTGGGAATCTTATGGCACCTCACGATTCTATTACGATCACAATTCAGTAGCTACAATTCGATTAAAATCGTTTATTGATGCATCTTTAATTTATTTACATTGATGCAGTTTTACATTTCTTTTTGTTTCACTAAATAAGTGTGTATCACTTGCAACTTAAAAAATATATATTTATTTGGAATAAGAAATGAATTCCCACATTTATTAAATTTAGGAAAATGTGTGCACAACTGGACCATAAGTGCCCGATAGTAAAGGAGCTGGTCGGATCTCTCGATGAGGTGGCTCGCTGCAATCAGCCAAATTTTAGAACTGTTGGCATTACTTTATTTACAATGAATAAATCGATTATCAATTATTGACATTTACTAATCGATTCTATAATTGACCATGTCCGAATTGCGATGCATCTAAAAATTTATTATTTCCCCCACCTCCTAGTATCCCAGAACCATATGAATAATGTCATCTTGACAACACAATGAACAATCCTCTTTTTTAAATACTATGCTGTAGTTTAGCGTATTAAACAATTTTAACATCATTAAAACATAAGTTTAACAGCTTCAACAACATTTAATCTCCGACATGGCTTTGAACCCAAAACCTTGTGCTTTGAATTTCAAGTATTAATAACGCATGCCACGAGAACGACCGGAAGTTAAATGGAAAAATCTGTCTTCATATTCTAATCAGTAACAGAGCATGTGGCCAGGAATACGTTTGGGGTAAAATTTCATATAAAGTGCCTTCCATGAATCCATTTTCTTGTTATTCAATAATTTACATTTGACATGTGCTTCATCACACAAAACGGGCCCCTCCATGGACAGCAAAGCCCTACCATGGCGCGTGTTCTGCATTTACACCAACATTAGTGAAGTCAGTATACTTTAATCAATAATGTTATGTTGACAGCACATTTTCGATCAGATAATGTTTAAAGTAAAAGTACGTTGTCTGGAGTTGTAGCGGTCTGTGTATGACTATAGATCGTATATTGAAAGAGGGTGACCTACCGCATGGTGATTTACAGCACACACGATGTCTTACACAAAGTATATTTGCAGTCAGTCATATCATCTTCTTTTTCTCACTTAAGAAAATACATAGGACATCACCTCGGTGTCCTCAACGGTAGTTACGGCCATGCAGAGGAGGACAACATTGGAGAAGGCCAATCTCTACAATGTCATTTTAATATTTTTTTTGCATAGTTCCAACCTAATCTTCACACAGAGCGCTACTAGCTGCACATTTCCTGACTATGGAAAGTTCTACACCACCAATAATTTTTACCCTACCCTTAAACAAAGATATCCTGTGTCATCATCTTGAGCTCATTAAATATGACATTAATACTAATTTCCGGACTATAAGCCGCACCTGACTATAAGCCGCACCAGCTAAATTTAGGGGAAAATACAGATTGCTCCATATATAAGCCGCACCCGACTAAGCCGCAGGGTTTTGATGTGTAATTACCGTAGTATATAGGGGTTCCTGCTACCACGGAGGGGAATGTCGGGACAGAGATGACTGTTTGGGAACGCAAAGCGTCCCATTTATTAACAATGAATCTTTCAATCATTCAATCAAACTTTCACATCTTTGACATGGCGAACAGCATTCATGCAGAGTACAAATAATACAACGGTGCAAAGTAATACAAAGTGCTCGCCTGTACGTTATCAAAATAACCAGCCTACCGGTATATGAAAAGTCAGTCTTTAATCATTGTGTCATTGTCTTCCTCCTGTGTACTAAAACCACCGAAATCCTCTTCGTCTGTGTCGGAGAAGAACAGGCCGTATATAAGCCGCACCCTTGTATAAGCCGCAGGGACCAGAACGAGGGGAGAAAGTAGCGGCTTATAGTCCGGAAATTACGGTACATGTTTAAATCTGTCGTTTATTCCTGCTTTACATACACAAAGCTCCGTGGTGTCTGTTTACTATTAACTTGAATCAAGCCTAATGATCACCTTCATGTATATAATCTTCTCCCATAACATTAGTCCCTGCCATTTTCATAGTTTGGAAGTTTTGGCCATGTTGTCAGCATTTCATGACTTGCCTTCATACACGCTGTTTATATACCAGGACTGTAAGCCATGTTGTAGCTGTCTTTTGATCCTGCTTTATGACTTCCTGGCTCCAAGGACATGGGTGGCTGACCACCCATTTCCTGTTCAGACTGCGCTGCCTGCATCTTACTGCATTATGTTTGTTTTTTCCTTATATCAGTAGATGCAGAAACTTGTCCTATGCTCAACTTTGATGCAGATCTGGTTTTGTTTTAAAGTGATTCTAGCTGATCTAGAACATTCCGTCCTCACTGTACGCATGAGCTAGTGTCTGGTGTGGTTGTTTAGTATCTTTACACATAAGACATAACACCTCTTTCTTGATGATATCAGAAATGTAGTTGCTACATGTGGATCACACATTACATTGTTAAGTCACCTCTCGAGGCCCCAAAACAAACAGCCAAGACTAGGGCTGGATAAAATAATACATTCTATCAGTTATAAATGAATATATTTTTTTACATTTGCAATAGCTGAGATAGGCTCCAGCGCCCCCGCGACCCCGAAGGGAATAAGCGGTAGAAAATGGATGGATGGCATTTGCAATATCGATTCACAAGGCAAAAAAATATATATATATATATATATATATATATATATATATATATATATATATATATATATATATATATATATATATATATATATATATATATATATATATATATACAAATATATATATATATATATATATATATACTAGGGCTCTCATACAATTAAAATATTTAATCGCGATTAATCTTGCGACAAGGAAAAACTCACCCCAGTGGGACGTCGGTGAATGACTATGAGAAACCTTGGAGAGGACCGCATATGTGGGTAACCCCCCCGCCCCTCTAGGAGAGACCGAAAGCAACGGATGTCGAGTGGGTCTGACATAACATTGTGCCTTATGAATGACCCTTAGTGCTTTCTTCTGCAGGGTGATGAGTGGATATAGTGTGCTTATGTAATAATTGTCCCAAACTTCTGGACAGTAGTGTAAGTTAATGGCATTCATATCTCTGCATGACAATGTTTTAACATTGTCTACCTATTTATTAATAGTGAAGTGAAATTCTGCATTTGCGGACTATCAATCAGAACAGGTTATAAAACAATATACCATAGTGGTAATATTGTGTAGTGAACTGTAACTACCCGTTATGGGCTGCAGAGGGGAGTGGAAGGCATGCCTGCAGTGGGTCAAAAACGTTAATCGCACGTAAAAAAAATGATCGTTGTTAAAGGAACTTATAGTTAACGTGTTACTATCGCGTTAACTTTAACAGATCTATGTGTGTGTGTGTGTGTGTGTGTGTGTGTGTGTGTGTGTGTGTGTGTGTGTGTGTGTGTGTGTGTGTGTGTGTGTGTGTGTGTGTGTGTGTGTGTGTGTGTGTGTGTGTGTGTGTGTGTGTGTGTGTGTACAGGTATATATATATATATATATATATATATATATATATATATATATATATATATATATATATATATATATATATATATATATAATATATATTTATATATATATATATAATATACTGTACTGTATATATTTATATTAAGGCTATGCTTTTTTAAACAGCTCAAAACAAAAAGCATATACACATGCTTTATATATGTGTATATATACAGTATGTATATTTATATATATATATGTATATGTATATATATATGTATAAATGTGTATCTATGTGTGTATATGTATAGATGTATGTGTGTATATGTATACAGTATATATATATATGTATGTATGTGTAGATATGTATATATGTATGTATATATTTGTACATGTATATGTATATATAGTTGTGAATATGTATAGATATGTATATTTGTATGTATGTACAATTTCTATATATATATGTATATAAGTATACATACACACATGTGTTTTCATACATTATATATATATATACACATACATTTTATAGGCAGGGTACACCCTGAACAAGTCGCCACCTCGTTGCAGGGCCAACACAGATAGACAGACAACATTCACCCTTACATTCACACGCTCCAATTCAGTGTTGTCATTCAGCCTATCCCCAGGTGCATGTCTTTGGAGGTAGTATAATAAATGTGATGTATTTCATAGTTTATTAATTTTAATTTATCAGCTGCCTGAGCTAATGGTTCTACTTAATTGATCACCATTATCTTAAAATTAGCATAACTTCTCTTATTGCAGTGTCGATATTCTTGTGTGGCTGTAACATGGAGATTCTAATGACTGAGCAGTAAAACATATGTTTAAAGTATTGTGAGGGTTTTGTACCTTATTTATTACGTGACAAAACCTTCCGAAACAAAAGGCTGATTATTTTATATCCTGCTACAGGGTTTCCCCCCACATGTAATTTGACATTTTTACAAAATATGTTTACATGCATTAATAACGCTCTGTAAAAATATATCACCAACATGTGAGTTACTGCCAACAGTTTTGTTATCAGTGCGTGGTATGTTTTTTTCTGTGAAAAGAGCCTGTTGTTGTCGGTTATTCCAACAATCTTCCAAATTGCCATTGGGAATGTTTTCAATTAGTAAACTGTTTAAAAGGTGAGGTCATTGCCATTGCAAGGCCCTCAAGGTCGCACAAAATCCAGCAAACTGACACCACGTGTAACATTTTTGGAATTGTTACACGTTAACATTGAGGAATCCCTTGTATATGCTTCTAATTCACTACAACACAGCATTCAGAGAGACAAGCCCAGCATCAACTCGCAACATTTGAGCAGTGCAAAGTCTGACATTGTTTCTGTAATACAATATTTTACATCACCTCAGAGAATATCACAGCCTTTCTATCTCAAGTGGCCTCTTTGCTTAACTTCAAGCAGCCTGTTGCATAACCACTGTGTCGTGATGAATTCATCTCAACAGTAATCTGTTCCAAAACGTCCCCGGCAGACACATCAAATGTGTGGATCGGGCGCAATCTCAAGTGTGTACCTGTTCATCTCGCCACTTGTCCCGCTTTCAGTGTGGGCGCTTACGAGGGAGGCCACTCGATTTCACAGAGTCTCACGTTGGACCTATTATGTAATGTGTGTGGTGTAACCGCCGGATAGAAGGATGTGTTTAGTGTTGTGTTTCACACTGCAGAGGAGGTGTTTGGGTTGATTGCATCTCCTCTGCTCAGTCCAGTGGCAACCTGATCATGTTTGATGAAGACACTTTGAAACGAGCCGGTCAGCACCAGGTCAATCGCTTTCTTAGTTTTTTCTTCAAAGTCGTCAAGAATGAGAACATTAAGAAAGGTCAAGACAGGCCACAACCCAATCATCACAATTCTTGATGAGTTTTTTTTATAAAGTAATTTTTATCTAACAAACTGACAGCCTCTTGACCTGCTAATTAGACTTTAATCGCGCACAGATTCCTTTTGTATTGGTTTATTGCTAAAAGACAAAAGCTGAATCGTGGAAGCGGATGTGAGATAACCTTACAAATTATTGACCCGCAAGTGATTGGCAAGAACATAATTGGAACTTACAATGCTGATACTAATGCGAAGCTACAGTGCCTCACATTTTGATGGAATGAATGATGAAACGCACTGGGCCATATTGTATGATGCTTTCAATATCACAATCTTTTTTTTCTTGTAGTTGTCAGTGTAAATATTTAAGTTAAACATACGATAATATGCAAATGTTTTGTATTTATTGCAGAAAAGATGACGATGAAGCACATGCTGTTGTATTGTTTAAAAAATGCAACTGTGTTGGTTATGTTGCACTGTGTTTCTCTGATAGAACACCAGCAGACCGAAAAGCAATAACAAGTTAAATGAATTGAAATTAATTGTTAAAGTTTTTTGTTCAGATACATGTGCGGACTTAGGTGGGGCTGTTTAGCTATTGTATCATCTCTTTATCTATAGTACTATTTGTAATGAGATGGCATTAAATAATACATCTCTTAAGTAACACTGATATGTTAACAAACAAATTACAGGAGGTTCTTTGGTTATAAACAAATTCCCTTCCTACCACTGTGATTAAGTTTTATTGTAAC
The DNA here is from genome assembly GCF_033978785.1 of Entelurus aequoreus. Classification (NCBI taxonomy): domain Eukaryota; kingdom Metazoa; phylum Chordata; class Actinopteri; order Syngnathiformes; family Syngnathidae; genus Entelurus; species Entelurus aequoreus. The sequence goes on along the minus strand of NC_084735.1, from coordinate 44,353,790 downwards.
CTATGCTTAGATTGTAACTAAATTAACACCCACTTAAGTCACTCATATTGTACACAGAAAACATGGTCACATAAAATGCATTAATACAAACGTGAGTACTGTAACTATGACATGTAACATGAAATTCAAAATCAAATGTCGTAACACAAGAGCCACCAGAATACTTAAAAAAATATACCCATGTTAAGATTTTGTGCTACTGTAGAAAAGTAGCAAAGTGACGGGTCTGCATAGGACAAAGGGAGTCAATTTGTATCAACACTGATTTTACAAGTGACTTTATATCCAAACAACTGTGGTCCTACTTGCGCATCTAAAACAGTTTTTCTATAAACACTTGTTCCAGCCTCTATTGTGTAATCCAGTCACCTCTGTTTGCCGCCGCCTCCTCCTCTGTCCTCTTGTAACCTTCCAGGTGGCTTTATGCAGTCAGTCGTAGTTTTACTCTCCAGAGTAAATAATTCAAGCAGGTCAGTGGTGTGTCTTCTCGTGAAGCTGCCATCTCTTCATCACCAGAAATGGGTCATGCTGTACAAGGGGGGCTGGTTCTAATCAGGAAAAGAGTACAACATGAAGACATGTCTAGTGTGTGAAAGCAAACCAAGGAAAGGTCGGATATATGCTTGTGAGTGCAGTAAACCCCTACCATACCCATCCATGGATTGTTCTCGCCGCTTCGTTCAAGAAAGATGTTCCGCAACCATGAGCCTTAATACTACTAAAGTCAAAATAATATGAGCCAATACAAGAAATATTGTAATGATATTAATTTTCGATGCAAATCTGAATGACAAATAAAGTTTGTAGAATAGTAGAAATAACTGGCTATGTGTATGGCGTAAGAAGCAACGTCACATCTAGGGATGGGTATCGTTTACATTTGAACTGATACTACTATCAAATCTGTATTTTAAAGTACCAGTAGAGTGGAAGAACAAGTTGCCTCTATATTGAAGCTATTATCATATATGATTTATGACACCTAACGTTTGCGAATAAATAGATACGATCTAAATATTACTTTAAAAAATGGTGCCAGTGCTTAAAGAGACATGGGAAACATGCAGATTTTTGTAAAAATAGTAATACAAATTTTGGAGGTGGAAGGAAGCCGAAGTACCCGCAGGGAACCGAAGCAGTCATGGGGAGAACATGCAAACTCCACACAAAAAGACCCCAAGCCCGAGGATTGAATCCAGAACCTTCTTATTGTGAGGCACACGCACTAACCCCTGTGCCACTATGCTGCCTTCGGTGCAAACTTGTTTTTAGTAAAGCATGGCTGCCGAACACCCACCTGCGAAGTATGCAATACCTGCGCTTGCTGTGACAGCATATACTTCTAAAAAAAAACAAAAAGAGTAAATCGGAGGAAGAAAAGAAAGACACTGTATGTCCAAAAAAACTAAAGAAGAGCCAAAACTCAAATTAATATTGGTCCAGTGTATTCAAGATGGAGGGCATTGCAGGCCAGTCTTGGACTAACTTTGGACGCGCAAGTGGCTGTTTAAGTTCTAGACAGGTAATCTAATGTTCCATTTTCCTATATTTTGTGTGTATCCTTTTGCGTGGCGATGCGTCTTACCGATAGTCTGCAACAAAATACGAACTAAGGGGTCCTTCGATGCAATTTCAGACTGTCAACAACCTATGTGTGTTCATGTACAGCTCTCGTGTACGATTTTGTGCACTTCCAGAGAGGAAGAGACTCGACTGGGAGGGACTATTAACGAGGTGCGCAAAGTGGGTGGCGGCATTAACAGTTTGAATTCTGCCTGGTGACACAAGATTCAAGTACCCCCCAGCTTTAAGGTTAGCAATACAGTTCAAAAAGAGCTTCAGACTCTGTGTCAGAACGCTACATTACAAAAGACTTGCACAATATCACCGCCAAGCAATTGTTGTAGGTGGTGGCTGGGACTGCATTTATTCAGCACCGAAATGAGGGACTGAAAGTTTATTTCTTTGGTCTGGTTACTACCGTTTACGTCGGCACCGGTGCCATTATAGAACTAGGTTTCGATGCCCATCCCTACCATAGCCCATAGACTCTTGTTTCCGTGGTCTACAAGGCAACCTAAGTCATCATTGGCATTGCACTCCACTGTTTGACATTTACGTCACAGGATTCCAATACCTAACTGGTGAAGTTAGAGACACTGCAGTCCTTTGACTGGTTGGCAGAATAAATGTCGCTATGGGGTGACAATGGAATTGTCTTGTGGTTGTAATAAACAACCACAAGACGGTAAGAAAATACAACATGCTGGACTTCCTCATTTCCCTGCTTCTTTTTTTGTTGATTTTTCCCATGGGATCTAGTTCTAGATCTGCTGTAGAAAATAGATCTTTAATGTTTCATACATATAGTACATCAGAATATATTTGTGTGCCACGACCTTTTCAGTTGCCTTTCTACTGCCTGCAACCAGAGGCATGCAAATGAAACCTTCTGTTTGCGACTCTTCTTTTCTTGCTTCCTCATTTGCCTCGACCACTTTTGTTCCTGAGTCTTTAATAAGTGATGGAGCGGTTAATCTGCTGGAGATTGCCCCAGAGATTTAGATGAAAGAGAAATCAGAATCTGTAGATTACCCTAAAGCTCTGATACCCCCACCCCTTGCCCCCATTCCCTTGTGTTGCACTCCATCAGTACCTTGAAGGACGCTTTCTTGGAAGCTCCTCTCTCACACAGGCGTACCTTTGTTTCAGCCGAAGCAGCAGAAACGTTCAAAGATGTAGAAAGGGTCATCCTAAAGGCCGTTCCAATTAAGTATGATTGAATGAGCTCATCATAACACCGCTTGCAGAAACATAGCTCTACACATCAGCCAATCACAGCCGAGAGAGGGACCAGCATGATTTAAACAAGTATCTGGGGGTATCGTTTTGGTTTGAGTTGACATTTTTCATGAACAATCATCATTGTTGGGCTGTTTGCGTCTTAATAAGAACCACGCAATAGTCATCAGGGATGTATGTTAAATTAAAAAGTTGGTTTATATTAAAGCAGCAAAGCATGTCAGGTAGTATTTTCATCCTGTTTATTGCACTATTGTTTGCATCATTTATTCCAATTTTAATTAAAACATGCAAATGTGGTATTCAGAGTCTAAAAGCGTTTACCAAGATCTCTTTCGTCTCCACCATAATGGATGGGGGGAGGGGTTATTCTGCTCCATATTAGTAATGTCTAAGCGTCGTATTTAATGAATTGATTTCTAATTTATCTTTGCTAGGGAATGTAATTGACCCAGTACTGGGTGAGGGGTGGAATATTGAGAAATCAACAGGATTGTGATGCTTGGCAGGGTAGTATCTCCGCAGTCCCAGATGGGACAGTCCCAGCTCAACCCCTCGCCCTTATGGCTTGCTCATATGGAGCGACTTTATGAGGGCCCGTGCCACCCGCTTGTCCGCCCCATCTATTATTCAAAAGGAAGGCTGGTCCCCATGTCACAGCATTCAGGGAGGAGCCATCTGCTCTTTCACATTTTCACAATTTAGGCAAATTGGTCAAACATTTTAAATCTACATTGTAATAAATATTTTTAGAGTGCCTGATTGTATTTAGATTACTGTATAGTAATCTATTTATTTATATCTGCACCTTATTGCTCTTTTATCCTGCACTACCATGAGCTAATGCAACAAAATGTCGTTCTTATCTGTACTGTAAAGTTCAAATTTAAATTACAATAAAAGGAAGTCTAAGTCTAAGTCTAATTTAATGTACAGTGAACTAAGTGTAAGCTTGAACACACAGTTCTGAAACAATCTCTTGTGGTGTTTTACATGACAGCAGTTTAATTTCTGAAGTTTTTTTCCACTTTAGAGATAATTTTTTGGGGTGTAATTCCAGTTTTGGTGGTTTCACTATGAAAAACTGCAACACAATATAGGCTGTGCTCCCTTTAACTGCTATTATAGCTTCTACTCGTCTGGGGAAAACAATCACGACTTAGGAGCGTGTGTACAGGTATGTTGGAATAGAGGACACTTCTGAGGTCTGTTTAGATTCTTTCACCAATTAGGTTCTTTCATAATTTTTTTAGGAACCTTTTTGTGGACTGGGGCATATCCATGCATTTTCCAAATCGGCTGTATTTTGCTTGTAAGCATAGCATATTCTAAAACAGTGGTTATCAATAGGCGGCCCGCAGGCCAATTCAAAGCCTTTACATTTGGCCCTTCATACAGTTTGACACAAAACTACTGATTAATGGAGAAATTACAGTGTCATTTACTGAGTAGTGTCACAATAGCACATGGTTGCTGTTGGCTTGACCCCAGGATGCAGAAACGGTGGGCGAAGTGCAGATAAGAAAGTATTTTCATTAGGACTAGGCAGGCAAAAATCAAAAGGTACACCATGAACAAGTCACAATAGACAAACAAACCAATGTTGGAAGGAAGGCAATACCGGCAGATAAACCCTCCTAATTAGTGATCAGAGCCAGGTGAGTCCCCTGAATACTAATCAAGAGTAGGTGTGGAGAACATTGTTCCGAAGCAGTTGGGAAGTCACTTCAAGTCGTAACCAAAGCAGGACGTGGAACAAAAATAACAGGGTTCAAAACCAATGATGCATGTAATATCATTATTGTTTTTCTTAGAATATTATTTATATTTATATTATCATGATTATGTTTTTTTTAAACGATCCTGGCCCTAAAACTGTCTGCTAAAACGTGTTTGGCCCTTGGACAAAAGTAATCAAAGATCCCTGGTCTAAAATGTCTTGCTGAGATGCACGCAGAACGATCACTCATGAGAAACAGAGGTTTAGCCCAACCTTGTATCAATTAGTTAATTTACATATTTTGATGTGTATATTTGTCTCTATCGAGAGTATCCAGCATTTTTCCACTGAGGGTCACACACTGACAGTTCAAAGGATGCAGGGGTCATTTTACAATGCTTTGATTTTCAAAACCTCCATGACAGCTTTGTGGTATTAGCCTCAACCAGCGTTCATTTCGTTGACTAATGTTTTTTTGTCTCAGTTCGTCAACAATTTATTTTCCCCCGACGAAAATAAGACGATAACCAATCAAAACAAAATACACGTTGATTAAGATGTTAACACAATTAACTGACATTTTAGGTAATGTAAATATTGACTGAAACAAATGTAATATTTTTTAATATGATCTTGTACATGGGTGGGGCATGTTCGGAATATATCCAATCACAGCTCTTTAACAGTGTACATTTGAAAGAGGGGCGGGTAGTTAGTTACAAAGGAGAGCCAATCAGATGGTTTTCTTTGTGAGATCAGGATCAGGACGGTATTACCACCAAAACAAAAATGTATGGTTTTAACATGTTCCACATTGTAATATGTGTACACCTGGGAGAAAGTGAAGATGAATTTTTTATTTTTGACGCTGTATGATGCAATTAGCAGGCGAGTCATCGTGACATCTACACAATGTAATTTTCTCTGCCTCAAAGAATCATTTATTTAACAGTAAATCTAAATGTTTGACAACTTTTAATATGATAAGAAGCGCTTATGTAACACACACAGAAAAAAGAGGAAGAGGATGCAGCATTTATTATTTATTTGAGGTGGACATTTATTAACAAATGAAAGGCCCCAGCCCCAACGTGACCCCGAGAGGGACAAGTGGTAGAAAAGGGATGGATGAAATTTGTCCCGCCACATACGTGAATTAAACAAATTATAATGAAGGCATGCAACATAAATCCATTTCACAACACACATACATACCTGTTTTGCCAGAGATGTAGCATAAAAATGTTTGATATATTTGCTATGTATCCATATTGGTTCTCAGCGAGTATTCTATATTTGTTTATGAAACTCTCCCATCTGTTATTGAGGCTAACGGCTCTTCCAACTTGCCTTATTTCAGTGAATCAATGCCTCTCACAGGACTTAAATCAGTTCGAAGATGCCAGGTAACTCTCCGGTGGCTTTGATCACAAAACAGTGATCAGAAGTCTTCAAATTTATCAAAAACCCCAGTACCAAAAGCAGAGCCTTTTTCTTTGCGTCTTCTTCCGTTGACAGGAAGTGACGGAAAAAAACGTGCTTTCAAATAAACTTTAAATAAGGCCTTTTCTTTTATATTTTAGTAAACTATATGTACTGTTATTTTAGCTTATTAAAATAAGTTGTAATTTCGTTGACTAAAACGAAATCAATTTAGATGATTAAAATAAAACTAAACGAAACTAAATCTGTCAAAATTAACACTGGCGTAAACATTTTAACTTGCTTGCTCTTTAAGTTAACTTTATATGTTTTCTTTATTTTTTTAAATAAATAAATAATTTGAATGTGGCCCACAAATGGCCTCTGGGTCGCACTTTGGACACCCCTGGTCTATATGGTGTGCAATATATTGATCCTTAGAAATCATTCTAAAACAATATGTCTAAGAGAACCCAACCCAACACAGTCACATTCAGTCAGACTGTGTGAGGTCACTGAGCCCACAGTGATGAGTGCTCAGCATCCCACGCGGCACCAGAAAGCATCACACAAACCACATTCACCAGCAAGTCTTTTTTTTTTCAAGTCTTCTTTATATGCTTATTATCAGAAGATGTCTCTTATCTCCGCATTCAACCCATCTTCCCTGTGCTCTAATTATCGTTTTGAAGTTCACCATCACACAACCCTTACCCTCCCTTTTATTTATCTCTGCTCTGCACGTTTATGTGTGCTTGCCGTGCACAAAAGTAAAAGCTTGGCACATGGCAAACCCTTGAAACCACCAGAACGTAGTAGCATGAAATAGTCTGGTTTGAACAAATATTATCCTGGCACATTGCTTCAATTTTAATATTCTGCAATGAAGTGTCTTGTAGGGTGGAACTGTGGCTTTGAGGGAGCTGTGGCAGTTCGTCCAGACAAGGCTTTTCTCGTAAATGCAGCAGTTTCAACCACTGTCTTCTGTGTCGATATGTTTACATTGCGTAGGCATGGCTTTAATAGTGTAGATAAGGCATGAGCAAACATCAGGGTGTGAGAAGCACTTGGCAATATGTGACTGGGTGTTCACTTCATGATGTTGATGCAACCGGGCACGTTGGGCTCTGGTTGACCCAGTCTTACAGACCACTGGAAGAGTGAAGACTGCAATGTGGTATAACTTTCACAAGTGACCCAAAATGGGTCTGCACAATGCCTTTTTTATGACTCCTTGATAAGAGCAAGATCAACATTTTAACCAGTTTAACCAGCAACAAATTAATCTAAATAATACTGTTGTGATTTAAATAAGCAGTAGCTGCTGCAGTTTTTTTTAAAATAATTAAACAGTAATTCCTTCAAATTCCTTTTTTTTAAAGGTGTCAATGTCAAATAGCCCATAATAAGGTAAAAATAAATCCTTTATTATGTCGTCTTGGAACTTATCGGGTAAGTGCTTGTCACCAATAGTTAGGTTGAACCAAACACGTGTGTTAGTATTGGAATTATTGTAACATACTTATTATCTTTACTTTCTGAGCTATAACACAAGGCAAATTGTAATGGTAGTTTTATTGTAACACAGAGAGAGACAGAATGAAAGAAGAGAAAAATGCCCCTTTGCTTGCGTTGTTTTCGGTTGTACGAACCGTTTACATCGCGAAAAGGATAAACATTTCTTCAGAGTTCCTCAAGAAGTAATCAAGCTGGGAGAAAGAATTCAAAATTTTACGAAAGACGACGACAAAAGTAGCACACACTCCAGTACAAGGGAGCAGAGGTGAAGAACGCACAAGTTTGCAGTGATCACTTCATTAAAGGTGTGTTTGATATATTTTGAACGTTTATTATTTCCCATTGAAGTATTATTTTGATATTTATATTTAAATTTTTAACAAACAGAAACCTGAGTGTCAGAGTCAAGGATACCTCCCCTTTTGTTTTGTTTGTTCACAAATGTGTCAGAGTACAAATGACAACAGGACAAAAATCAAATATGGTGATTCAATAATTGTTAGTTTGTTCAATGAATATGCAGTCACGGGTGTCGAGCTGTCGGGTGCTAGTTTGTTTACATGGACGCAAGAGGCAAAGTTGAATCATGAAATGCAACCTTACACGAGCAAAAACGATGCGTGATTTGTCCAGGAGAGTCTTGATACCAATTTCCTTGACCCAGACACACACAAAGAAGTTGTAGGCCTCCATGCTTTTCCAAGTTTTCATCTGTTTTGTCGTGTCGCATGACATCAGAGCACAAGATAGCTCAATATGTGTGGGAACTGCACCAACGGATAATCCTTGAGATCACTCAACAATTTTTTTTTTTTAATGAAGTATAGGGATCTATTCCATTGCCTAGTTGGATTTTTTGCTCGTATCTGCATTTTTGCCGGAAGATCTAGACCCCTTGTGTGCTCAGATAGTTTGTGTGCTGCTTGCTGTACAGCAGCCATCTTGGCTTGGTTGACCACCGCTTTTTTTCCCTTCCAGGAAGAAGTCGTGTGCCAGAATATAAGCAATTGCTTTTCAATGTCGATCACAAACGCTGATCCCTTCTGACTGACACTACTTATTATTAGTACCCCGTCTGACAAGCTAATTATGTGTCTCCATACTCAGTGTGGAGTCGCTCCCCTAAGTTAATAATAATCATCTCCATTGTGACACAATAACTACATTTATTACGATTTTAATTATCATTATTAGGTATTATCATCACTGTATAGGTTGTATTCACCTGACGTCACGTCCGAACCATTAAATATGTGTGATTTAAAGTGGTGGTCAATCAAGCTGTTGTTCTGGGTGGCATTTTGCCTTTCTCGAAGAAAAATGCCCTATGCTTGCGTTGTTTTAGGCTGTCTGAACCGTTCAAATCGCAAAAAGGATAAAGTTTCTTCATAGTTCCTCAAGAGGTAATCAAGAAGGGCGAAAGATGTCAAGATTTTACGAAAGGACGACAGGAAAAGTGGCTCTCGAATATTGCACTCCAGTCTAAGGAAGCTGAATCGAAGAACGCAGGAGCTTGCCGTGATCACTTCGTAAAAGGTTTATTTTTTTATATACTTTTAACTAGGGTTGTAACGATGTTGTAGATAATGTAGTATTGCGTTTTCAAAATCTTTGCAATGATACCGTGACGCGTGACGGTATAAAACGAAAACTTTGTGAGTGTAGTTTTCTTGCTTCTGAGAGTCTGAAAAAATCCCAGGGAATCCCGAATACTCTGCGCAGCACGGGTCTGCAATATGGGGGCATGGAGCGCCGTAGAGGAGAGAGAGATAGGAAGCAGGAATAAAGTATCTTCCTCTTTGTAATCGATCAGGAGAAATGTTTTTTCAAAATAACTTTTTGAGTTATGTTGCTAGCAAACCGACAAACAAACCCTGGCAAAAAACGAACGTCTGTGGTGTGTAATAAAGCGCCCCACGTTCGTCTTTCTTTGCTTCGAACCTGCAGCCGCATCAATAAATTTTTAGTAGTAGTGCCATGTTTGTAGTGCAATCTATGATCATTTCTTGATAGTCTTTGCTATTTTACAGCATAGGCATTAGAGACGTAATATTTGTGCCAATATTACAGCGGACATTATTGGCTAATATGAGCTCGCCCTCATGGGAAATGTGGTCTTCCCTCTGGCAAAAGACTACCACTTTTTGTCCACTGGCACCACCAAAATCAACCAAAACTGTAAGTTCTTAAGACATGGGGCTTTAACCTAGCCATGAAAATACAGTGAGCTGTGATCACTTCTCCGTCTTCTTTCACAATCAGCCAGGTCTTCAGTGGTGTCTCTGATTATATAATGGGAAAATGAAAAACAGTGAATCAAGGCGAGTGCTATTCACTGTTTGCGCCTTGAGAGGACACGTCCTCGTACACAAAGTTAAATCATGAAATATTTTTTGATAACGAATAGGGATAAATTATATTGCATAGTTAGATTTTTTTTTGGCTCATATCTGTTTTTACCGGTAATATCTAGGCCCCTTGCGTACTTCGAATAGTTAGCCTGCTGTTAGCTGCACATTAGCCATGTTTTGTTTGGTTGACCACCACTTTGTTTGCTTCTGTGAAAAAGGCATGTGACTGAATATAGCTGCATCTTTCAATTGTTTGTATGCAGCTCTTGATGGAAAAGGTTTGGACACCCCTGACTTATAGGTTCAAATGGACTCACTTTGACTGATATACAGTCGTGGTCAAAAGTTTACATACACTTGTGAAGGACATAATGTCATGGCTGTCTTGAGTTTACAATAATTTCTCTCTCTTATTTTTTTATGATAGAGTGATTGGAGCATGTACTTGTTTGTCACAAAAACATACATGAAGTTTGGTTCTTTTATGAATTTATTATGGGTCTTCTGGAAATGTGACCAAATCTGCTGGGTCAAAAGTATACATACAGCAATGTGAATATTTGGTTACATGTCCCTTGGCAACATTCACTGCAATAAGGTGCTTTTAGTAGCCATCCACAAGCTTCTGGTTGAATTTTTGACCACTCCTCTTGACAAAATTGGTGCAGTTCAACTAAATGTGTTGGTTTTCTGACATGGACTTGTTTCTTCAGCATTGTCCACACGTTTAAGTCAGGACTTTAGGAAGGCCATTCTAAAACCTTAATTCTAGCCTGATTTAGCCATTCCTTTACCACTTTTGACATGTGTTTGGGGTCATTGTCCTGTTGGAAAACCCAACTGCGCCCAAGACCCAACCTCCGGGCTGATGATTTTAGGTTGTCCTGAAGAATTTGGAGGTAATCCTCCTTTTTCACTGTCCCATTTACTCTCTATAAAGCACCAGTTCCATTGGCATCAAAACAGGCCCAGAGCATAATACTACCATCACCATGCTTGACGGTAGGCGTGTTCCAACAGGACAATGACCCCAAACACACATCAAAAGTGGTAAAGGAATGGCTAAATCAGGCTGGAATTAAGGTTTTAGAATGGCGTTCCCAAAATCCTGACTTAAACGTGTGGACAATGCTGAAGAAACAAGTCCATGTCAGAAAACCAACAAATTTAGCTGAACTTCACCAATTTTGTCAAGAACAGTGGTCAAAAATTCAACCAGAAGCTTGTAGATGGCTACCAAAAGCGCCTTGTTGCAGTAAAACTTGCCAAGGGACATGTAACCAAATATTAACATTGCTGTATGTATACTTTTGACCCAGCAGATTTGGTCACATTTTCAGTAGACCCATAAAAGAACCAAATTTCATGAATGTTTTGTCATGACCAACAAGTATGTGCTCCATTCACTCTATCACAAAAAAATAAGAGTTTAAGAAGTTATTGGGAAATTCAAGACAGCTATGACATTATGTTCTTTACAAGTGTATGTAAACTTTTGACCACGACTGTACCTCTGTAGTGCCTCCGTATTTATTAAGTCAGTAAGTGGAAAATCCTAGTCGACCATCAAAACCATGGATCTGAAGTATCTAGTTTTGATTCCAAGCCTTTTCGACCACTTTCCTCAGAACTGCTTTTCACATTTGAGTGCTTGTTAAAAAGTCTCCCCAAAAATATTTTTGGTTTGTGAAGGAAAATACAGGTGCTTTTGCCAACATTGGCTGCTGCCCTTCTGGACGACTGCATGTCATCCAGTGAGAAGAAAGAGGGCTTCTGCTTAGTAAGGGCTTATTTTGGATGATTAACTGTAAGTCATGTAAATGTACTTTACTGGAGTTGAGCTGTACTTGAACATAATAGTTTAGTGTTTTGTTATTTTATGCTGTTATTATCTCTGTTTTGGATGCTGTAGAATATTGTAGCACATAACACAGCCAGGTCATAAATAATGATGTACATATCTATTTTGTTCCATTTTTCTCTCATTTAAAAATATCTTATGTTTCCCTTGGGATTTTGTTCCCTCTCATTTCCAAATGTTTTCCCAGACATTCTTTCCAAAAAGTGACGCATGGAGTGTGTATCTCTCCTTCCTACAAGCCTTGGGGGTTAAGAATACACTTTGGCGGGGGTTTGGCTGAGGTCTCCCACAAAACCAGCGTAGACACACACATGCATGCACGCACACACACAGCACACACACATTCTCCTGCTCTCTGCTCCTGTCTATTTGTTGTTTATCTTCTCTGTGGAAAACTCTCGTTGTTTGACATTGTGATAATACTCAGCGTTAGGCACCTTGTGTAGTTGTGATGACTTTGTTTGCTTTGTCATGTTTTAAAGCCTATGTGGGCCTACAATTTTATTACTTAACTTTTATGACTGCGTTGAAAGCAGACTTGACAAACCATAAGTACTTATTATAATCACAATTTAATTATCTTTTTGCGTCAGTCAGTGTTTATTTTAGACCGCACACTGTATCTATGACTCATTTACAGAAGCTCTTGAAGATTGTGGAGTGTCTTCTACAATGCAACCCAATCTGTTATTTCAACTTTAAATCATGAGTAACTGTTGCTAACAATTATCAACTGTCCGGGCATTTTTTTTAAAGTAACAACGAACCATTTTAACATATAGATACAGATTAATATAGGTAAATATGCTTTATTATTGCCCATTCTCCTTATGTCACTGATGAAAGTCACAAGTAAATAGGCAAGCAATAGCTACTTTCTTATGTCGACAACTGTTTATGTCCACATCCGCTTATGTTGACGTGACTTAGCCAATCCAAGGGGCGTTGACGAAAACAAATTCCACTGTAGTATTAAAAAATATTAAGTGCAAAAACACTTCTATTTTGCCATTTAAGCATTGTTAAACCTTTTTCAGCCATAAAGGTATTTTATTTGACATTTTACCAGTCAAGTTCATTAAAAATAAGTGACCATTAAACTTAGATCACCAATGTGTAACGGGAAGGAGTCACAAATGGGCCTCTTCTATATTTTTTTTAAACTTTTCTACTTCATAAAAAAAGTGCAGTGGTACATGCGTTTTTGTTTGTTAAATGTTCCAAAATGTCAGACGAGAAAAATACAACAAAAAAATGTCCCCACAAGAAAAAATGCAAATCCAATTAAACCAACAAACAGCCCAATATAACACATTTTATAGAACATATTTATAGTTTTACGTGCAGAAAAAAATTCAAAATACATATAAATGATGAATGAAATGGATAAATGTGCATTTAACATCCCGGAAAGAGAGTTACTCTCTGAGTTCTTTCTTGAATGTGATAGTCTTTTTCACCTTCTTTATCACAGTGCTGTCACTAGCAACTTTCTTTGGACCCATGGTGGGTTATTTTTCACTTGCACATACACTGAGTCACCTGTGCGTAGGATTCTTTGTATTGGCACACGATTCTGTGGGCAAACGCACATGTTTGTTATGCACACTGTTTCGTCATACAATAATCAAGATGGTATACCAAAAAAAACGGGGTAAAAATTTGGCAACAATTTTCGATGAACACTGAATCACACAACAAAATATGTTGTGGTCTACTAGTTGCATAATTCTAGTAGGATTTAAAATTCTAAATAATGATGGGTCAAATGGGGGCAGCACGGTCATGCCGTTGGTAATGCTTGTGCCTCATAATAAGAAGGTCCTGCGTTCGATTCCTGGGCTCGTGGTCTTTCTGTGTGGAGTTTGCATGTTCTCCCTGGGTACTCCGGTTTCCTCCCACCTCCAAAGACATGCGCCTGGGGATAGGCTGATTGGCAATATGAAATGACGTTATTTGCAGGTCAGATGTAGTGACTTTTTTAATCCAGCAAATGGCAAATGACCATTATGAAACACCAACAAAGTATCAGTGCACTGTTAATACAGCTAGTGAGTGTGCCACACACTCACTGAGGCATCTTTTACCAATCACTAACTGTAAGACTTAAGGGACATTGAGCTTTAACAATTCCAATGTATACGACCATGTCTACCAGCAAACTCTGGCTCATTACTAATGTTCAGCCTAGGAGAAAGACTTTGTGAACGTAGCTTGCTGTCTTTTTCCGGGTGGAATACTTTGCCCCGCTAGTAAAAATGTAATTGGACACAGTGGATGAAGATGGAGTTTGCAGGCATGTCCTACGCCCCCCCCCCCCCGCCCCCCATTGATCCATTTATATGCAGGGAAGACTCCTTTTTAAGAGCAGAGTGCCTTTTCTGAATAGAGATGGTGTCTCGTAGGATGTGAGCATGTGTGTCTGTGTGTGTGCTTGTGAGCGTGTGCATCTGTGTGTGTGCTTGTGCTGTGTGCGTGCGTTGTGTGTGCGGCTGTCTTTGGATGACTTTTCAATATCATCAGACAGGCGTAGCCTACCGTAAAAGGGTTAAAGCCCACTCACACATACATAGTGAGTGACTGCACAAGCGTTGTGAGGCTGTCATCTGTAACAAAAGGCTCAGTAATAGTAAGAGGAAGATAGCGTCATATTTTTTACTGTTTCTGCAGTTATTTACAAGACAATACCCCTACTGTATATAAGAATCATTGCCATTTAGCCAACTTTTCATTTAGCGTTCTTTATTCTGCTGACTTCCTGGCTGTGGTGACCAACGCTGGGAAAGGTTGACAAGAGGTCAAATGGCTCCACCACAACACTGGACTGTCACTCTTGTACACCGAGGGTTCACTCCCTCTCTTTTAGAGGTGTGTCCACAAACATCTGGAGAAGCAAGGCCGCATGAGTGGCGGAGCTCATTCACTCTCTCTCTCTTGTCGTCTCTCTTTCCTCCTCCTCCTCCCCTCGCTGTCTGGGTAGTCCAACTGCACACAGCAAGGAGATGTTGGCAGCTGACTGTCTCTCAAGCTTCTACGTGGAATTGCAAGAATATTAGAAACAAAACCATGGCAACATCTCATCTTCCTGCCATTTTTCTTTTTAGCATTATTGAAGCCGAAATCTAACAGAATATACCGGAGACTTTTTTTTTTTTCCGATTCCGTCCTTGTAGTCCCACTTCTTCCACCTGCATTTTGCAGCAGAGGGAACCTGAGGCTTTGGGATGACGGAGGTCCTTGTGTCGGATGTAAACTTGAACTCGGTATGTGAGCATCTGGAGCAGCAATGCTGCTTGGAGCAGAATCAGCACAATCTGACCGGCCAGCCACAGACTCCTGTGCTCAAGAGACACACCAACACCGGGGCCAAGCTATGGGGTCGCGTCCGTAGCAAGCTGCTCAGACAAAAGGTTTCCTTCTGACACACGCACAGACTCATGCGCACACACACACACACACACACACACACACACACACACACACACACACACACACACACACACACACACACACACACACACACTGTTGCCTTTATCTCTTTTTTCTATTCATCAATTTGTCACTTCCATCTGTCGGCCTTATTTATACTCTGCATGTCTTCAGCACATAATGGACTATTGTTCTTATCATATGGTCTATTGATTCAGTGTGGATTGGTTTCAGTTATTGCCTTTTCATTAGAACTTTCAATTAATTTGTTAAGTCTGGTATATTGTCTTAAAATCAATTAAAAAAATGTGCAAACTAATTGTATGCATTATCCTTCCTCACACTATGTGTTTGTTAAATGGCACAGATACCGGGGACGGTGTGGCTCAGGCGGTACAGCGGCCGTGCCAGCAACTTGAGGGTTCCAGGTTTGATTCCCATTTCTGTCATCATAGTCACCGCCTTTGTGTCCTTGGGCAAGACACTTTACCGACGTGCTGCCAGTGCCACCCACACTGGTTTAAATGTAGCTTAAAGATGCAGATAATGGGTAAAGCGCTTCGAGTCTCTAGAGAAAAAATTTAGTTAAAATTACATTATCACTCTAAAAATCAGTAAAAACTGTGAAATAACATTACTCTTGTTGAGGTACAATATGTGGTATTTAACTCCCTTATTGATATTTCTGCTGCAGTTTATTGCCCCCTTGAGTTCAGTTTAAGTACTGAAATCCTTTTCACTAATCCAATTAAATGCCCCTTTGGCATTTCACATTTTTCTCTTCTGTAATTGTCACAAGTGAACATTTGCATTCATTTGCATTTACATCCCAAGGGTAGACTTTGGTCAGAGTGTGGCCTTGTTGTTAATTAGTGTTTTGTTTTCTTGGGGTATTAGTATTTTCTTGCATGAGCTCATGCCGTGCTAATTAGACTTTAGAATGATCTTACTTGAATTAGTGGTAATTAAAGCTGGATTTACTCTGTTAGATATTTTTACCGTTATTGTCCTTATGTTGAAATGCACAACAGGGGTGTCCAATGTTCGTCCCTTGGGCTAGTCCCGGTAGGGGTGGCTGCCTAATTCGGTACTCTCATAAGCACCAACTGACCCGGTACTACGGGGTATCGATTCACATAAAATCAAATGGTGCCATATTTTGATACCTTTCGATTATTTTGTTCCACGTAATGTCACGTGTAGTTGCAAACAATTGGCGAGGAAACAAGTACTTAAGCAGCATTCAGTTGGAATGTCTGTAGGTAATGTCAAAAGTTTCCAATGCCAACAAAGAAAATATGCCTGAGAGAAAATACTCGAACGTACAACAATTTTGTCCTTTCCATCCTTACACTTTCCATCCTATGTAGCTGAGCTACTGTGTGAAACAATTTCCCATGTGGATCATTAAAGTTTGTCTAAGTCTAATAAAGCTTAATTTTTCAAAATTTGCCCGCACAATGCTGTTGTACATTGGATTTGCCATTGGCATGCTACTGAAAAGCATTAGCGATTTTACATGGGGCTTTTAACACCTCTAAATTTGATCATGAATACTACAACTAAGATGTACATTACAATCAAACAGCTGGTGTATAATAAGTACAATACTTACAGTACAAATACTTTTTAGGGTGCAACCAAAGACTGGATTCTGCTTAATGGCAAAGACTACTTCCTGACTAGGCAACACACTGTATCCTACACACTACTGCCATATAACGTCTTAGAATTAGAACCGCATGCAAAGTCTACGATATAATACTTGCAAATGAAAATCAGAAGTGCAAGAAAACAAGATATAACAACTAGATCGCACAGTTATCATTATCAGCTTAATTTAAATCGTGAATCAAAAAATAAGATTTTTTTTTAGCAATCAAATTAACCTTTATTAACACAAACACACACACAGAAGTACTGAAAATTGGTACCGTTGAATACCGGTATTGGAAAAAGCTTGGACACCCCTAAATACTCTAAACCAGTAGTGAGTGGTTCAAGAGCTTCATCTAGTAGTACGCCAAAAATATCACTTAATTAAAAAATATCCAAACACAGTGTCACTGTTCAAACTGTGTGTAATGTTACAGTGGCCAAAAGTTATCAATATACTTGTTAGATAAAACGTCTGCCTTCTTTTCAATGAATATTTAGGCCTACTACGCTACTGTATTTTAATGTTGGTCATTATGGTGGTACTTGGAGAGCCAAGTGTTTTCTGAGGTGGTACTTAGTGAAAAAGTCTGAGAACCGCTCCTCTAAACAAACTCTGTTTTGATAGTTTCCTTCAAATGGTGAGTTAATGTGTACAATAACCATTTCAAGACAACCAGCCTATGCTCTCCAGTATTCAAGAGAGGTATGAGGAATGCTGGCTAATAGTACTACTTACTTAGTAAGATAAAAAGGGCACTGACCCACTGGTGTTGCATTGATTCTTCCGTGCCACACACTCCTCCCTTCATCTAAATGTTCGCAGATGGCATTAGGAAGGTTACATTTGTGTATTTCATTACTGTCCAAGTGTGTCTGCTTCACTACCACTGTGAACAAGCTGCATGTGAAGTCCCATTCATACACTCGCTCATATTCAAAGAGGCTTTTGAAAGGCACTTTTCAACAAGTACACTTTTTTTCTGAGTTCAGTTCCCTTGTGATCCTATCAGCTCTTGCAGCTCTCCCTTTCTTTCCACCACCATCCCACATTTCTGCCTAGGTATGACGGTGATTGCTGTTTAGCAGGTATACACGTAGTACCTTATGACGAGCTGCTGCTGCTTTTTAAATTGCTCTGATAATGACAAATCCAGTAATAATAATGATATTGGATTAGATTTTATATAGCACTTTTCTAGACAGATTAAGTTATAGCAAAATATGGATTTAATGTTACTTCGTACTCAGCAGTCGTCAGTTCTTGTTTATTACATTTCCCATTAATTTTTAGAGCCTTATCCAGACATATACATTGAACATTCACTGTTTTGGTCGTTTTCTGTTATTTCAGTGGTCCCCAACCACCGGGCCGCGGCCTGGTACTGGTCCGTGGATCGATTGGTACCGTGCCGCACAAGAAATAAAAAAAATATTTTTTATTTTTTATTAAATCAACTTAAAAAACACAAGATACACTTACAATTAGTGCACCAACCCAAAAAACCTCCCTCCCTCATTCACACAAAAGGGTTGTTTCTTTCTGTTATTAATATTTCTGGTTCCTACATCATATATCAATATAGATCAATACTGTCTGCAGGGATACAGTCCATAAGCACACATGATTGTATTTTTTTATGACAAAACAAAAACAAAAAAAAGGTGGTGTTTTTTCATCCCCCAATGTAAAGCTGCTGTATGAAGAACACAGGAAGTGGAAACTAGAAAATAAGAGCACAGGACAGGAGCTAAACACTAAATATAGAATACGCCAACAAACTCAAAATAAGACATGACCTGTCACTAACACACCATAAATGTTTTGGGAACATTGAATCAACTGAATGCAAAGTGTGACCGGCACGTAATACCTCCTCCGTCATTTTGTCAACTCCACCAAGAAAACTTAACCTCAGTATTACCTAACATCTTACAAATGGTGCATGATGTTATGCTTGAGCAGTCAGGTCACACAATGATCCTGCCAGTTCGCTAAGCATAAAAACATTGCTGACTTGCACACACAATCCAAGGCAGTCTTGAAGACTCATCAGAGGCAGAAAATGCAGCCCTGATAGGACCGGGCTCTCCTGCTTACAAATGTTAATAATAATCTTGCTACTGTGCCAAAATAAATCCCACATTGTGTGTTTTTTTCTGCAAGTAGCTAATCTGTGTTTGCATCTTCAGCATGTTGTCTTAATTATATATTGAATGGCAGCTGATAGAATCACATTTTAGTTCATTATGAACAAATTGCAAGGGGAACTGTATCAGTCATGAAAATTAATGAATGTACTTCACCAAAACTGGCCTCTACCTAAGTAGACCACAGTTTAACCGTGATTGTACTTGTATAACTTAATGTCGAGGTCATTACTACTTCCTGCACAGCAGAGCTAGCATCTGTAAAGCTGAATTCAAGAGTGTCTGCTGAAGGTGCTAAATATTTAAACACTGAGCACAAAAGGTATTAAACACACCTTGATGTTATCCTTACACTTTTAATTTGGCTGCATTCACACTTGCGGTTCAGTATGCCGGTTTGGATGGAAAATGTAAAAAAAGATACTTGGTGCACATTTAGTTGTGGTTCACTTAGTGTCTTTGTCATCAGATCAAAGGCTGTGCAGTAAAAACATTTGCATACAGTAAGGAAGTACGTAAAGTAATTGGTTTGGCAGATGAGTTTATTACTGCAGCATTTATTAGTGGATTTAAATTCGAGCCATAAGAGTTTGCAGAATAACCGCTATTATCGTGCACTCTTACGAGCCCAGTCTGCAGGGTGTGTTGCGTAAGAGTACCATAGTACAGTTTGTGCCTGTAATTGCTGTGTGAATCCCTTTGTGCCTGCAGAGATACTAGTCATGATCCACAAATCATAAGCCTCGGCCACCTCAAAGTTCTCACCGATTGGCCCCAGCCGACCATGTGTGTAAAAATGGCACCAAGTTATAAGAGCTCACATGGCCGGTCTGACATCAGCTGTATTGCTGCACAAACGACGGTACTGTATATACATGCTGATGTGTTCCACTGGCCTATAAATAGTTCTGTTGCCTACCCTTTGAGGGGAGGCAGAGCAGGATGTGTCACATCTGGAATAACATTCCCATTCGTCATGTGAGAGTATTTAAGGGTATTTGTGCAATTTGAGCCGAATATCTAATTAAAATACTTATCATAAGCTCTCTTAAGCTAATTAATACTTACAACAATGTTACAAAACATAGAATTAATATATGACGGCTAGACTATTGCATTTTGATTAGGAATGTGCCAATCAGTATCGGCCCATTTTTATAAAAAAGTATGTGATTGCCATTGCCGATTTATGCCTTTCAATGCTGATCACAAACGCTAATACTGCATTTATTTTTAGTCGGTCGACTGAAAGGCTAGCAACAAATTATGTATCTCCATACACAGTGTGAAGCCGCTCCCCTAAATTAATAATAACACCATTGTGGCAAATAAACAGCATTTCTTAGTATCTTAAGTATGTCACTGGAGGACATGCATGCTAATAGCAAAGCTAGCCGCTTAACTACTGTATCTTGAAACAAAACCAAGAAATAAGTGCTTAGTAAAGTTGAAGTGTAGATGGAACCACTTTACAACAGAAAGTAATCGGGTATGAACAGGAAATTAACAAGTAGATTAATAAGAGTTATAAAGAGGATAATAAAACAGTAACTGTTAGTGTGTCAGCATTGCACAGTCAGTACATGGCACGTAAGAGGAGGAAGGATCCATCCATAAATTGGTGGTGTCAACACCAAGGTTAATAGTATCAGTAAATGATCAATACTAGAATGATTAGATCGATGTCTGTATTTTCTCAAAATATTTTTTGCTGATTTTGTTACCAACTCAGGGAATAATTACCTGCCTTGGACCACAAGAGGACTTTGAGGGCAAAAATCTAAGTAGTTTTTGATTTTGTTTAGTTACTGTGTGCTTTTGACGTTGTTTAGCGCAAACAACTGTATTTGATAAAGGAGAACAAGAAACTTGTTTAAATAGTATGTTGATATTGTTAAACCGTCAATAGCCCATCCATCCATCCATCCATTTTGTACTGCTTGTTCTTCTCGGGCTCACCCGTTAACTGTATTGTATATACAGTAGATTTCCACCTATTTGCATTTGGGCATACGCACTACTTCATATTAGGGGTTTGATGGCATTACCTGCAGAAGGAAAATACTGTTGTAGCTATAAATCTAACGGAGGGGTAACAGACTAAAGTGTGTTTAACAATTATGTGAGGTATATTGTAGGGCAGTGGTTCTCAAAAATGTTTCACCAAGTACCACATCAGAAAAAACTTTGCTCACCAAGTACCACTATAATGACCAGCATTAGAATACAGTAGCATAGTAGGGGTATGTATTATTTAAAAACAAGGCAGAGGTTTTATTTAACAAGTATACTTAATATTTTGACAATTGTAACATTACACACTGTTTGAATATAAAAAAAATAAAACACTGTCCTTTAATCACGTTTTTTTTCTTGTTTGTTTGTTGTTGTTTTTTTTGGCCTAAAACTAGATTAGAGTCTGCAACCCAAAATGCTGAAAGAGCCAAATTGGACCAAAAATAAAAAATCTGTCTGGAGCCGCAAAAAATTAAAATCCTTATATAAGTGTTATAATGAAGGCAACATCTGATGTGGCTATATTAGCATATACTATCAAAATGACTATGTGTCGCAGACTGACGCTAATCTTCGTTCACATCCATCCATCCATCCATCTTCAACCGCTTATCCGGAATCGGGTCGCGGGGACAACAGCTCCAGCAGAGACCCCCAGACTTCCCTCTCCAGAGCAACATTTGCGACTTCCTCCTGGGGAATCCCGAAGCGTTCCCAGGCCAGAGAGGAGATGTAATCCCCCCATCTGGTCCTTGGCCTGCCGCGGGGCCTCCTCCCAGTGGGATCTTCGTTCACAGAAATGTTGAAATGTAATATTTATTCTACGCATTTTTACAACATTAGAAAACATTATTAAAATGGAGGCTTCTCAGAGGGTGAGATAACTCCTGGAAGTTGCTTGCTTAGAATGGCCAAAGGTATAAATGCGTGTGTCCAAGTTAAAGGAATGGCAGGCTGTCTTCTTCTAATGGATTTATTACAGTCTTTGCAAGCTGGGTAACGTTTGCTGTGGTCTAACGGCACACAACTATCAGAAATGCAGGCAATATTACATACAGATAATGTGTCACGAGACATGCAAATGTAAATTAAATACACAGAGGACATAAGTAAAGGAAATTAAATGAGCTCAAATATACCTACAAACGAGGCATAAGGATGCAATATGTACACACAGTTAACCTAAATAGCATTTTAGCATCGATTAGCTTGCAGTAATGCATTGACCATATACAGTATGCCTGATTAGCACTCCATGCAAGTCAATAACATCACCAAAACTCACCTTTGTGCATTCATGCACAGCATAAAATGTTTGGTGGACAAAATAAGACAAAAAAGGAGTGGCATAAAACATGTCTTTCTGTGGTAGCGTCGGGGAAACAAACTATGGTGAGTTCAAGTACCCTGAAATTACTATGACAAAACGGCGCTCGCCAAATTCTCTCATCAGTGAAGCATGTTTAATATAAACAGTGGGATTTTTAACAATTACAAATGTGTCATGTGTGTCCTCCTACAGATACTTTATTAAAACAAAAAAATTTTTTTTCTCCTATTTTTTTCCATTTTCATAAATTTTTGTAAAAGCTTCAGGGAGCCACTAGGGTGGCGCTAAAGAGCCACGGGTTGCCGACCCCTACACTAGATGGAGCCCACATAACACTAGTGGTACATGTACCACAGTTTGAAAATCCCTGTTGCAGTGTTAAAAGTATTAAATATAGACATTTCATGGGATTTCTACTGTCTCTACTTTCTGTTTCGTCATCTTTTCAACCACATTCTACCTGTCACGGCCCCATAAATAGATTATTGTCAATTGAATAATGAGATCCTTATCTGCAGCCTTAGTAGCTGTGGGTTATCTATTTAAAGAAAACACAAGCTTTATTGTTATGTATTTGAACTTGTGAAGTATGAACATTCTCATGTGCTCATAAAAGTATTATCCGACTTTTTTCGTCTCCATCATCGATCTAAATGGAACTAAGAAAAAGGAAAAATCCTGAAGTGTTGGATCATTTTGATTTTCCAAATAAGGTTGATGTTCTTCTTTTCTTGTTTACTATTTGGCTTATTTACCACAGTTGTGTGTTTCACATTCCTTTTTGTGCAGATGTTTAAAAAAAAAAAACATGTTCAGATGTCATGGAATTTTGGGGATTAAATGTCATATTGAGATGTATAAACATTTTTTAAATTCTTACTAATCTCACAAGTGTAAAAAGACAGGACTTGTAAGTGACGTTTTTCCCATTTGCAGTTGCAGGGTCCGTTTTAGAGTTTCCAGTATACATAATTACTCCCTAATGTTAGCTGCAAACCTAGAAGTCAAGTAAACTAATAAGAAGCGTGTGTTTGGCTTGCGGTCACTGAGTGTGAACGTTGCTTTCCAAAGGATCCACTTTGTTTTAACAACCCGACTAGAGAGCATTCATTTTTAATCAGGCTTTTGGCGATCCAACCGGAGGGAAAAATACGCTTTTTATGATTTTGTTTTCTAAGAAGCACCTCCTGTCTGTCGCTGTGTAAAGTCCGAATTGCAGTGATTATTTGTACCTCATCTCAAGCCTTGAGAATACGATATTTAATGCTAAAAGGGATGAGTGAAAACAGAGGCAGTTGTCATTTTTACGAGTCGATAACTACATTTCCATGCACTAAATTAGTCCGATTTCTCAAATACAGTAGTTTGGCTCTAAAGAAGCATCCTATAACCCATTTAAACACCTTAATCTCATCATGTTTGGTTTATCCGAAACAGGACTAAGACAGCTCGATTATGCAATTGGAAATCAAATCTCTCAAGTGGGTGTGTACTGCCGAAGGGGACCCTTAGTATCGCGCATGTACAAGTAACAACGCGCGAGTTATAACCCGGAAGCGGATACCATTCAATCAAAACATAGTCAACAACTGCAATGAAAATGGGTTATACTTTTATAGTCGCTAACCACGACCCATCAGGAGCAAGGGTGAAGTGTCTTGATCAAGGACACAACGGACGTGACGAGGTTGGTAGAAGCTGGCGCGAGTTATAACCCGGAAGCGGATACCATTCAATCAAAACTTAGTCAACAACTGCAATGAAAATGGGTTATACTTTTATAGTCGCTAACCACGACCCATCAGGAGCAAGGATGAAGTGTCTTGCTCAAGGACACAACGGACGTGACTAGGTTGGTAGAAGCTGGGGATTGAACCAGGAACCCTCAGGTTGCTGGCGCAGCCACTCTCCCAACCCGCGCCACGCCGTTCCCCCAATTAAGAGGAGACCGTTTATTTGCTCCACAAATTAAAACAACGTAACATTTTGAAGTGCATCGATGGGGGAAAACAAGAAACGGACATTTCTTTAAGAAGATAGCTAAGGAAATTGAGAATGCCGGCTTCATTAAAACTCTCGAACAAAATATGAATGAGATGAAAGAGAATGTAGTGGTCAAAGCCTAATGCTGCTGATATGCTGCAAATGTCATTATTTGGAGCTGAGTTGTGCCGACACTAAACCAGACTGTTTAAAACCCTTGTGAGCCCTTCGGGCCCAAAACGAGCATTACACGTGTTCCTTATGTGATATGATTGTTCAGTTTGAAGGTTAGAGGTCTGAAATTCAGACAGGGAGTTTTTAAAAATAAATTACATTGTGTTTTTGATTTAAACATTTTAAAAATAAGATAAAGAAAGTATACACACTTTTTCTTTTGAACTTTTTGGCCCCGTTGACTCCCATTATAACTGCTATTTGTAACATTAAGTAATCCTGATATATTACCCTGCTTTTTCCATGAAAATCCAATGAATCTCATTGTTGCTGATTGAGAAACAAGTAAATACTGTTTTGGTGTAATTGTGCCACTTAACCCCCACATGGCACGAGAAAACCATGCACATAACTGTCAGAGCTCTGATGAGACCAAGTGAGTTCAATTAAAGCACTGAAATGCAATGAAAATGATCTTGGGCAGTTACATATGACATGGCAGACATATATAAAAGACTTGTGTGAACTCAATAAACTCACCAAAGTTCTGCCGGATTTCTCTCCTATTCTAGCTCAGCTCTGTAAAAATAATATTTTCAATTTTGTCATGAATTATTGACCTATTCAAGGCTGTAATTGCCCAAACTCAAATATTCCACCTTGCAACTTATTTTTAGAATTATTGCATATTTGGCATTTTCCCATTATATAAAAAAAAAAGTATTTTTTTACAAAAAGGCCATAAAACATTAAAAAAAACAATAATAAAAAGCTTAATATCAATAGTTAGATCTGAAGTTGTTAAAATATTTCAAGCATTGAAAGTAAAAAAAAATATTGATTTATTTCTGATTTATAACACTTTTATGAGCTGGTCTCTTTTGGTATATATAGTCAATCTTAAGCTTGCACAAGGCTTAAAAAGACGTTAGATGTTGTGGCGAAACAACGGTTCTTACAACATGCTCTTATCTATCAGGCATCATGCATGAGATGTTGGAAAATGTTTTTGGTGGTGTGGGGAAATGTGGGAGATGTAAGTGACAGCATTCTTTCCTCACGCAGACATAATTGTGTTGTTGAAATATGGAATGCGCCAAGTCACCATTCATCACAAAACACAGACAGTAATAGTTATGATAGGATGGATAGTTCAACGTGATAGTTACGCTTTGTGTCGATAACCGTTTATGCAAGTCCGCCAGTTAAAGGGTCGTCAACTTAAACGGGTTCCACTGTACGAATAGATTAAAATACCAGTTAACAGATTTGAAATGAGTTATTTAGTTAACCAGCCCTTTACATTACATATAGAAACACAGTATCATAAAGAAGTGGAAGATGTGTATTGTGACAAACTATATTGCTTGATACTAACATAGCTTTAGCATGTAAAAGATTATTAAAAGTGAACTCTCCACAGAAAATATTGCAATACATTAGTTTTGCACTCAAAAATAGAAAGTAATCCTTCTTGGAACTGTATTCCTGGACTCATGTGGAGCAAAACAAAAACACCAATTGCAGATAAGGAAATGTTTCTATGATGACAGTTATCTGATAATGTAAAGAAGAATCTTTCTGGGAAGAGTAATAAGAGTTTTTATCTGTCCAGGGGCCCTTTTCTTATCTTGGTGTCTCTGTTGTGTCTTACAGCTGGACCCTCAGGCGGTGCAGTCCAAGAACTGGCACATGGACGTCATCGAGATGAACGGGGTAAGATAATACAAATGTCGAACATTTGGTAGATTTTTTTAAAGGTCACATACGTCTCTTAAAAACTTTAACTCTAGAAGTATGTTGAGAATCAGACTAAAAGCCTCAAATATTAGATTAACTGCACTAAAGGAAAACAAATGGGTCATACGGGCCCATATGCGGGTGCTGCTGTTGACACTGCTGGATTTTTGTCTTTAGATCAAAGTGGAATTCTCCATGAAGTTTACAAGTCGGGACCTGAGTTTGAAGAGAACGCCATCCAAAAAACAGAGTGGTGTGTTTGGAGTCAAAATCAACGTGGTCACAAAGTAAGTCTGTTGATTCAAAACAGAACCCCCACCACCCCAAATAAAGAAATTACATTACATCTGTGAAATCAAGGTTCATCAAGCATATCTAAGAGTTTAAAGTACCAGTAGAGTAGAAAAACAATTTGCCTCAACTCTATATTGAAGCTATTGGCATATGTATCGATTTATGACACCGAAAGACTTACAAAGAATGCGAGTAAATAGATATGAAAAAATAGTATCAATCTTTCAGAGATTCTAGAGCCATTTTTTAGAGATAATAAGCTAGTTAGTGAAGTGATTGCGTGACGTAGCGGTAGGAACCACAGATCCCTTCCCCACCAACAACAATGCAAATCAAGCAAACTTTGTGGGAGCCAATATTGACTACTTTGAGAAAAATGATGGTTGAGAACCTTATATATTTGACCCTGAATATAAGGAGGATGAGCTCCCAAGTTTTAAAAGCTCTGATAAACAAATCCAGCTTTTCGTGAAACACTAATCATCATGTAGCAGTATAAACAAACAAACAAGAAATACAAACTAAAAACATAAAACGATTGCCTACTGTACAATGTCTGCTCTCGCTGTGATGACGACTAATAGGATGTCCATATCTTCCTATTTACATGAAGAATTAATTGTGTTCCACACAAAGGTTTAAAACAGTTACTGCTGACACTGTCTTATGTTGTAGTGTTTTTGTCTCCATCTCCGGGTAGAATTTGAATGTCGTAGGTGAACTTCTCCTAGATTTATGGCTAAATCCTCCTATTATCCAGATGAGAGGCATGATTTATAATCTACAATAACTTTGACGAGCCGAGACGCAATGCAGCAGTAGCAGAAACAGCAGCAAACAACACATCGCCGGCTCAATGCTGCAGTGCTGCATAAGTTTCTTCTTGTCTTTTACAGTTTTACAGCGTTTGGCAACCATTGAATTAGGGTTGCCAATTTTGATCTATGCTTTAAGACAAAATACAATCATTAGTAAATATTGAAAACAATAAGGCTAAAAGTATACAGATAAGACACGTAGCAGGTAAAACACACACTGTTAAAGATGAAACACAAATTAAAGAGTGGGAATTTGTTACGAAATTCAGTCAATTCACTTGCATTAGTTTACGTTACATGGGCGGTTTTGACTCCGCTAATAATTTTCAACAAGCCAGTAGCTGTTTGAACATCTATGTATCTGTATGTGCACAGGGGAAGCTGTTAACTTTATTACCTGCCACTCTTTAAACTCCTTGTGCAGATCTGAATGCTTGTTATTTAAATGTTTACTTATGTTTGAAGCAAATGTGGTAGTACTGTATTAAAACATTTGGCGAGGCATGTCATTCATTATGCTTCGGTTGATAAATAAACAAAGAACTACACGGAGAAAAAGCCGCCATCTGTGACTGTTGTCGCTTGTGGTATGTCGCGTTGTTTTCACACCCGCAAGCTTTATAGTATTAGTATTTTAGTATTATCATTTAGTATTTTAGCCTAACAATAGCCAGCGTGGCTAGCTGGCTAACATTACAAACTAAAGTGTAATTTTTGCAGAAATTGAGCGAGTCAGCATCTGAAATGCCTCACTCTGAAAGGCTAGATTCATACCCCTACCCCTCGTTATGCCCACAACCCCTACATTTAAAGAGTCTTTGGGACACCACTACCTTCACGGGAACAGGCAAAATCTAGGGATAGGGCAAAAATACGGCGAGGAGGTGTATTGGGACTGGCCCTTAAATGCTTCGACCAAAAAAGTAGCAACAAAGTATTGTATAGTTCGAACTTACTACTGATATGTCAGTAGACTTGCTATGGAAGCTTTAATTTTTCAACAAAATGGGTGGAGAGAAGACAGTAATGTTTCATTAATTATAATTGAAAATAGATACATAAATCTAATATTTAATCATTTATACCTGAGGCGTCGGATCGACCTCTGAAGAGAAAATAGTCAGGGAAAAGTTAAAGAAATATTCAATCTGTAAGAGTCCATGCATGTCCCAATACTTGACCTAGAGCAAATTGGTTGTACAGTGGTTAGCATTTTTTTATACTTGAGATTTTGTCGATGTGGCTTGTGCAGCCCTTTGAGACACTTGTGATTAAGGGCTATATAAATAAACTTTGATTGATTGATTGATATTTAATTAACTATTCATTTAATTATTACATCCTTTAAATATTTATTTCACAAAATAATTTCATTATTTCAACATTTAATTAAATAATGACACATTTAAGTAATTCTTTAAAGATGTATTTATTTAATTTTGTCTCATTTTGCTTCATGAATTTATTCTATCTGTCAAACCTGGCTGTCAAAGTCAGTGGGTGGGTTCTAACATCTGATTGGTTACCTGACATGGGCCAAATGGGACATGATTGATATAATCTTAAAATAGTAATTGAAATGTGTCATTAATTAATTGTAATTATAATCAACTACATAATTCCATACATTTATTTTATGTCAAATTACATTACTTCATCATTTAATTATTGATTTCATTATTTCATGATATGATTAATTATTTCATGATTTAATTCAAGTAATTATTTAAAGATGTATTTATTTATTTATTTAATTTTGTCCCATTTTGCCCTTGTCAGCGCATCAGGGATTTATTTTATTTGTCAACATCTGATTGGTTACCTGACAAGGGCCAACATTTTTTATTTTTTTAATAATTTAAAAAAATAATTAATCTTTAAATAATTACTTAAATATGTCTTTAACAAATTACAATTGAAAATAAATACATAAATATGTTATTAAATGTGTCATTCTATGATTCAATCATTTAGTTAATTGTTGATGTGTTTAATTAATTATTTCATAATTTAATTAATTATTTCACACTTTATTTACTAATTGATTTAATGCTTTAATTAATGACACATCTTAGTAATTATTTAAAAATATTTTTTTATTCAACATTCTCTCTTAGGTTCACTCGATAGTCCGCAAGCTTTCTCACTGCAAGCGAAGTGCACCAGAAGTGAAGCAAACTCGAAAACTAAAACAAAGAAATTATACAGCATGTCGTATTGACAGCAGCCGATCTCTCTCTTTCATTTGCGCCAAAAGACGCACACACTCATCTCAGCCAGTGATGCATTCACGGAAAACTCCCAACGGCACACATGTTACACTGTTACGCGGTTCACACACAGCGAATGAATATCATTAACAACGTATGATAAGTGTGTGTCGTTGTTTTGCAATTAGGAGTTAAGCACTGCATTCTAACTCTTGTTTTGGCAAAACGACCTGTCTTGTATTCAGAATGTTAATTTATGGAAATTAATCATGAAATTGTGTTACTAGATTACATAAAAACTCTGTAATAACATATTTTACAAATAAAAAAGTTGTACACTGTATCCCATGCTCGTGCTAAAGCACACATCTCAATGTGCAAAATTTGAATGTTTTAGGCAGGGGTCCCCAAACTACGGCCCGCGGGCCGGATCCAGCCCCCCAGCATCCAAAATCCGGCCCACGGGAAGTCCCAAGTTTTAAAAAAAGTGTGTTTATTTTATTTATTTATTTATTTTTATATATATTTTTTTTTTAATGTTTCCTTTCTAGTCCTTTTTCTGCCGCTTGTTACTCTCGGTGTCTCCAAGCCGCTCAGGCAAATCATATTGTCTAAAAATGAATTTTCCCATCGATAACGTGACAATGTTAAATGTTGATGAACATCAATTAATGTTAAATGACAAAACGGATTATAAAGACAATGTATATATATATATATATATATATATATATATATATATATATATATATATATATATATATATATATATATATATATATATATATATATATATATATATATATACAGTATATATACAGCTTGGCCCCCGGCCAAATTTTTTTAAATCAATGTGGCCCCCGAGTCAAAAATTTTGGGGACCCCTGTTTTAAGGTAAACCAAATGTGATATGTGAAAGGGGTCATGATTCAAATGATTCTACAGCAGCACCCTTACCCAGACATACAACATACATTTATTTTCATTGTCAGTGTGCCAAATCACATATGTTAGAAAATAAAATATTATAAATGACTGCTGTTATTTGGTTATCACAAGTAAAACATTTAACTTAATATGTCAGGTTTGGGACAGGTGTGGCGACAGTGTGCACGTCTGATGTTGCTCACATGTGGTCCACTGAATGCTTCGACACATGAAAAATTAGGGGGAACATAGGTGACTAATGAGATGTCAACGTTTGTGATGTTGGCAGGCGGGAGCGCTCCAAGGTGCCTTACATCGTCCGCCAGTGCATTGAGGAAGTGGAAAAGAGGGGGATAGACGAGGTGGGAATCTACAGAATCTCAGGGGTGGCCACTGACATCCAGGCCCTCAAAATGGCGTTCGACACCAGTAAGGAACTCATTTTTTCTGGAACACAACCTATTGCTGAGTGGAAACTATGTTTCAGATGGTGGTTTATTTTTCTGCAGCAGTGCAGATAATGGCATATTTTTAAAGGTTTAGAAGCAAATCTACAAGCCAAGTATCGTGAAAAAATATGTGAATGTGATGGAGTAAATGCATAAACTCTTTTGAAGAAATATAATTTTCCTAAAGTGGACTGTTCAAGCTGTCTGACATCCTTCTACACTCACACGGAACAAAAGTACAAAAGTATAGAGGCACATTAAAGGGTAGCTGTACTATTTTGCCTATCGTTCACAGTCATTATGAGAGACAAGAAGACCATTTTTTTTGCTTTCTAACTTGTACAAATCAGCCCGTTCTTGGTGGCTATCAATGCAGCTAATGGGAGCAATTAATTTCTACCTATAAATCACTTCAAACATGCATTCAAATACTTAATTTACCTTCCGTAACCTGTACCGGAAGACACGATCGGTCCACACAGGCACGAAGAGCACATCACTTCCAGGACTTGCTTTTTATTTTACGACGGAGCCTTGAAACAAACTGTTATATTTTAATGTTTATTGAATGTTTTGTATAAAATAATAGCTTACGTAGGAGAAAGAGGGAACACAAGTAATAACATGAGCAAGGGGTAGATTTAAAAAATCTAGGGAATATTATTGCCACATTTTCAACAACTTTCACTCTTCTGTCATTGCAATGAATGACGCACGGGGGCGCTACTGACTCATCGTTAAAGGTTTGTTTGACTTTGAATTTCTTTTTAGATAACCTCTTATTTATAATAATCATTCTTATAAAACAATAATGCAGTCCTACCTTTAATCACACCTGACAAAGGCTGCACGCATTTCATTTGATGGAATGTTTAGTGGGTTTATTACTCTGAGTATGTGTAAATGAAATTAAATGTGATATGTATACTTTTATTATTCTTAGTACTGCCAAGTATCAGTTGATAATGTATTGCACTGATCATTAAGAATCAGATTGTCTGAGTGATGGGGCAGGACATTATTAGCATTTGCTTCTTGCTGCTTTTTTCGGAAACAAGCTATGTTTCAGTAGTACCGGTAATATTACAAATTTTATTTTTGAAGAAGATTATATTGCATTGGATATTTTTTGTTTGAATTGTGTGGATGGTTTGTCGGTGTCGTATTAAATTGTTGAAATGAACTGAAATGAAAGGTGAAGGATGTGCTGCTTTATATATGCTTATTCATTCAACTTTAAAATGTAATAAGAAGTTAACTAATGGATGGTGCTGCACTAGTCTTACTGCTTTCCACCATATTTTCGAAAATGGTGGTCAAATTTCGAATTGTGCGACCTCAAGAGTGTTTCTGTTGTGTGATGACAAATTTTCATGATTTTGTTTCTCTCCTGTTAATAACGTTTTTTAATAATTCCTTGTTTTTTGTCTTTGTAAGTGTTTTTTCAAATACAAATCCACAACAAAACTGGTATTCATCTCTGTTATGTAATATAAAAATGATCATCTATTTACCTGGATGACATCACCACAGAACCAATGTGACTTGGTCAAAGGCACACCTGTCAACATATGAAAATAAGGGACATTTCCCATGAAATAGCGACATTGATATGTATGGCTTATAAAAGATGATACCCTTCCTCCAGAGAAGAGAGCAGCTGTGTGTTGCAATGCGAGTTCAGTTTCTAACTGGGATTGTTTGGCCGTAGATACCAAAGACATTCTGGTGATGTTGAGCGACATGGACATCAATGCAATCGCAGGGACACTCAAGCTGTACTTTAGGGAGCTGCCGGAACCTCTGCTCACCGACCGTCTGTACCCCGCCTTCATGGAGGGAATAGGTGAGACCTGCTTTCACATATGTGCAGCAAGTGTGAATGGTCACAAATTAATTTGTTTTTCTCTGCATCGCAGCACTGTCCGACCCTGCAGCCAAGGAGAACTGCATGATGCATCTCCTGCGCTCCTTGCCAGACCCTAACCTCATGACCTTCCTCACTCTGCTGGAGCACCTCAAACGGTACATTCAAACCAACTTCATATGACTAATGCCATCATGCATCCTACTGAGAACTGAGTCTTTAGTATTTAGTACCAGATTTTGGGCCCCTATACACAAGACTCCTTAAAGTTCCAGTATAATAGAAAAATAAATGGTATTTATATGCTGAATTGTTTCATTTTATCCATTAAACCATATTAAATTTTATTTCCAATTCTGCAAAGTATGTGAAAATATAGTCTTAAATATACCCCAAATGCCACGATTTCCAACGACCATTTTTAATATTCCGCTCCAAACGACTTCTGCAATTTCCGTAGGTTCCGAATCTGATGATGTCACGGGGGAAACTCCTCTGCACTCGGTTCATGGTCAGCAAATCAGTCAGACTGGGAATACACAAATGTGGGAAAGTGATGTGCTGTTTATCATTTACAATCCATATAAAAGAACATATACTGTATGTTTTTCTTTTTTTTGTATGCTTTCTAAATCGTAAATAAACGTTACCAAAAATCAGCAAACAATGGAGTCAATGGGGGCTCCCCTTGTCCCGCTCACAAAGCCCTCTAACTGACCACTCAAAAGGCACCAACAATACTTTATTTACGTCTTGTGACCTGAATATTAACCACGTATTAGCCATATTGTAAGTGTTAGTGTAGACTGTCTATTTTTTAGCGGCGCATTGATCACACAGATCTAACTAGCTTATGCTGCTATACTGACACATTGAACCGGCCAGTGTCCTGCTGCTGGTGCATCACATAGTTGGTAAACCTTCAGTTCAGTTCAGTTCAGTTTTCAGTTTATTTTGAACATGCATACAATACATGCATACCTTGACATCCAACTTAGACCCGGAGATGGCGAGAAAGACGCTCATTGCAGCACCTTTTTTTTAACCCTTCGTGTGGATTATCATTAATTCTAAATCTAAACGGGAAGATATACCAGTGAGAGCAGACATTGTACAGTAAGTGTTTGTTCTAATATGTTTGTATTTCTTGTTAAGCACTTAGCAATAAGCAATAACAAAAAAGGCCAACAACCAAAGTGGCCAGAATATACATTTAAATAATCATGTAGCCTGTCATTATTCACCTGAGTATAATTATAAATCTGTCCAGTTTTCCTTTACTTCAGAGTATAGACAATAGCTCATACACATTAGATTATCAACAATGGATTATACGAATCATAAAAATATATATCCTTTACCATCATGATTATATCATTATTAGTGCATCACCGAGGACTTCCCTGTCTTTAAATACGAGTGACACCTGTTTGTAACTTTTAATTGAGAGTCCTTGAACACACCACAACTATGGAACATGAGATGTAAAAGTGACACTTGTTCATAACCCTCTTCTAAGTTGCCACAGATATATTTGTTATATTTTCGCCTTTCTTCTATCACCTCTCATTGTTCCAAAATGTTAGTGGCTGTGTAAATACCTAAATGTGAGCTTTGATGACGTTATGGCGTGTGTTGGGTGAAATGTTCGAAGCTAAGTTTGCCGCTATCCCAATGGAACCAACCAATTCATATTTTTGATAGGAGGGTGTAGGTAGTTCAACCTTTTTTATTTGATTTAAGCATTCTTCTTATTGAACTTTCACGGCTATATTAATTTCAAATTAACATTTATGGCGTCTTTTTCCTAATTATTTACATATTTGAATGTCAGAAATTCTATAAAATTTTACAAAAGCCTAACCCTGTGCTTGGGGACCCCTCTGGCGCTGCTGCACACTGTAATGTACACTATAATAAAGTGCACTGCAGAACCGTAATAGTAAGAAACTAAAAGAAAATGAGGTTACAGGAATGTAGTTTCTCTTTTAAATGTTCACAGTGGACCAGTTAATACATGGATCATAGATGGCTGTTTGGAAAGTAACTCAACTGATGAACTAAAACATATTGCCTTCATGAAGAGGTTGTGCTGCCACCTTGTGGCTGTATGGTGGTACTACATTCAGAGCTCTCATGCAGTAACTTCAAGTATGTTTCAATTCTCCACCTTGGCGGAACTTTGTGTTTTACAGCAATGTTTCCCAACCTTTACTACTTTACTTACTTGTCAAAGGCACAATGTTGAATGGAGATCTCGCCGTCAATTAAGCTGCACATTTTGATCATTCTGTTTCTTTTGTTTGACTCCACAGTGTGGCAGAGAAGGAACCGCTCAACAAGATGTCCCTCCATAACCTGGCCACAGTGTTTGGTCCCACTCTGCTCAGACCGTCCGAGTCTGAGAGTGCCAAGGGACAGAATATCACCTCTGCCTCTGACATCTGGTCACATGACGTCATGGCTCAGGTACCCATTCATGTAGTAATCAAGTTAACAGACCGTAACAGAGATCTGTGGTTACACCATTGTAGAGCTGTTCATGCAGTTAATAATAACTTGGGTCAGTAAGCTGGTTACTCCCTTGCCAAGTTTTCTTAGCTGCATTCTGTCCGCTGGTCGTCAATTAATTTCTCCTGAGGAATGTGTTTCCTGTTCTCAAATTATGGCAGAAAAGAAGCTAAAGCCAGAGTAAATACCCATAAATAGTACAGTGTCCATTCCAGTAAAACTAAATGTTTATCTTGGATATCATTTGAGTTTCAATGTGTTTCGTTAGTAACACATAAAACATGAAAGTAGGCTTTGGACATCGAGTGGGACGTAAAGATTTATTAATCTTTTTTTTTTTAAAGTGTTTTGTGAAGCGCACATTCCTTTAGACATAATATATTAGAGGATAAAAATGCATATTTCATTATTATAAAGTATGATGATGATGCCTCATACAGTACCTATCATTGTTCTACAGTTGATTGCTGATTTTGCAACAGTTTCTATTTTTTGGGTTTGTCCAGCGAAACACATTAAATAAAAGTTGTAAATTAACTGAGGATTGAAAGGATTTAGG
Source organism: Entelurus aequoreus (assembly GCF_033978785.1). Taxonomy (NCBI): domain Eukaryota; kingdom Metazoa; phylum Chordata; class Actinopteri; order Syngnathiformes; family Syngnathidae; genus Entelurus; species Entelurus aequoreus. The sequence continues at coordinate 44,318,002 of NC_084735.1, read as the reverse complement.
AACTTGGCACTGATGTGAAGGAATAGACCACAACCACAAATAACTGAGTAACTGAGTCAGATATTCAATTTTAATTGTCTTTAAAGTCAAACAGGACATACAAGTCCTTAAGTTTTTGAGAGGCATATATACACTTTGGGTTCATATTATTTGTTTACTTTGTATGCTAGAAGTCATATGTATATATCCATCCATCCATTTTCTACCGCTTGTACTTCATGGTGTCGCGGGGTGCTGGGGCCTTATTATTTTTATATATATATATATATATATACACTACCGTTCAAAAGTTTGGGGTCACATTGAAATGTCCTTATTTTTGAAGGAAAAGCACTGTACTTTTCAATGAAGATAACTTTAAACTAGTCTTAACTTTAAAGAAATACACTCTATACATTGCTAATGTGGTAAATGACTATTCTAGCTGCAAATGTCTGGTTTTTGGTGCAATATCTACATAGGTGTATAGAGGCCCATTTCCAGCAACTATCACTCCAGTGTTCTAATGGTACAATGTGTTTGCTCATTGGCTCAGAAGGCTAATTGATGATTAGAAAACCCTTTTGCAATCATGTTCACACATCTGAAAACAGTTTAGCTCGTTACAGAAGCTACAAAACTGACCTTCCTTTGAGCAGATTGAGTTTCTGGAGCATCACATTTGTGGGGTCAATTAAACCCTCAAAATGGCCAGAAGAAGAGAACTTTCATCCAAAACTCGACAGTCTATTCTTGTTCTTAGAAATTAAGGCTATTCCACAAAATTGTTTGGGTGACCCCAAACTTTTGAACGGTAGTGTGTATATATATATATATATATATATATATACAGTATATACAGGTAAAAGCCAGTAAATTAGAATATTTTGAAAAACTTGATTTATTTCAGTAATTGCATTAAAAAGGTGTAACTTGTACATTATATTTATTCATTGCACACAGACTGATGCATTCAAATGTTTATTTCATTTAATTTTGATGATTTGAAGTGGCAACAAATGAAAATCCAAAATTCCGTGTGTCACAAAATTAGAATATTACTTAAGGCTAATACAAAAAAGGGATTTTTAGAAATGTTGGCCAACTGAAAAGTATGAAAATGAAAAATATGAGCATGTACAATACTCAATACTTGGTTGGAGCTCCTTTTGCCTCAATTACTGCGTTAATGCGGCGTGGCATGGAGTCGATGAGTTTCTGGCACTGCTCAGGTGTTATGAGAGCCCAGGTTGCTCTGATAGTGGCCTTCAACTCTTCTGCGTTTTTGGGTCTGGCATTCTGCATCTTCCTTTTCACAATACCCCACAGATTTTCTATGGGGCTAAGGTCAGGGGAGTTGGCGGGCCAATTTAGAACAGAAATACCATGGTCCGTAAACCAGGCACGGGTAGATTTTGTGCTGTGTGCAGGCGCCAAGTCCTGTTGGAACTTGAAATCTCCATCTCCATAGAGCAGGTCAGCAGCAGGAAGCATGAAGTGCTCTAAAACTTGCTGGTAGACGACTGCGTTGACCCTGGATCTCAGGAAACAGAGTGGACCGACACCAGCAGATGACATGGCACCTCAAACCATCACTGATGGTGGAAACTTTACACTAGACTTCAGGCAACGTGGATCCTGTGCCTCTCCTGTCTTCCTCCAGACTCTGGGACAAGTCTAGTGTAAAGTTTCCACCATCAGTGATGGTTTGGGGTGCCATGTCATCTGCTGGTGTCGGTCCACTCTGTTTCCTGAGATCCAGGGTCAACGCAGTCGTCTACCAGCAAGTTTTAGAGCACTTCATGCTTCCTGCTGCTGACCTGCTCTATGGAGATGGAGATTTCAAGTTCCAACAGGACTTGGCGCCTGCACACAGTGCAAAATCTACCCGTGCCTGGTTTACGGACCATGGTATTTCTGTTCTAAATTGGCCCGCCAACTCCCCTGACCTTAGCCCCATAGAAAATCTGTGGGGTATTGTGAAAAGGAAGATGCAGAATGCCAGACCCAAAAACGCAGAAGAGTTGAAGGCCACTATCAGAGCAACCTGGGCTCTCATAACACCTGAGCAGTGCCAGAAACTCATCGACTCCATGCCACGCCGCATTAACGCAGTAATTGAGGCAAAAGGAGCTCCAACCAAGTATTGAGTATTGTACATGCTCATATTTTTCATTTTCATACTTTTCAGTTGGCCAACATTTCTAAAAATCCCTTTTTTGTATTAGCCTTAAGTAATATTCTAATTTTGTGACACACGGAATTTTGGATTTTCATTTGTTGCCACTTCAAATCATCAAAATTAAATGAAATAAACATTTGAATGCATCAGTCTGTGTGCAATGAATAAATATAATGTACAAGTTACACCTTTTGAATGCAATTACTGAAATAAATCAAGTTTTTCAAAATATTCTAATTTACTGGCTTTTACCTATATATATATATACATATATATATATATATATATATATATATATATATATAATTTTTTATTATTATTATTATTTATTTAAGGCTTTTGAAGGCCTTTCGTACAGATAACACAGGTTTAAATTAATAAATGAACACCCGTTGTGCAAATTTTTACTAATTGAAAACTGTTGCATAATTTGATCAATAGGCTATCAAATGAAAACACATTTTGCTCAGATGAATCACTCTTTTAAATTTGGATTAATCATGAATAATCACACGATATTACTCACTTTCATAATTTAAAATAACTTACAAAAGAGCTGAATATTTGGATACAAATTCAAATGTTATTGTCATAATGTCATCCAAGAACATTTTTCAAATGTTTTATTTGAGTGAGCATCATTTATTTGCTCAACACTTGGTAGCAGTTTTATCTAAAGTCTAAAGGTTTTATTTTGAAATTAAATTTGTCAGTGAGCACACCACTGACGTATGCATTGACCTGATCACTGATCGTATAACAACCCGTACCTCCTGTCTAGTAATCATCCGCAGTTAATGTCAACAAGCATGTACAGTTTAAATAAATTGCGTAATAAATCTGCAACTATACACAATTAATGGGATATTTTTAGTGATTAATCACATTTTTGACAGCCCTAAAAAATCCAACAATGGCGTGGTGCTGTTGGGAGATTGGCCGTGCCAGCAACCTGAGGGTTCCTGGTTCAATCCCCACCTTCTACCAACCTAGTCACGTCCGTTGTGTCCTTGAGCAAGACACTTCACCCTTGCTCCTGATGGGTCGTGGTTAGGGCTTTGCATGGCAGCTCCCGCCATCAGTGTGTGAATGTGTGTGTGAATGGGTGAATGTGGAAATAGTGTCAAAGCGCTTTGAGTACCTTGAAGGTAGAAAAGCGCTATACAAGTATAACCCATTTACCATTAAGATCATTAAGATATTTAGGGAAACAATAAAACGTTTGTTTGGCTGTCCTGTTTGGTTTTGAAATTATTGTGCCATAACTGCCAGTGTATTGTACACCTGTGAAAGAATTAGATATTGAAATTAGAAATTTAACATAAGAAAAACCCTTGTAGAAAAAAATAATGGAGTAACACGCCAAACTTAATGGTCAACATAACAACCCTAACCCTATAAAGAAAAGGAACAAAAAACGTTAAAGTGTTCTTATGATGCATTAAATCAGTGGTCCCTGACCACCGGGCCACGGCCCGGTACCGGTCCGCGGACCGATTGGTACCGGGCCGCACAAGAAATTTAAAAAAATAAAAAATGTTTAATTTTTTTAATTTTTTATTAAATCAACATAAAAAACACAATATATACATTATATATCAATATAGATCAATACAGTCTGCAGGGATACAGTCCGTAAGCACACATGATTGTATTTCTTTATGGGGAAAAAAATAAAAATCACCTCCCTCCCCCCCACCGTGGGACAAATTTTCAAGCGTTGACCGGTCCACAGCTACAAAAAGATTGGGGACCACTGCATTAAATGACTTATTTCATATCATCTGTAGATGTTTAAAAAGTGTTTGTGTGTGTCCAGGTCCAGGTGCTGCTCTACTACCTGCAGCATCCTCCCATCTCCTTTGCCGAACTCAAACGCAACACGCTCTACTTCTCCACTGATGTCTAAGCCCCTCCCACTTCCCCTCAAGGCGACCAGAGGGTGAGAGACGAGCGCACACATCACCCGTCCTCCTACAAGCGCGGGCTGCTCCTCTGGACTGTACAGCCACTCCATAGCCTTCCTCGCCAACCTCTGCATAGAAAGGCGGCGACAAACATGTTTGTGGCAAGGCATTCTGGGGCCACACTCGATATTTCAGTCAAGGGGGGGTTTAGAGGCCACGGCCTGGCGCCGTGGCAATCGAGAGACGCCATAAGAGGCATTCCAGCTCAACTGCGTTTATGTTTTGTAGTGATTTTTGTTCTGCTTTCCTGGCTTTGCACATGTAGAGGAGGACTCAGTGTGAGCGTTGAAGAGACGGAAAGGACTGATGTCTCTTCATACAAAAAGAGCTTCCCTCCCCACTGATTCTTGGCCAGATGATCCTAATTTATTTGAAATATAAATATATGTGTGCCTGTACAGTTCTGTGCAACCCGAGAGATGCTCTCAGGAGTTTTCTGAAGTTCATTCAGGTCGTGATGTTATTTTTTAGTCTGATTTTTTTCTCACTGACCGTCTTCATGGTTGGTAAAATTGCCACTTTGATCCCAATCACTTTGTAGAGGAAGAGGATGCTCTGTGGCTCAATAGGGGATGAAACACCACGCTTCCTTTTCTTATTGTTGCATTGCAAGCCTGCTCCAAGTGTGTCACTGCACCGATGTAATGTACAGTCAAGGATTATTTGTGTAGTTGCCATCGTCGCATGTTCAGCTAGCTCAAACCAAGCCAAGAGGAAACTTGTCTGCTCTGTACAAAGCCGGCTTTTCTGCTGTCACGTCTGCAACATATCCAAAAGTACGACACAAAACTGCTATAATGAATACTATTTGGTATTTTTAATATAGGAAAAAAAAAAGTTTTACTTCCTTTGACAAGTATTTCAAAATACTGTAATTTTGAGGCTAAATGTTATTGTTCTCCTTTTTTAGTGAAATAAAAGTCAAAACACTCACTTTGTGGTTGCAGTTTATTTACAGTCACTGAAACAATGGGTCCATAAGGCACAGACAACTTATTCACATGGAACATAATAGTAATGTATTTTTGAAGCCAGCACATTTATTTTCTATACCGTTTATTCTGTGCAAATTGACAGTAAAGTGGGCCTGATAGCTCTCTGAGACACCTTACATAACATTTCAAAATCAGAATAAAAACATATTTGAAAAATGTTAATATTTCAACAAAAAAAACCCGACTATGAGACGATTCAGTTAATTTAATGACAACTAATGGTTGTCAATGAAGGTTTCATGGAGGAAATATGTGCAGCGACGATGATGTCATTAACAGGTTAGTCAATCAGAGCCCAGGTCCAATATTCACACTAGTATTTAAATATTATGATAGACAGTCTCTTTGTGAACTTCTCTTCTTTAAACCCCCAAATACAAGATGCTTATAGCGACTCTCCGGTACTGCTGTTAGTTGCTTCTGGTGCTCTTCAAATAGCGCACCAAACAAGCAAAACCTCCCAGACCAAACAAACCTCAACCAAGGAAGACATGACTGGCTCCTTCATGCTGGCTCCAATTGTGTAGAAGAGTGCTTCTCAAACTTTATTTTATTTATTTTTTTACAACGTACCACCTCAGAAAATATTTGGCTCTCCAAGTACCACCATAATGAACCACATTAAAATAGAGTAACATAATAGGCCTAAGTATTCATTAAAACAGGGCAGAGGTTTTATTAACATTACTCACAGTTGGAACAGTATCACTTGTGTTTAAATATTGGGAAATAAAGCACTGTACTTTAGTCAAGTAATTCTTGGTGTACCACTAAATAGAGGTCGCATACCACCAGCAGTACACTTACCACAGTTTGAGAATCACGGGTGTAGATAGTCAAATGTATTATTCATCATAAAAAGAAAGCTCAGTACGCAGTGTTGCCAGTATGCCCTTCATACTCATGAATGAGTAATGAGTATGAAGGATATACTGTAATTATATATCAAAGTATGTATAATATATAAGTATAAATATAGGGTGCAACCCATAATATATGTACAGTATAACCTGTTACTTCATATTCTAGTCTTCATTATCTATTGCTAAGAAGTCCATATAACAGCACTGAAAGCTATTTTAGTATGAGCATGCAAGCTAATATCCATTATTAATATCCATTATTTTCTCTTGCAGCATGATGTTTTTCGTAATAAAATACCTTTAATCACTCATTTTGATGGAGCCAAAGTAAGACAACTTTTTCAGATTAATAGACCAAGATGTCTATAGAGTTTTTGAAAATGATTTTGGCAACATTTTGTCAGATATTGATTTAGATGTACTACACTTGAACATATAAGTTGCATACTCTTTGATTGAAAAATGATTGTTACTACAGTCTGCTACAAATAACAAACACTCACCTGGATCTACATGTTAATTGAAAAGAAATACAAGACGATGTCACTGATCCACAAAGGAGACAGTGTTACGGCATTCATCTGTGCTGGGTGCACCTCCAGGAGCGCGCCAGGCGCGCGCCACTACGGCTGCAGCAAGCAGCTGCATTCAATCATCAGCAATCAACGCACCTGTGGCTGATGAGAAGACCCAACGCAACCTGCTATCCTGTGCCAGAACGTAACAACCTGTTCCCGTACAGTCAGCGAATCGCATCTAGCTCTATGCTCTCTCTGTGTTTTCTCCCCCGCCTTGTTCACTTGTCTCGTGTCCTCCTTGTCACTTTCCAGCAGCAGAACCCTGTTCCCGCGTCACCAGCAGTGTGTCTTGTCTCCCCTCCCCGTATTCCCTCTCTTTCCCTGGCATGTCTCTTAGATGTCGACCTTCCGCCTGGACACAGACTTTTGATGCCTCGCTATTGCCCCCGACTTCCTGCCTGTTCTCTGGACCTTCGAGCTTGCCCTTCCCCTCTTGAACTTCCGCCTCTCACTCAACACTTCTAGTAACACACTACAGTTAATTCACACACATAGTCGCACACCACACACACACTTTGGATTTTACACACTTCATTTATTATTTACGTATATTATATAGACATATATAAACATAGAGTTAAACGACGTCCCTGTTGTCTGTGCCGTCTTCTTCCCTTGTACAAACCGTAAGAGACAATGGAACATTCTATCATGGGATCAACAAAGGTGATCAATCAATGGTAAATGTTGTGTCAATTTTCACATTTTAATGTCACACACGCATGCATTGTTCCTGCCACTAACCAAATGTTTATGATTGTGTCTTGCAGGTGGCCATCAAACACAGCCCGAAATAAATAAATTAGAATGGAACTGCCTGTGAGTGGTTTAGCTTTTTTACTGGTAAAATACACATTTTGCCAAAGTGAACTTCATTACGACCAGTCTTGCCACAGCCCTGCATCTTTTTCTGCACTGTCTGAGGAGATGAGCTCTGGTCACATTGCTGTGTTGAGTCCTGGCGGCTGTCACGTGGGAAGGTTTTGATCCAGGCTGTTTGAACTGCGGGATGAGTTCAGAATCGTTTTGGAGGAAGAAGGGAATGAACTAGCCCAAATATACTGTAGACACATGAAAACCTGAAAACAGAAGCACGCACAAGCACTGAAATTATTGCAGGACTGAGAATTGAACTTGAAAGAAAACTTTTCATTAATTTTTCAGAAGAAGCTGTCTAATTTTAGAGAGCCAAGAATAGGCATGAATACTGAATACCGTGACTCATGAACATAAACAGTATACTTTTTATTTCTTGGTTCCCACGTTAACTCGAACTTTGCACCAACCGTGGTGACCGATACTAAATAGAGTATATTTTTACAAAGCTGAACTAAACTATACCTCTTGTTGGAGCGATGGCTTAAGTCATTCTTAACCATAGAGAGCCGCTGAAAAATATATTTTTTTGTAATACATAAACGGTATTCCAAATTTTTTTCACACTGCTAGATCTAAAAATGAAACTGTCACTATTACAATTTATATTCTTGGTTCATTTTAGTGTTTCTTGAAGCCAGAAAGTTGCCATTTGAAATGACTTACAGTTTTGTGTCATATCTGTTATCTGCTTTTTTTTCTACAAAATTAAACAACTGAATGAACATCCTCCAAGCCTGCTGATTCCATATTTTTAGAATAGGATTGGATTTACTTTTATTTATCCCACAATAGGGAAATTGTGTGGTTGCAGTGCAGATAAAAAAAAATCCACAACAAACAAGGTAAAAACACATAACAAGCAGGACACATTAAAGAACAAAACAGACATAAAAGAACACAGAGCTGATGCAACCAGCTGACACTTCAGTGGAGTCATTTCTACATACAGCTACAAAAGTAAACAACAAAAAAATCAAAAACCAAAACAGTAGCTATAAATAATAAATATTGCGCATATAACAGACCCAATAAAGCAACCAAGAGAGCCGACTACGTCCTAGGCTGCCCACCAGAATCAGAATAAGAAATACTTTATTAATCCCCGAGGGGAAATTAAAATTTTGAGCACAATCCCATTCAAGATCAGATAAACATTACAGGGAGACAGAACAGGATCGCTTACGGGTCTGCCAACTTCCGGCGCCCCTTACAAAAAAGGTGAGATACAGGTAAACAATGGGGGGATGAGAAAAAAAAAAAAAGCGGTCTAAGCCTGGGGAAAAAAACAACTCATAGCCATAGCACACATCCCTCTTGCATGTGTGCAAGAGGGAAATTGTATCTGAGCGGATATGTGAGAATCCGCCCAGGGAGACTAAAATATCCGATGCTCATCCAGCCCAACCTCAGCTAGCTCTGCAGCCACTCTATACCAGTGGTTCTTAACCTTGTTGGAGGTACCGAACCCCACCAGTTTCATATGCGCATTCACCGAACCCTTCTTTAGTGAAAAAATAAAATGTTTGTTTTTTTCAAATTCAAGACAACGTTATATGTTTTTGGTAACACTTTAGTATGGGGAACATATTCTAAGTAACAAAGACTTAATTTAGAGTTATTTGGTTAGGGTTAGGGTCAGGGTTAGAGGGTTAGGGTTATAATAAGGCCATGCTGAATAAGGCATTAATAAGTACTTAATAATGACTAGTTAAGAGCCAATATTTTACTAATTTCCATGTTAATAAGCAACTAATTAATGGTGAATATGTTCTCCATACTAAAGTGTTACCATGTTTTTTTTACTGGTGCATAAAATGAACCGTGCATGAACATCACCTTGTTCAAAGAAGAAAACCAACAAAGTGCATAAACTCACAACAAATTACACACCTGCAAACCAGTCAGCTGTTGCTGTATCTGTAATATGCCGATAGGGAGAAGTTTGTATTTACACGATGAGTCGGGTGTGTTTTGACCTCCGCCGAACCCCTGAGCCCGACTCACCGAACCCCTAGGGTTCGATCGAACCCAGGTAAAGAACCACTGCTCTATACTGTGTGCGCTCACATCCAAAAACTGGAAATGACACAATACTGCATATTTCAGTAGCCAAAAAAATTTACCTTTTTTACATATCATTAATAATAAAATAATACATTTATAATTGTAATAATATAAACACAATGCAATAATATAATATATACACATGATTTTACTATGAATTGATTCACTTAAACAAGTTGAAAAACGTATTCGGGTGTTATCATTTAGTGGTCAATTGTATGGAATATGTACTTCACTGTGCAATCTACTAATAAAAGTCTCAATCAATCAGTCAATACACAATACAGTTATCAAAGATGCATACATAATCGATTTATTATCGAATAACCACACAACCTCCCAGTCTCAGGGCGGACACTTTAGCCACAAATCCATTGAGCTGGTAGCTTGCCCATCACTGTGTGACTGTTCAAATACTAGGGCTGCGATTCTTTGGGTGTCCCCCGATTTGATTCAATATCGATTCTTGGGGTCACGATTAGATTATAAATCGATTTTTTTCGATTCAACGTGATTCTCGATTCAAAAACTATATTTTTCTGATTCAAAAGGATTCTCTATTCATTCAATACATAGGATTTCAGCAGGATCTACCCCAGTCTGCTGACATGCAAGCAGAGTAGTAGATTTTTGTAAAAAGCTTTTATAATTGTAAAGGACAATGTTTTATCAACTGATTGCAATAATGTACATTTGTTTTAACTATTACATGAACCAAAAATATGACTTATTTTGTCTTTGTGCAAATATTGGACACAGTGTGTTGTCAAGCTTATGTGAGCCACTGTGACACTATTGTTCTTGTTTTAATTTTTTTATAAATGTCTGATGATAATGTCAATGAGGGATTTTTAATCACTGCTATGTTGAAATTGTAACTAATATTGATACTGTTGTTGATAATATTCATTTTTGTTTCACTACTTTTGGTTTGTTCTGTGTCGTGTTTGTGTCTCCTCTCAATTGCTCTGTTTATTGCAGTTCTGAGTGTTGTTGGGTCGGGTTTGGTTTTGGAATTGGATTGCATTGTTATGGTATTGCTGTGTATTGTTTTGTTGGATTGATTAATTTAAATAAATAAAAAAAGAAAATCGATTTTTGAAAAATGAGAATCGATACTGAATCGTACAACGTGAGAATGGCGATTTGAATTCGAATCGATTTTTTCCCACACCCCTTTGACAAATACTGTATATATCAGAGCAGGGGTCACCAACGCGGTGCCCGCGGGCACCAGGTCGCCCGTAAGGACCAGATGAGTCGCCCGCGGGCCTGTTCTAAAAAAAAAAAAAAAAAATTAAAACAAACAAAAAAAATTTTATTTTTTATTTTTTATTTTTTTTAAATTAAATCTACATAGAAAAAACACAAGATACACTTTCAATCAGTGCATCAACCCAAACAACCTCCCCCATGCACACTCATCCACACCCACTCACACAAAAGGGGTTATTTCTTTCTGCTACCAATATTCTGGTTCCCACAACATAGACAACACATCTGCAAGGGACACAGTCCCTGAAGCACACATGATTGTATAGGCTGCTGGTCCACTAACATTTTCATTAATTACTATTTTTTATGTAATTATTTTTATATTGTTTTACTTTCTTTTTTATCCAAGAAAATGTTTTTTATTTATTTATCTTATTTTATTTTATTTTTAAAAAAAGGGCCTTATCTTCAACAGACCAGGTTGTCAATGAAATTAGATTTGTTTAAAGGGTTTTTTAAACCAGGCCCAGTCCAGATAATGTCCAAGTCGGACTCAGCAACACACACCTTCATTCATGTACACAGAAAAAAATTAGGGAACACAACAGATTGCATATAATTTATAAACAAAATTACATTTTCAAAATAAGCATTTATGTACAGTCCAGATTATGTCCAGGTCACTCAAATTAGGGAACACAACAACAGATATCATATAATCTATAAACATAATTATACTTTCAAAATAAGCCTTTGAGGACTTCTCATCTTTTTTTTAATGTTTTTTGGCATCATTATCGTTTTCAACCATGTAACTTTCTAAAGTTAGAAAATACAGAATAAATGTTTTAAAGAAAGTAATACTAAGTGAATATCTGTTTTTGGCCTAATAAATAAACATTTTACAGAGTACTATAATTAAATTGACTAAATCATGATTGTCAACGAACTCTCCTAAAATAACAGAAACCACATTAAGCTTCATAAACAAACCAATCCTTAAACACATTTTTTCAACTTCCACCCAAAACAAAGACACAATATGACAATACCAAAACAAATGCAGGGTGGATTCAGGCTCCTGACAACAAAATCGGCAATCATCTGACTCTGTCATATTCCATAATTTTAACATTTTCCCTGTGGGTAAGAAGTTATAAATAATTTTAATTTGAAAATAACGATTTTGCACATCGATAGTGGTTTTATAGATTAGTTTGAATATGGCATCCCATGGCAACGGGCAGTCAAAAAAGTCCTCCCATTTTCCATTTGTGTTGTATGAGGCAGCCTTCAAAGATTTCTTTATTAAATAAAAATTATATATTTTTCTATTTATTTTAGTTCCTTTTTGCCAACTAGAATTTCTTATTAGAGGTTTACAAACTAATAATTTAGTAGTTCCATAATTAATTATTTGTTTCCATCTTTTCCCAATTACTCCAGTTAGTTGATAAAATGAAAAGCTTGAGCAAGCATCACCATACATAGCTCTAAATTCATCATACTTCATAATTTTACCATTCTCATTGATAATATCATTGACAAAAATGATTCCTCTTTCAAACATATTTTTCCAAAAGAAAGGCTTTTCATCTATTACAATATTAGAGTTCATCCATATTAACTGCTGCAAAATATTGTCTCTTTTTTCTGGCACATAAAATTGAAAACACCACTATGAGTGGATTGTTTCCTTTATGAACCCCGCCATGTTTCCCAGCAGACTCTCTGGGAGGGGATCACTTGTAAAAAAGGATACAATTTCTTTTGATACAGTACATGTTTTTTGTCCAACAGGACATTTGTGTACCACTCAATGTTTAAATACATCTTTGGAACAATTGATGCTTTTAAAGACAGACACATAGCTTCAAGGTTGAGAAGTTTCAGGCCCCCATATTCATACTCTTTGTACAAAACCTTTCTTTTAATCTTTTCTGGTTTGCCGTTCCAGACAAAATCGAAGACCCTCCGCTCATAAATCTTAAAAAAGTTTTGTGATGGAGCTGGTAATGACAAAAACAAATAAATAAATTGAGGAATAATTAACGAGTTGGCAATAGACATTTTACCATACAAGGTTAGGGATTTCCCTTTCCATAATTGCATAATTTTGTCCAGCTTTCTTAGTCGATTATCATAATTTACTGAGCCTAGATCTTCCAGATTTTCTGGGACAACAACACCAAGTATGTTAACTGGTCCATCTGTCCACAAAACAGGCACTTTGCATTCCATTCGAAAGGACGTTCCCTTTAGATTTCCGATCCTTAACATTTTACATTTATCATAATTAAGCTTAAGGCCAGATTGCTGTGAAAATATGTCCAAAAGATTAAGAAGGTTCCGCAAACAATGAGGAAAAATCTTATCTTTGTGAATCAGCCTTTTCTGACATGAACTTCATCAAGAACAAACACAGAACACGCCTCACTGATGCACATCTGCAAGACTCACTCAGAGTTGCAGTGTCAAGTTACACACCAGAGTACAACACACTAGTTAACAGCATGCAATGCCAGGCTTCCCACTAACTGACAAAGAAACAGATAACAGATTTGGTGTCCAGTTCAAAGTGTGACATGATTTAAAAATTTGAGAGTTTACTTTTGTATTTTACATGAGTTATTATTTGTACAAACATGGTGCAAAGTAATTCATGATTTGTTAAAAAATGTTAGTGGCTAGCTAGTTAAAATGGGATATTGTGATTTCACAAGACTGTCTTAGAAGTGATCATTTGAAAATGTTCAATTTGAAAAATGTGCACTTAGAGAAAATATAAAAATAAAGTGTTGCATATTGATATTTATCTGTTTCTATATATATTTATTGTGAGAAATCATTAAGATGATCAGTGTTTCCACAAAGATAAATTTCATTAATTATTAATAATAATAGAGTTAAAGGTAAATTGAGCAAATTGGCTACTTATGGCAATTTATTTAAGTGTGTATCTAACTGGTAGCCCTTCGCATTAATCAGTACCCAAGAAGTAGCCCTTGGTTTCAAAAAGGTTGGTGACCCCTGTATCAGAGTGACACACGCCCATGACACTACTTGACACATACTGCCTTTGTTGGTTGAAATGTTCACATTTTACCATATGTTTGCTTTTGTGAGTGTCTTTAGGGTGCCATGTTTCACTTTATTTCTTCTAAAAACAACAGTACAGATTGTCACACCTATGCTTTTATTTGTATGCAAATAACGCGCCTCCGTGCGACCACAGTTCCCACAATGCAGCGCTCCCCGCATCCCGGAAGTTGGATGTTTATTGACAACATGGCCGCCGAACTGGCTGTGGATTTGGACAAGATGGGAATTTGACAGCGCTCGCCGGGTGTAGAAATGAAAACACCGTGACGTGAAGAGAACATATGTATTTGAATGAAGGCGCCTGTCAAACTACGGGATGGTGTCAGCGAGCTGAAGGAACGTTCCGAGTAAACCCGTCATGTCGTTTTTCAAGCGGAAAGGTGAGGAAGCTCCCTTCAGCTGCAACGTCAACTGTAGCTAGCTGCTAGTAGACCATGCCCGCAGGGGGAATGAGCCATTAGGATGGCTTTTGTGTCGATAAATACACGCTTATTTTGTCACAGCTACTTATCTTATTGCAATTATGCCAGTCGCTAACGTTTGCCTTCACATGGCTAGCATTCAGTACAGTAGCTTCCCATTTTTCCTGCCTGATCAAGGGCGATCAGAACACACAATATAGAGCATAAAATAGTTACTCATGAATAAAATTCAATGCAATAAATGTTTGTCATAATAATAACGCATAACTGATGCAGTACGTCAAATGCAGATGTGAGCTGTGATAGCTAGCTTTGCATATACAGTAGCGCCATGTTAAACTTGCTTCTTTAAATCATGTGACAACAAATGACTTTCCAAGTCCTTTAATTACTCAATCTGGTACTTTGTCTGATAAGACAACTATATCAAATTGTTTTAATGAGTATTTTGTTTCTGCCGGATCCTTGTTTGAGTCGTTGAATCCTCAATTGTCAAATGTTGGTTTAACTAATGTTAATATACCAAATACACCACAGGCTGTAAATAGACGCAGCACCTGCACTTTTGAGTTCACATCTGTATCAATATCCGAGGTAAACAGTGCACTAAAGAGCCTGGACACAACTAAAGCAGCAGGACCTGACCAAATTGAACCCTTTTTCTTAAAATTGGCTGCTGATTTTGTTGCTGAGCCTCTCTCGCATATTTTTAACCTAAGTCTAACAAGTAAAAGCATTCCAAAAATCTGGAAATCGGCCTTTGTTCTTCCCCTGCTAAAAGGGGGTGAACCCACAAATATAAATAATTACAGACCAATTTTTAAATTATGCATTTTAGCAAAATTGTTTGAGAAGATCATCAGTAACCAGCTAGAGGATTTTTTAGAATCAAACAATATTTTATCTCCATTTCAATCTGGTTTTAGAAAACAGCATAGCACTATTACAGCTGCTCTTAAGGTCTTCAATGATTTAATCGAGGCTGTAGACGGCAAGAAATATTGTGTCGCCCTATTTATTGATTTGTCAAAAGCATTTGACACAGTAGACCACAGTCTGTTAATTCAAGCCCTTCATCACGTTGGATTATCTAAAAATGCAGCTGCTTGGTTCACAGACTATCTCTCCAGCAGAACACAACGTGTACAGGTGGCTGGGACCACCTCTTCATTACTGGACATTACCAAAGGCGTTCCACAAGGCCCAGTGCTGGGGCCCATTTTATTTTCTATCTACATAAATAATCTTTGTAATAATTTGTCAAATGCAATGTACCATTTTTATGCAGACGACACCATTATTTATTGCTGTTCAACCTCCATCACTCAGGCTTTTGAGTTTTTACAAGCTGCTTTTGATGTCATCCAGGCTCGCTTATTTGATCTTAAATTGGTTTTCAATACAGATAAAAGCAAGGTAATGGTTTTCTCTCATTCAAGGGTGCTACTGGACAATATTCCAAATATTGTAACATCAAATGGAAACCCTATAGAGCAGGTCTTAAATTACAAGTACTTGGGTTTTACTCTTGATCAGGAGCTTTCATTTAAAGCCCATATTAACTAACAACTTGGTCTCTAAGCTTAGGGTAAAGCTTGGTTTCTTTTTTAGAAATAAAAACTGCTTCTCTCTTAAAGTCAGAAAGAAATTGGTGACAGCAACTATCTTGCCTGTAATTGATTATGGAGACGTGCTTTATTTTAGTGCTTCATCTAAATGCCTCCAGTCCTTGGACACTGTTTTTCATTCAGCACTAAGATTTGTTAGTGGCTGTCGTAGTCTCACCCACCATTGTCAACTGTATATGAAGTCAGACTTATCTTCATTGAGTGCACGCAGATACACACATTGGCTGACTTTAATTTATAAGGCTCTTTTAGGTTTAATACCTCCATACTTGTGTACTCTGTTACAAAGAAAAAGCAGCTCTTACGCATTACGTTCTAACAATTTGTATGTTTTAACTGTTCCTCGTGTACGGACTGAATTTGGCAAAAGAGCTTTTGGCATTGCTGCCCCTATGGCATGGAATGAATTGCAGACGAAACTGAAACTTACAGAACTACTTCCATTTGTAGCCTTCCGTTCTGTCCTGAGGGACAAACAGCGAGAGACGTTTGCACAGTGCCTGTGTTTTTAAAGATGTAAATCTCTGTTGTTTTACAGTTCTCTTATGTATTTTAAAATGTGAAGTGAAGTGAATTATATTTATATAGCGCTTTTCTCTAGTGACTCAAAGCGCTTTACATAGTGAAAACCCAATATCTAAGTTACATTTAAACCAGTGTGGGTGGCACTGGGAGCAGGTGGGTAAAGTGTCTTGCCCAAGGACACAACGGCAGTGACTAGGATGGCGGAAGCGGGGATCGAACCTGCAACCCTCAGGTTGATGGCACGGCCACTCTACCAACCGAGCTATACCGCCCCACAAAATGTATGTCTTAATGTATTTATTTTGAAACTGCTCTGTGACATGTGCTGTTGACCTCTTGGCCAGGTCACCCTTGTGAAAGAGATCTTGATCTCAATGGGTTTCTTATCTGGTTAAATAAAGTATATCTAAACATTAAACCGTTTACATAGTGCATTGGTTCTCAAACTGCCGTCACCTTTTGGAAAAATTCTCAAAGTTTTTTTTTTTTTTACCAAGTACCACCTCAGAAAAAAATGACCATCATGTGTTGGCCCTGCGATGAGGAGGCGACTTTTGATTGATTGATTGAGACTTTTATTAGTAGGTTGCACAGTGAAGTACATATTCCGTACAATTGACCACTAAATGGTAACACCCGAATAAGTTTTTCAACTTGTTTAAGTCGGGGTCCACTTAAATTGATTCATGATACAGATATATACTATCATATATACTATCATCATAATACAGTCATCACACAAGATAATCACATTGAATTATTTACATTATTTACAATCAGGGTTGTGGAGGGGGGAGGGGATATGGACAGCAAGTAGTGGACATAGAGAGAGAGAGAGAGTCCAGAGTGTACCCCGCCTTCCTCCCGAATGCAGCTGAGATAGGCTCCAGCACCCCCGCGACCCCAAAAGGGACAAGCGGTAGAAAATGGATGGATGGATGGATTAAAATACTGTTGCATAATAGGCCTACATATTCATTAAAATCAAAGCAGAGGTTTTTTATTCAACAAGTGTATTTATTATGTTTGAATAGTAACACACTGAATGTTTAATTAACGGGGTCATATCATGATTTTTTTTTCCACATTTAAAACACTTCCTTGTGGTAATGGTGGTTCCATGCATCCATCCATTTTCTACCGCTTGTCTTGTTCGTGGTCGCGGGGGGTGTTAAGTTAAAGTTAAAGTACCAATGATTGTCTCACACACACTAGATGTGGTGAAATTTGTCCTCTGCATTTGACCCATCCCCTTGTTCACCCCCTGGGAGGTGAGGGGAGCAGTGGGCAGCAGCGGTGCCGCGCCCGGGAATCATTTTTGGTGATTTAACCCCCAATTCCAACCTTTGATGCTGAGTGCCAAGCAGGGAGGTAATGGGTCCCATTTTTATAGTCTATTGTATGACTCGACCGGGGTTTGAAGTCACGACCTACCGATCTCAGGGCGGACACTCTACCCACTAGGCCACTGAGTAGGTCAGCTGGAGCCTATCTCAGCTGCATTCGGGCGGAAGGCGGGGTACACCCTGGACAAGTCGCCACCTCATCGCAGGTAATGGTGATTCGTTGGTCAAAATTTTGCATTGATTATGCAGCTGAGATAGGCTCCAGCACCCCCCGCGACCCCAAAAGGGACAAGCGGTAGGAAATGGATGGATGGATGGATGTTTTACAGACCATTTTCGAGTCGCTTTCCGTGCGGATTTACGTGCCTCCATTTCGACAGCGTTTTCTCCTGGCCCACTTTGTCGTAGTTTTTAGTGCTTCCATAGCGAGTCTACTGACAGGTATAAGTTCGAACTACACTCTACTTTGTATTAGAAATGGCAACAGCGGAGGATGCGTGTCGATGTACGACCCAGTCTGCCCCACAAGACTTTGACTTAGAGACTTAGACTTCCTTTTGATGTCATTCAAATTTGAACTTTACAGTACAGATAAGAACAACATTTTGTTGCATTAGCTCGTTGTAGTGCAGGATAAAAGAGCAATAAGGTGCAGATATTCATAAATAGATTACTGTACAAATAAAAAAATAGCACTTTTGCATATGCATCCACGTTTATGGATGTATGTTATATTGTCTTTATATTCTAGCGAGTTAATCCATTTTTGGGGGGAACACAACAAGAGGATAGTGGATTTGACAGAGGATTTGTGCCATCAGTAATTGTGCACATTCCACTTGTTTGGCGGAAGTATGAAGGAAAGCAAGATTGTTGAATTAATATCTCCGCAATGCCCACACGGTTTGATTTCAAATTTTTAGGATTTACAGTGTGCGTAAATCCCAAATACACAACAGTAGAAGCCAATAGGTAAGAAAAGTTGGTTTTGCATACCACTAAATAGAGCCAGTAGTAGCACAAGTACCACAGTTTCAGAATCCCTAACGTAAACAAACAACAGGTTTAAAGTTAGTTTAAAGCTAAGGCCTTAACCTCAGAAAGTATCAAATAAGGTTACATTAAATGTCTACTGTTTGTAGTCGTCGTATCAAAAGCAATGGGTGGTATTTTGTTCTATTATGGACTAATATTTGAGGTAAAACTTTCCAGAATAAACCGCACATCTGAAAAAAGGAACGTTTTTATGAAGGGTACATTATAGTACAACAAAGTGTAATATTGTACAAGTGGTATGATATATTTTCTTGCTTATGGTTTAGTTTATTTCGAACATGCTTTTACTTTACGTTGAAGTACATCACATGATTTGCACAATTCACCATGTCCAAAGACGAGTAGAAAGAAGCAGAGTTTATTTAATTTTACTGTCTCAATTTTCTTGTTGTCATATATTAGATACATATTAAACTGTAGTCCCCTTATATTTGTTCTGCACTGGTTGTCTTTAACTGTTAACATTCCAAAGCAAAGTTATTTATTTTCCCAAAAGGCGACGGCAATGACAGCAGCTGACTCAGCAGGTTGGCCAAAGGAAGGAAATGTGAAGAAAGACCTCTCTGTCATGCAGTGTATTGTAGACTACAATGTAGTAGCTTTTAGGAAGTTGGCGATTGTTTTTAGGGAGATATAATGGAATGTTTAGGCAAAGTGTTGGAACTCATTGTGTGCTTCAACAGTTCAGGCAAATCCATTAGTTACTAGGACAATAATTACACTGCCTAGATGTCTGCAGGTTGTTGATTTCTGTACTTAAATAGATTTTTTTTTAGTTGCTTTACCCACCTTTTACTTATTTGGCTGGAATCTACAAATGTCTCAAATGCAATTTGGACTTCAACCAATGTTTAGTTTTTTTGGAAAAAAGTATGTCCCTTTCAATATGTCTTTGGTTGTTGTGATGCCACCATGGTACATTACGAGTAAACCATGTAATTTGTATTTAGAAAATTATTGCGATGCACTAGAAGCCGTAGAACATGTCTCTGTCCTGGTTACTCAGTACAATATGACTAAGCCGAGATACTTTGACAATAATAATCAATGAAAAATAATGCAATCCGCGAAGTCAGGTCTGTTTTGGCTCAAGAGGGTTTTACTGTAGCACTTTGTTTTTGTCAAAACTGCATATGTGAGGGACAAGCGGTTGAAAATGGATTGATGGATGGATGGATGGATTCATATGCTAGACTTGATGCTATATTAAGTCACAAGGACATACACAAAGAGCTTTTTCTTTAGCGTTCCCTAAGGCTCTTACTGCTCTATCTAGCTTTGATAGGAGACGAGGCCCATACCCTTTGTCATAAAAGATAAAGATATAAATGCAAAGTCAGAGTATGATGAGTCGTTGCCAGCATGTCTGCCACTGTGCACTCATTCTAACACCCAGTATGAAAGTGTAAGAGGCTGATGTGGGGAGCACGACTGAGTAGTCTTTCATGACAAAGTACAGCTTCCCTGTTTTTATTTACCCTACTATAAATTGTTTATTTGCATTGCTCACTGTTGCATTAGGTAACAAGACATTATTTGTAGTCTTCCTGAATGACGACTATTTTGCTCTTTCTCTCTCTTGCTGTCTTGGTCTTTATTGGGAACACACATGCTTCTACTGTTACATGTTCTTGTCTTTCTCCCTGCAGTCAAAAGCAAAGAACCTGAGAAAGTGACCAATACAAGCGTCAACAGAGGTGAGTTCATCATTACCTCGGTGAGCGTCCTTTGTTTAAGAGCCATAAAACGTTTTTACTGATATATTTGCTGTTGGATATTTTGTTTTGATTACACATCACCAGTTTAAACGACAGTATCTCAAAGAACATTCTGTCTTTTCAATCATGCACACATAGTCCTCTAGGGTTGTTAAAAAGTATTGATATAAAGTTCAATACCAAGTCGATACCAATACACAAACAAAGACATCAATAACTGCTTTTTTCAGTATCGTCAGTAACAAAATAACTTATTTGTGTAAGCCTTTCACAAATGCGGATTTTCTGCTTTTGATTCGCACTAGGCGTGGCGTAACTCCACTTCAGAACACACCTCATACGTGCCTGGTTTGCCAGAGAATAAGGCTTAGCAAAAATAATCTGTGTTGCACGTCAGCAACCTTCTTGCTATATTTAGTGAGTCGAAGTACATATCAAAAGTGGGGAAAAAAAGGTGTATCTTGCGTCAGGCATTATCCGGGAATCAAATACCAGTCATGAGAGTATTCGCCACGCTAATGAGAGCGCAAATCCGCCACCACAAGCCCAGGGTGTATAACCACAGTGTGCAGAAAACCTCCAGAAGCATGCGACCTCAACTTTAGCACTTCTACAAGTGCTTAGAAAACAAAACTTAGAGACACTACTGTTTTTTGGCAAACCTTTGAACACTTTGGTTTACTTATTTTACGAGGAAGGCAAAGTGTGGCTTGGGAGCCATTTGCTTAAAGCAGCTCTTTTTTATGGGCTCTAGTGTCTTCCCGATACAAATAATTTGATACATGTACCAAAATGCATATTGATACTATTCGATAGTTTTTGATACTTTTGAAAACTTTTCAAAATAAAGGGAACTACAAAAAATTTCAATATTGGCTTTATTTTAACAGAAAATCTTACAATACATTAAACATATGTTTCCTATTGCACTTAAAGAACAATTTTACAATTTTAGGTACTATAGTACCATTTCCAATTCATTAGTACCACAATACTTTTTTAGTACCGGTATACCATACAACCCAAATGGGCACATTGTAGAAATAAAATAAACAAGAGAAACAGTGGCAAATATAGCAAAAATGGCATAACACTAGGAGAAAAGGCTGAAATGTTGACATGTTTTAGCCTTTTTATTAGCCAGTTTTATTAAAAATTATAATGTCACACTACCACCATATTGTAAGAAATTAAAAAATAATATTGTTGCTGTTATTTGTAGAATGTAAAATAGTTGACTATTGTTATTTATGAGCATATTTATAAGCACAGTATTGTTTGTTTTGATATACTGGGAGGCTATAGGCCACTGCTGTTCTTCTTTGAATGTATAGTTACCTCTTGGCAGCTGATACTGTAAATTACATTTTGTGCAAAAATATGTTGAAGAACTGTGATCTTAAATACCTGACACTTTGAAACAATTTTCAATAAAGGAGTGTATTTAAAAGTACATGGGTTCAGTCTTTAATTTTTATCGTGGTATCGAGAATTGTGGAAACTCATAGGTATTGGTATCGACTTCTGAAATTCTGGTATCGTGACAACCAAATTCCTTTTCAGTCCCCTTAATCTCAAATCTCACATTCTACTAAGATCGATATTATTGCACGACACCTTCTTTTTTCCACATGTAACGATCTACGGTCTATTCCCCATTCCCAGGTCAAGTCAGCTCTCACTCTCCGTCGCTGCCACTGAAGAACAATAATGCCATCCAGGACGCTGCTGGGCCCAGCCATGTGGCCATCAACGCCATCTCTGCCAACATGGACTCCTTTGCTCGCGGTCGCACTGCCATCCTCAAAAAGCAGCCCAGCCACATGGAAGCAGCGCACTTTGGTGATCTCGGTATGATTCCTGAGTTATTTTATTGTACACCGTTTTATTATAAAATAAATAATAATAATAATAATAATAATACCTGGGATTTATATAGCGCTTTTCTAAGTACCCAAAGTCGCTTTACATGTTAAAAACCCATCATTCATTCACACCTGGTGGTGGTAAGCTACTTTCATAGCCACAGCTGCCCTGGGTTAGACTGACGGAAGCGTGGCTGCCAATTTGCGCCTACGGCCCCTCCGACCACCACCTATCATTCATTCAACATTCATTCACCGGTTTGAGCGGCACCGGGAGCAAGGGTGAAGTGTCCTGCCCAAGGACACAACGGCATGGTAAGAGGCGGGGAGCGAACCTGCAACCCTCAGGTTTCTGACACGGGCGCTCTACCCACTACGCCATGCCGCCCCAAATAGTTGGACTTTATTATAAAATAAATAGTTGGACACCATCTGCCACTAACAGCAATACTACAGTTTCCTCTTATTGGCTGCTATGCACTGTACAAACAATGTGTGCATGTGTAAAAACTTTGCAACTGTTCTTAAATCATAGCAGGCAAAGCAACAAATGGCTCACATCTTTGTGATCACCTAGAGCTAGGCAAAATTCATAGGGATCACTGTTAATTACATGATCAGTTCTGTTTTTTTAAACATCTGACCAACATAGTTACTGATAGTAAAGTGTTTCACTCACCTGACAACTATGCACCTACATTTACAGTAAATGACTGATGACTAGTCTCTAGTAGGGCTGCACGATTAACCAACATCGAGGTTTGAATTAATGCAGTATCGGTGAAGTTTTTTTTCCCCACCGCTGTCACCGCCTGTTAAGTGACATGTTCAGCATTTAAAATTGATAAACCTTGCGTCCTTTGCTTCTTGGCCAATCAAGTGTTTCTCTCTTCAAACAGGAAGAAAGACGTCTCGCTCTCAATACCTGAGAACGTTTATTTAACGGTAGAATTAACTGATCGCAGTGAGGCCTCTTTTCAATTATTCACAATCTTTGTCTCTGTGGCTAGAGAGTGGGGCACCAGCTTCCACACACACAGGAAGCTAGCATGGACAGAGAGACTTACGACTAAGGCTGGGCTATATAGATCAAAACTGATACCCCGGTATTTTAGGCCAAATGGCGTTATATGATATATTGTGTAAACGTGCAAAATGCTTAAGGTTGCCTAAGTGTTAGCTAAATAACCAGTGTTGAGATTACTCAGATTACTTTTTGTTGTAAGTAGTATTGTAACATGGTGCTTATTCTAATAAAGTAATTAGTTAGCCGTTACTATGTCAAAGCAGTTTTCTTAAATTTTGTTCATTAACGTTAGGTATATAACCTCGCGTTTGTGCCGGGGATATACAAAGCTTCTACTCGCTAACTAATGTTCAGTTTGGACCTACTTTTCAGCCATCCAGCCACTGTACTTTAGTAGCTTAGTCTGCACGAGCTATGTGTAGAGGCATATTTAAGCCGAGAAGCATCTAAACATTTGACACACCGAGTAGCAGAGAAGATCTATCGCTATCTGCTCTGCTAAGTCACTAACTGAACTGAACAACATTAACAGATGAGATTAGTGATAAAGTTGCTACAAGGAGAGTTGTATGTTCTCAAGCAAATTGGTGTATGTGTAAATAAAACTGTGGTCAGTCACCAATAGCCCAATGTAGTTGGTGACCAAAGCATTGCATCACCCGGGAGTCGAGAAGTCGGCACCGCAGCCGCCATATTCTTTTGAAAAGTTTGTTGTTGTGCGTCAGAGAAGCCCACGTAAACACGCAACGGGCGAGGTTGAGCCAAAGACAATCCCCTGTGTTAGGGCTGCATGATTAATTAATATCGAATCGACATCAAAGTTTTAATTAGTGCAACAAATAATCGCAAGCGGCGGAGGTTTTTCCTTTTTTTTTCTCCGCCGTCAGCGGCATTTGAGTAACAGACATATTCGCCGTTCAGAATTGATGAGCCTCGCGTCCTTTGCCTTCTTGCCAATCAAAAGTGTTTAACTAAACAACAAGTTTGTGTGCGCTGCGGTGGAGGCAGCCAGTATGCTAATAACAAACACCAGTTGCTCCTTGGAAAAAGTTCTAATGTTGACTAGGCCTCTCAATCAATCGAACAATAAATGAAAATGAAGCTGAAATACTTTGCCATAATCGATAATCTGTTATGTCCATGTCTGTTTGTTTTCTTAGGCAAGCAGGTAGCAAAATAGTTACGTCTCACTCCTTGCATTGCTCTCAGCACCTCGGTGCGTAAATTGTTGTTCACTTCAGTTGATTTTAGCTTGTTTTCTTTTTGACACGGTCAAAAATGTCTTCATTCACCAAACCTGCATTTGGCACCAGGACAGTGTGAATTTTCTTTTTGTGCCTCCCTAATATGAGTTCAGGTTAGAGCGACCGACACCAAAACTTAAAAGGACTCATCGTGTCTAGATAACTGAAATTTCACTGTGTTCTCTTTATGTATTTTTTCCTCCTGAAAAAGGATTCAGCGATCACTTCCCATAATATAAATTTGTTAAGTTTTGAATACGTTGTTGATAACTAACTGTACTTGGAAGCCCTCTTTCCATAGCCTGACTCAATATGCCGCCTCCTCCTTGTGTGATGTCATCTAAAGAACTGGAGTCCATTTCTCCACATAGACCAGTGGTTCTTAACCTTGTTGGAGGTACCGAACCCCACCAGTTTCATATGAGCATTCATTGAACCCTTCTTCAGTGAAAAATATATACGTATATATATTTTTTTTCAAATTCAAGACAAAGTTATATGTTTTTTTACTGGTGCACAAAATGAAACGTGCATGAACATCACCTTGTTCAAAGAACAAAACCAACACAGTGTATGAACACACAACAAATTACACACCTGCAAATAAGTGTGACTTCTGCTCTTGCCGTATCCATAATACGCCGATAGGGAGTTTTTATTTGCAGGATAAGTTGGGTGTGTCTTGACCTCTGTGGCGGAGGCTCCACCGAACCCCTGAGGCCGACTCACCGAACCCCTAGGGTTCGATCGAACCCAGGTTAAGAACCACTGACATAGACGGTGTGGATAAACAAATGTAAAACTGTTATTTTGATCACCTAATTGCATGTTTTTGTCACACTGGTCCATGATTACTTCAAAAAGGATATGTTTACCTTATCAACAATTTTCCCGACAAAGAAGCTTAAGAAGGCCAATTAGCCCCAATCGCGGACTTCAGCCAAACTTTTTTGAGCTTGATGTCAAAGAAGTGGAGGCCAATCCTGATCGGGTCCAAACCACGGGTGGTGTAGCTGCAGATAGACGACTGTGCTTTGTTTTGCATTTCTTAAAGCATATTGAATAAAACCTCAGTAGAAGTAGACACAAAATAAAATACCTTATTTTTCTCTCGTTTTTGAGCACCAAGAGCCTCATGTATAAGCATGCGTTTGCACATTTCTACAGGCAATAGGTACTTTGGCGACACAAAGCGGTGGTCGTTCGGACTTTGCCAATGTTTGATCATTTTAACAATGTACAGTAAAAGATGGAGGCTGAGACACAAAGTTCACTCTATCGCCAATACATTTATTTAATGCTTCATATTCATATTTATATTTGTGAGGACGTGTACTTTGGCGATCATTTTGCCACCTATTGCTGTCACAGTGTGTTCCTGTAACTCCAGCACAGCTTGGCCAGTTAAGCGGGCAGCTGCCAGTGGTTGCGGCAATGGCAACGGAGACGGTGGAGGAATGGCCAGACTTTGTGTCACGTGGCTGCTATTGCAAGTAGCTCTTCTGTGGTTTAGTAATAAAATGAGTAATCAAACGAGTCAGTCTTTTGTATCCTTTTTGATATGCTGGCATGTTTAAATTCAAAACAATTTTCACATAAACTCTTAATTTGGCTTTATGAAAATGTTTTGTTGTAAGTTACACATGTTATATTTATTTTTGTGGTAATTAGCGTCACCCACTTGTGCTTCCACTTCTTGTAAAGTTTTACCTATCAGTGGGGACGGCGTGTCACGGTTGGGAGAGTGGTCGTGCCAGCAACCTGAGGGTTACTTTATCTCCGGTGCCCTCGCCTGTTTTGGCCACAGCCATCTTCTTCTCCACCTTATTTTTTATTTGTTTCTGTGTGTGGTTCTCTGAGTCGATAGCATAGACAGTCACTTTATCTCACTCAACCCTCTTTTGTTGGCTGGAAATACCAGAAAGAAGCATTTCTTACTTCTTGGCGGTGAATTCTGATTGGGCAGAATGTGGGATGTCCGGCACATGGTTATTTAAACATGATTTGCGTATTTAAATGTAGACGTAGACAGGGAGTGGCCAGCTGTATACCAGCTTGTGCGGTCAATTTCATGTAGACTGGAATGTAAAAAAGAATTGTGCTTGGATTAATGCATGTGCACGATTTATTACATTTAAAACTGTTTGTGCTTATGGCGTTTTATGGATTTGAGGGTACACATTTTGGTTTAGGATAAAAGTGGTCGTTCAACAATGTCCTGAAACTCAATAGAACACAAGCGTAAAATCACTTCTGTGTTTATTTTAGGGCTGGACAATTAATCACATTGTAATCACGATTTCGGTTTTGGTTTCTCACGATCATGAAAATATTCTAATCGGAAAAAAACAAAAATAATTACTGAGCCGCGCAACATGCATGCAGTTTCCTGAGCTTGTAACGGTGAAACTGAGGAGCGAATGAGCAGAAGTTTGGGATCTCACTATGTTTGCTACTTTTTATTTGACTCAGCGCTAGTATTTCTAATCAATAATTACTAAACCCTACTAAAAAGTAAGGCGTGTTTTTTAAGTTCACGTAGCTGTGGACGGAATCACAGAATTGACAATTAAAACAGAATCCGCCATTAAAAGAGTACTGCACTTTTTGGGGGGAAGTTTGCCATTCATTCACAATCATTATGTAAGACAAGAACACATGTTTTTCTTTTTTTATGCATTCTAATAAATGCGATCAAAAGTCAGATGGGAGTTGCTCTGTTCTGCTTATAATGCCCTTAAATAAACATCCAAACACCTCCATTAAGGTTGTATATACATGCTGTAAGTATATATGTAATATAGTAATGGGCACATTTATAATAACGTATAATATTTATGTATTTTGCTAATTTTAAGCATACGCGGTGCATTAATTCCAAAAACGCATCATGACGTTTGTTTTTATTTTCAACATCGATGATTACTACTCACTGACGACTTCATGAGAGCCAACAAACATCACTTACTGTACAATGTCTGCTGTCATTAGGATGCCAACTGATAGAATGTTGTTATAGTCCGGTTTAGATGAAGAATGACTAAAAATCCATCCATCCATCCATCCATTTTCTACCGCTTATTCCCTCCGGGGTCGCGGGGGGCGCTGGAGCCTATCTCAGCTACAATCGGGCAGAAGGCGGGGTACACCCTGGACAAGTCGCCATCTCATCGCAGGGCCAACACAGATAGACAGACAACATTCACACCCACATTCAAATCCTCGCAAAAAAAATGGGGGTGGAACCAAGCGTCATTTCTTGTTGTTCTCTCCGTTTCCGGGTCTAAAGTGGATACCAAAGTTGAACAACTCGTCGGAACACGTCTTAATCCTTCTACTATCCAGGTAAAAGGCATGATTTATGATCTAGTATTAATTTCCACGAGCAAGGAAGCAGCTCACTAGTCGATCATGTCAAAATAAGCACACATGCTAGTGATTACAGCGGCGCTATAAACAGTTAGTCCGCGTTAGCACTTATAAAAATAACCATAATACTTGATAATATTCTAGTCACAAAATGTATATGGAGTATTGTTGGCGGTTTTTTTATGGTTACTTATGGGGTTTTATGAGCGGAATAGAGGATCTCCAATTGGCTCCGTTGTAAGCAGACTTTTATTTGTTTATTTACGAGTTAAGATGCATAAAAAAACATCTGTCGTCATGTCTTTTATAATGATTATGAACGATAGGCAAAATTCCCAAAATGTGCAGTTCCCCTTTAAATGCAGAATATCACAGAAATTGACATAAATGGGACTGGAATGCTGTCATTGTGAGGAGAAGAAACATTTTTGGGGGAAATTATGTGTCTGGTACCGTTCATTCATCCCCCAAAACACGTCATGAACTAAACAATGCCGAGATGGCCACCTGAAACTAAACTAGGAAGCGAAAGCTATCAATAACAATCCATACACCCAAAACACATTTCATACCGAGTCGAGTCATACCAAAGACTATGAAAATGGGACCCATTACCTCCCTGCTTGGCACTCAGCATCAAGGGTTGGAATTGGGGGTTAAATCACCAAAATGATTCCCGGGTGCGGCCACTGCTGCTGCTCACTGCTCCCCTCACCTCCCAGGGGGTGATCAAGGGTGATGGATCTAATGCAGAGGATAATTTCGCCACACCTAGTGTGTGTGTGGCAATCATTGGTACTTTAACTTTAATTTGCTTGTGTTGATGTGAACAACATCATCGATGTAACATCAATATACAAACAGGACAGCAGCTGCAACTTGAGAGGCTCGCTTTCTCTCATTTTTTTTAATTTTTTTTACAGCCTCAAGTCGTCTCTAAACTTGTCAACCTCAAACCAGCAGCACACTTCCCCTCGTCACAACAACAGCGCAGTGCACAACATCCAGTCTGAATTCACTAACAAAATAAATGTTTCAAAAAAGTGCCTTACACAAGCCTAATGTACTTAAATACTTATTGATACATTTACACAATTATTATGCTTTGACTTAAAATACAGGTCAAAATTGTCCTAAGATGTATTGCACCAATTAATGTGAGGATTTTTGCATTTAATCAACAAACATGTTATTACATTTTATGTATGACACAAAAATCACACTTTCTATGGTGGTAAAATAAGTGTAAAAGGTAAAATAATGAAAGAAAAAAAATGTAAATGGAAAAACTGATTTTTTTTCTTTTTGCTATTGTCATTTAAATCTATTGTTGTTACCATTATTTTTTTTTTACGAGCTTATTCGTTTCTATCCGTTGTTCTTTAATTTAATTTTTAAAGTTGAGTTTTGGTGGTTAAATAAGTCCTCATGGTTTCAAATTAATGAATAATTGTGTTATTAATCGTGATTTCATTATCAATCAAAATAACCAAGTTTTACTACTAATATTATTATTATATTTTGCCATAATCGTCCATTCCTAGTCTATTTTGGGGGGACACCTGGAGACATAGTTTTTAGGTCCAGAACCATGATATAAGTGCAGAAGCATTAGCGCAGCCCTTTAAGTTCTACTTGTTAAACTTTAGTTCCGACCAGGAGGAATCTCACGCTCGCCTTGCAAGGTTTGCACAAGAAGTTAACAATGCAAAAATACATATAGAACAAGAAGCTGTTTAAATTGCAAACACAATTGTTCTCATGATGATTTATTACAAATCATTAGTGAAGTGGTTTATACAATCTAAGCTTCCTGAAACAACAACAGTATTCATGTATGTGTAAATACTTGTATATTATCTGAGCTGGTGAAGGCCTTGAATGACAGACATGCTGGATGACAGGAACTGTACAGGCATGCTGTCCGGAGAGTAGCAACACATACGTAGATGGAAGAACCTGTACCACAGACGAGGCAACAACTTCTGATCGAAACACTCTACGAGCTCCATTTTGATGACGTCCCAACAGACTTCGAAATGATAGACTACTGGGGCAGGCTTTTATTGATCTCAAACTGACACAATATGATAACCACATTCAGAAATGGCCTCCATATTGCTTTTCAGATAACTGTATAATTCAGTGTTTTTTTGTTGTCCTCAGGCACATATCTTTCATGCGGGTTTGTGATTTCTTCCCAGCAAATTGTTGTCATGTCATGCAAACAATCTTTATTTATGACCTGGTAAAGTCTGATAAAGATATATATTTAGTTTTTGATGCAAGTTTTGACACCTTAATATGTTTTAATTTGATTACAATATTAATGTAAACATGTGTTGTTAAGGAAACACATCATGTGGTCGTATGAATGCTTTAGTTTGTGTAAACCTTTTGACCCTTCAATTGCAGCTAAATAGGGCTACGATGATTAATCAATTAAATGTATTAATTTGATTAGAAACAAGCTTTAATTTATATTTTGTTCCTTTGCATTAATGAGTATAACTACGGTAATACAAATTGATGAAAATCTGACCGCATGGAGTGCCTGGAACTTTAAATACGTGGACATAGTTTCCGTACAACCATTGCAAAAGAGTGCACATGAGAGCGTGGTGGTGGGTACCGTGATCTGTGTTGCGGCAAACAGATATGTTTTTTAAAGTGATTTATTAATGCCCACTTTAAAAGTGCAATTTCAATGTTGTTGATGTGCATTTATTAGAAGAAAAGAACAAATATTATGGCAAACAGAAAATGTTTTGTTTTTTCAACTACTTTCCCTAAAATACACATGGGAGCTATAAAGTGTGTTTTATCTGAAAAATCGATTAATCGAACAAACTAATTGATAGATTACTAAAATAATGGATAGCTGCAGCCCTACAGCTAAGATACATTTCTACCAATTTCTACCATTTTTTTCCAGACAGAATAATTATATCTTTACCTATAAATACATACATACATACTTATGCATGTCAGGGTTCATATAATAATGTTAGTTGTGATTAAAAATAGACACACAATTGCATAGTAACTGTTTAGTAATGTCAGTGTTACTGTATTGAAGTATTCACT
The DNA here is from genome assembly GCF_033978785.1 of Entelurus aequoreus. Lineage (NCBI taxonomy): Eukaryota > Metazoa > Chordata > Actinopteri > Syngnathiformes > Syngnathidae > Entelurus > Entelurus aequoreus. The sequence continues at coordinate 44,286,891 of NC_084735.1, read as the reverse complement.
GTGAAGCCTGACTTAATGTTCTGACACCTTTGCCTTTTGTATTTTTGTTTGTAAAAGTACTTCCCCTTCCATGTGTTTTTGCTATTCTAATGTATTCTTAAACTTTTCTGTATAAGCAGGCTCTAATTACAGCTAAGGCATCTATTGACTAAACCACAAAAAAAAACTGCTCAGGCAGCATTAATATCCGTGATGAGTTCAATATAAATAACAGATTCACACCAACAGCTGAGTAGCACAATCAAACATTTGCAGAGCAAAATAAAGCTGATGGATGCAGTCCGCTCCTAATTATTTAAATTCCGCTCCTGCCATTTTGTATAGTTGGTATAAAAAAACTACGTCAGGAGGTTGCGACAGCCACAGCACAGCGGTTGATGCCAATATTTTTGACCTGATGCTAATCAGAGAACCCAGCAGTTGTTTTTTATACTACATAACTATAAGCAACTTGGTGGTTAAATGAAAAAAGGCATACGTTGATGTTCGTTTGTTGTGTTTTAGGTAATTCCAGTGTGAACTATCAGACCCAGGAAACCCGCTCTCGACTCTCCAAGTCAGTGGACCAAGTGCTTCGGGACAATGTGGCGATCCCCCATTACATACGTTTTATGGAGCGGCAGGGTGCTGACCACCTGGTTCGCTTCTGGCTGGAAGCTGAAAGTTTTCGGTCCACCAGCTGGTCACGGGTCCGGGCGCATAGCCTCAACTCGGTCAAACAAAGCTCCTTGGCTGAGCCCGTTCCCGCCTCCGCTGGCGGTTCAGAGGTCACGGAGTTGCCCCAACACAATGTCCTCAACCCGGAATGGAACAGTGCAGAAATCCTGGTGCTCCCCAAGCAACAGAACTCCACCACCACAGAAGCAGGCCTGAGACCTGGCACCCCTCGTGCAGAAACTCCAAGCAGGCAGGCTTCTTCCAGGACTGGGACACCCTCCAAAGTGCAGTCAAACCACACCATGAGAGACCTCTCGGACAAACTCATGAAAAGTAAGCCAGCTTCCCTTTTAATAACACAAAGAACTCCGTGGCCTCCATTTTAACTGTACATTAATGTACATACATTTGGGACAGAGTTGTCTAACAGGTCAAATTGAGCACTTGAAGGGAGCGGTAACCAAGATTGTAACACTTAAAAAATCTGAGGTGGTTTGAATACTTTCGAAATGCACTAAGAGTCAGTTCATATTCATGTTCCCATGAATTGCAGAAAATTGTTGAAAAGTAAATTTCAGATCACTTAAATGCATTGTTCATTTTCATCATGCTTATGGTATCTTAATATGGAAAGCAGCTTTCATCTGGCTGCCTGTTCAAGCTGTTAATCAGATTTAGTTTGGCTTTAGTGCCCCCAGCTAGTAAGTAGTTTGGTAAAGTTGTAGACATAGAAAGGCATTTCAAAGATATTTACCAAGGATGTTTTGTTTCAGGTATAGAGAAAGATGCAGTTACCATCTTCACCAAGTATGTCTCTCCAGATGCAGTGAGGCCCATTACCATCACAGAACAGATCCGAAATGATATAGTTGGTAAGGCAGTGTTTTATAAGAACACGTGTTTCATTGATATGAAATCCTATTTTTTGAGAAGCAGAGATTGTAAGAACCTTAACTCACTAACTGTGCTTTCTCTGTTAGCTAAAATCTGCGGAGAGGATGGCATGGTGGACCCGAACTGCTTTGTCATTGCACAGTCAGTTGTCTTCACCATCTTAGAGGAACAGTAAGTTTTATTCCATCTATTCATTTTCTGCTGGAGTTATTATTCAGATACCTGTGTTAAAAGACTGGTGGTGTACTAAGGGCCGATAAGCAATAACGATAAATTAAAATGAATTCAAAAACTTTTTCAGCATCGATAAATTGCCATGTTTGTGTATGTTTTTTGTTTTCTTTGACTGTCGCTTTTATTAATGATGCAAGAGAGTTCACTTTGTGCATTGCTGTCAGCACCTGAGCACGTTTTTTTTAATAGTAAAATTAAATGAACGCAGTGAACCCTCTGGTCAGTCGTCCACAATCTTTGTCTCGATGGGTGGGTAACGTACACACACACGACGCACGAATAGAGCCTTGCTTGTCGCAACTTGCCAGTGAGAAGCACCGCAAAGTAACAAAAATTAGGAGGAAAAAGATGATTACAAAGCCAAATGTCCCTGTGTGGGAATAATTCCGCTTCAAACAGATTGAGCGAGATGAGCCCATCAACATGGATGGGTGAGCCAGTATGCCTAATTTGTCATAAAACAATGGCGACAACAAAAAAAGACAACAAAACAAACCACATGACACAGTTTATTCCAGCTAGGGAAAAAATTGCACTTCAAGATGTTCAATATCTATTGGAGCGCAATTTCCATTTGGTTTTTGTTTACTTATTAAGGATAATTAAAAGCTTTTGACCTTTCTATTACAATGGTAAAACATACTACAGTAAGAAAAAACAAAGTTTATTGTGTTTGAAAGGCTTACTTTCATTATTGTTATTATTATAATATGACTGCGTGGGTTCCGTCCAGGTACTCCGGCTTCCTCCCATCTCCAAAGACATGCACCTGGGGATAGGTTGATTGGCAACACTAAATTGGCCCTAGTGTGAGAATGTGAGTGTGAATGTTGTCTATCTGTGTTGGCCCTGTGATGAGGTGGCGACTTGTCCAGGGTGTACCCCGCCTTCCGCCCGAATGCAGCTGAGATAGGCTCCAGTACCCCCCGCGACCCCGAAAGGGACAAGCGGTAAAAAATGGATGGATGGATATTATGATTACATTAGTGCTTAATTTGGTTTCCAAATAATTGCTGTCAATAATATCGGCAATAATGTGTGGGACAATATATCATTCAGCAAAACGTTTTATCGGCCCAGGTTTTTCTTTTATAAGGTATGCCAGGTTTTTACACTTCTGCCACAATCACCTTAATCAAATGTTTTTAATTGCTTGTTCTTTCATGAGTTATTGTGTATTCATATTCCGGTGAAGTTAATAGTCACACAGCCTTAGTTAACATGTGATGTGCAAGATTAAAGTGTAACTTATTTCCTACATCCTATATACATGTTAATATCAATCACAGCTGCTACATTATTTTTTTCTCAAGGTGCTTTTTTGAATTCCTACGGAGTCATAATTTCTGTAAATACCAAATTGAAGTGTTGACGAGCGGCTCCGTGTTCCTGGCTGACATCTTGTTTTGTGAGTCAGCGCTCTTCTACTTCTCTGAGGTGAGCCAGCCTGTTTGTTCCCAAAGCAATTACCTGTTGCTTGCACACAGAAGCTGCAACTCCGATATTCTTGTCTCAATGCCAAACGTAATTGTTAGCTGTAGTCTCACTAGCGGTAAATATTTTACCCATTTACACATTTTTAAAAAAAATGCAGTCCAAGATTATTTTTATATTTAAACACAAATGTACACAAATACAACATGTAGTGAAATGTACTCTAATTTGCCTCCAAGATTGTAAAAAAAATACTTTCACACAAATTTGCTGTTCACTTCTTCCAATTATGTGTTTTATTGTTACATAAACGACAATATATGTTATTAAATTGCACAAGTAAATATAAAACATAAAAAAAAAACATACATACAAAAAACCCCTAAAGTTTGAATTCTTTTTTTGGAAGGGGTAATTATTCACATCCCTGAACTTATCAGGAAACACAAACTTTCTAAATGATTCTGGATGGCTTCTAGCAAAATAGAGTATTGTCTCATGTTTTATGGTATTTTGCCACTTTCTTGTGTAATTTCCACCTCAAAGATAGTCTTATTTGAGTAGATCCCCACTATTAAAGTTAGTTAAAATTTAAAGTACCACTGATAGTCACACACACACTAGGTGTGGTGAAATTACCCTCTGCATTTGACCCATGCCCTTGTTTCACCCCCTGGGAGGTGAGGGGAGCAGTGAGCAGCAGCAGTGAGCAGCAGCAGTGAGCAGCAGCGGTGGCCGCGCTCGGCAATCATTTTGGTGATTTAACCCCCAATTCCAACCCTTGATGCTGAGTGCTAAGCAGAGAGGTAATGGGTCCCATTTTTATAGGGTCCCATTTTTTATAGTTTTTGGTAAGACTCAGACGGGGTTTGAAATCACGACCTACCGATCTCAGGGTGGACACTAACCACGAGGCCACTGAGTATTACCCCATTATTGACGGGGGTTGCGTTTCGAGATCAGCCACAAATAGCAAAAAGACACAGGTAATTGAGAGGTCCATAAAATTTTCAATTTCTTCACACAAATAAAGCCTTGGCTATGATGCTGAATCGAGGTGCCACCGTATGCTATGCCAGCTCGCTCTCCACCCTCCAAACACTTCTGCTTGCCTGACCCTTTTCTCCATTTTTGGATTAGCATTTGCAGTGTAAGTGACTGTGATAAGGAAATGTGCTCTTACTTTCTGATCAGTAACAGTGCAAGAAGGGCCTAGGAATATTTTTGCGGTTACACATCATATGAATTTTCATTTTTAGTAAAACATTTTTAAAAAAAAGTTAGACATTCTGACAATTTAATTGCATTTGTGTCAAAATATTGGCTAATGTGTTTTAAATTAATTACAATTTTACAAGCGAGTAATACAACATGTAATAATTTGACTAATCAATAGTGAAGCAATACAAATGTGCAAACATTGCTCTGTCTGTAGTCAGCACAGTTAGAATTTCTTGTTTTCCATACATTCATGTTTGTAACAACGCCGCTGGTCTTGTGCAATACATTGCATGACTTCCTGGGTTACATTCATTGGGTTTTCTTCAAAAACAAACAGACAAGACCTGCAAGTCGAGCAGTGTGACTCATGCTGTGTGCAAGCAGCTGCTACATATTTCTAATTCACGATAACATTTAATGGAAGCATGGCAGCAGTTTATGTCATAATATTTAGATGCATTGAATACAGTAAAAGTTTTCTGAATACTCTTTAGAGTAGGTTATATATTCATATCCCCTGTAGAATCTAAGGGTTATATATTTTTTTTTATAAAATTTTGAGCCATAAGAAGGTCACATGCACACAACATTTTATGAACACGTTTTATGCTTTGTATCCACAATCTTCTAGTACATGGAAAAGGAAGAGGCGATGAATGTTCTGCAATTTTGGCTCGCGGCTGACAACTTCCAAAACCAGCTGGCAGCAAAGAAGGGCCAGTATGATGGACAGGAGGCCCAAAATGATGCCATGATTCTTTACGACAAGTAAGTGTACACGATCTGTATAAAAAGATGATGTCTTTACTAGGGTTGGGTATCGAGTATCGAGTATCGATTGGAACCGGGACTAACTCTCCGATTCTCCCGGAATCGTTCAAAAGTTTAAATTTCGATTCCTATTTTTGATACCAGTCCGCCGACCGGAAAAAAATATGTCCGCCGAACCGGAAGAAGAAGACGCTGAACACCAACGAAGAAGCGCCCACCGCCGGAAGTGTTAGCATAGCCGAGCAAGTCAGTCAAGCTCAAGCGTGGATAGCGGGTGTCGGCGGTCGAAAGTGTGGCTTTACTTTACAAAAAAAAATGAAATAACCGCGAAATAACAGAGCTCCATTTCCATCAAGAAACGAGTGGAGAAAGAGCTGCAGATGTACCAGGACATTCCACCGATACTTATGTCTGACGACCCTGCTGCATGGTGGTGGAACCAACAAAATTGATTGATTGATTGATTGAGACTTTTATTAGTAGGTTGCACAGTGAAGTACATATTCCGTACAATTGACCACTAAACGGTAACACCCGAATAAGTTTTTAAACTTGTTTAAGTCTGGGATTCATAAGACTTATCCTTTGCTGTCATATCTCGCTTTCTCCTATTTATGCGTTCAAGCTTCTTCCACACCCAGCGAACGTGTATTTTCCACAGCAGGAGACACTATCTGTCCAGAACGCTCACGCATCCTGCCTGAGAAGGCGGATACGGTCATTTTCCTAAACAAGAACTGTCTCTGATTTTATACTGTACCTGCTGCTAATCTGGACTGGGTTTTGCAAGTTGTTTCTTATTGTTTATTTGCTTTTCTGCACCAGGTTAGCCCATCAGTGGGAGCACGGTAACATTTTTAAGTACCTGCAGCATCATACACTTGTGTGTGTAAATGTGTTTTCATGAGGTTTCCTGCAGCATCATACACTTGTGTGTAAATGTGTTTTCATGACGTTTTCAAAAAAAAGCTCTCTTGAGGAAAGTGTACCCCTGGGAAAATGTATTCATAATTTATGATATTATATATTTAAGTTCATAGATTTGATATTTATATTTTAGTTGAAAACAGCCCTGTGAGGAATTTATAGTAAAGTTCATAAAAAGTTAATAGAATTAAAATTTGATGGAGAATGTCAGACTATTTCATTCAGAAAGACTGTAGGTTAGCTAGCTCATTTAAAATATCCTAAACTTTTTTTTGACCCTGCCTCTTAAAAGAATCGGAATCGAGAATAGTAAGGTATCGGAATCGAAACAAAGAATCGGAATCGGAATCGTTCAAATTCAAACGATACCCAACCCTAGTCTTTACATATATGCAAATGCATATTCTATTACGGCAAAAATACATGTTCCCCGAGGTCACATACGCATGCACCGCTGGCATCGCACCGTAACCCCCAGAAGGGGCTCGCCCAACTATTTGAGAGGGTGTGGGGGAGGACACAAACATAGCTATGTAAGCTACAATAAACTGTTTTTAAACAAACTATCATGTTAGGTTATAGTAGTGCTTCTCAATTACTTTCTGTTATGAAGGCCCCGGGGGGACAGCATATTTTCTGCGACGCCTCTGAATGGAATTAGTATTTAGAAGTTCATATCAATCAATGTCAGTCAATGTTTATTTATATAGCCCTAAATCACAAGTGTCTCAAAGGGCTGCACAAGCCACAACAACATCCTCGATACAGAGCCCACATACGGGCAAGGAAAAACTCACCCCAGTGGGACGTCGATGTGAATGACTGAGAAACCTTGGAGAGGACCGCATATGTGGGTAACCCCCCCCCCCAGGGGAGACCGAAAGCGTAAATTCATAATATTTATTTATTTATCTGTACAATGCGCTGTGTGTGTGATGATTGTGCATGCTGGCTATTGGCGTGATCCCAAAAGAGCAAGCGACTTGGCAGAAGGTCATTTAATTAGGTACCATGCAGAAGAAAAATAACACAGCTCGAGCCGGAACTCGGAAAGCAACAGAACACTTTGGCCTACATCCATCCATCCATTTTCTACCGCTTGTCCCTCTTGGGGTCGCAGGGTTGGCTGGAACCTAACTTTGGCATACAGAAGATAATAAACCGGCAATAAATGATAAATGGGTTATACTTGTATAGCGCTTTTCTACCTTCAAGGTACTCAAAGCGCTTCGACAGTATTTCCACATTCACCCATTCACACACACATTCACACACTGATGGCGGGAGCTGCCATGCAAGGCGCTAGCCAGCAGCCATCAGGAGCAAGGGTGAAGTGTCTTGCCCAAGGACACAACGGACGTGACTAGGATGGTAGAAGGTGGGGATTAAACCCCAGTAACCAGCAACCCTCCGATTGCTGGCACAGCCACTCTACCAACTTCGCCACGCCGTCCCCAATGAAGGAGGGAACAAGGAGCGAACAAGGTGGAACTAAATAGAACTTCCAGTAATTAATTTGAACTTCAATTTAATTAACTTTAGTTTAGAACTTCCAGTAATTAATTTGGAACAGGTGTGCTAGCAGGACAAGGAAAAAAGTAAAGGTGCTGCTAAACAAAAAGAGACCAACCAAAAATACTAAAACAAGAGCACCCGAACAGGAAATGATACCGAACACAGGGAAATTAAAAACAAAGGGATCATGACAGTTCAAGTAACATTCTTTAATTATTATTAAAGTAGACGAATACAATTAGCTAAGATAACATCTGCAGCAGGTCATATTATGATTTTTTCCTCCCTTTAAATCACTTCCTTGTGGTCTACATAACATGTAATGGTAGTTCTGTGTAAAAAATGTTCGCATAGATTATGTTTTACAGACCGTCTTCAAGCCAAAATCTGTCCATCTCTTCAGGATGCGCCATTTTGTGCACTGTCTTATTTACATGCCTCCACTTCGACTTTATAATAATTATAATATGGATGACCTTGTCATCCATATTATAATTTTTAGGGCTTCCATATCAAGTCTACTGACAGATATAAGTTAGAGCTAGGTTTGTACGGTATACCAGTACTAATAAAGTACCGCGATACTAATTAATTGAAAGCAATAGTATGCTGCCTTTGAAAAATACCGGTACCATTCTTTCATCTGAATGCCGCTGTGCGACGGTGACTACAGAGCCGAGGCGCATGATGTTGAGTGTGTCAAAACGCACACACAAAGGGCACACAAGCAATAACATCTTGGAGAGGAAGAATGGCAAAAAACGACAATTCTACTGGTTCATAAAGAGGGTGATGGAGCGCAATATGGAGGTATTTGGGCTTCAAAACTAACAATAAAGGTGACGCTTTAAACAGGGTTTTGTGACAATTTGGTTGCTTTATTATTAGTATTGCAGGACACAACAGCACCCGTTCATCACTCGACTGCGCAGTGCACGCGCTCCTTCTATCTCTTTCTCTCTCTCTTTACTCGCCCACTCACTCACTGACGTAACTCAACCAACATTGACATTCTTGCAAACACACACACGCTACTCTCATAAGTTAACCATCCTCTGTTGTGCACATGATGATATGTAGAAGCGCACAGAATTGCTTGGCTTGATGCCAAATATTCGCGGAGTTAAGACCGCCCATCTAGCGTCAACAAAAGCAAGTGAAATGACTGAATTTTGTAAAAAATAGCTACAATTTGTGTTTTATCTTTAACAAATGTGTGTTTTAACTGCTACGTGGCTTATTTGTGTACATTTATCCATAGTTTTGTTTTTAGTACTTACTAATAATTGTATTTTTCTTAAAGCACAGACCAGGAGTGAAGCATTTAATATAATGTCAATAAAGCGTTTTATTATATTGTAATCTAATGCTTGATTATGGCAGACTATAAATATAATATGGAAAATTGTAAATTGTTCTTTGAGTGCAACAAGAAAAGCCCAATGTGTTTAATGCCCTTCAATTTATACTTCAACCTTGTAAAATTGTTATTTGAATGCAATAGGGAACATATGTTTACTGTATTGTAAACATATGTTTATTGTTTAGAGCTTAACGTATTTTACCTGTCTTGGATTGTATTGTATTATATTAGAAAAGGCAAGAGCAGAGGATGCATGTGCATGTATGAGACAGTCTGCCCCACAACAAGAGGGTAGAGAAAATGAAGGGGCTTATTAATAACTACAGCGTTGACCTACAATGGCTGACTTGCACAAAGCACTTTAGGTAAATTTCCACAATATATGGAGATATCCGCTGACGTCACAACTGGGAAAAACCTCACTAATGGAGAAAAGTCCAAACAGCATGTTTGAAGGAAGTATGAAGGAAGTCAAGATTGTTTTATAAATATCTCCACTATGCCTGCATGGTTTGAATTCAAACATTTTGGGACTGATGCAGATCCCAAATACACAAAAAAAGGTACATAGGTAAGAAAAGTTTGTTTTGCATAATAGGTCCCCTTTAAATCAATTTCCATGTTAAGTCAATTCGTAAATTTTAAACTAGACTGCTTCGTCAGTGTAATTCTCAATAAACAAAAAAAAGGTTCAAAAGATTCAATGGGTTGTGCATTTTTGTTGTGCTTTTTTATAAACCTAACACAAAACATTGAACATGTTTGAAAACTTAAAACATTAGTCACTTATCATCAGTGTTGGGTTAGTTACCGGTACTAAAAACCAGTAACTAGTTAGTTACTAGTTACTTTATTTCAAAAGTAACTCAGTTACTAACTCAGTTACTTACACCGAAAAGTAATGCGTTACTGTGAACTGTGTACTTTTTCTTTTTTCTTTTTTTAAAAGCTCCCATTAATGCCCTTTTAGCCTTCATTTCAGTACTGTTATTGCACTGGAGAATAATACAATCTGTTGATCAACTTGACATGCATTTGCATCACTGAACTCTGCTAAGCAACGTGGTCTACATTCAACACACAAAGACAAAGATATGTTTCAAAGAGCCAATTTCATTCAGGCCAGAACAAATTGACAAAACTAATTTAAATAGCTGCAACATAACATACATAAGTAACAAACAGCATAATAACAACATAGCTGTAAACCTGGCTTCACCTAAGGAAGGCACACGTGACATACACAAAGCCTAACCAGGCAGATTTGAATTCTTGTTTTGGGCAGTAGACGGGATCTTTGATCCAAGACACAACTTGTTATTTTCTTTGTGCTTGACAAAAAAAAGAAGTGAGAATATCTCCATTTTAAGACACTCGACTGCGGCTCCGTTTTAGTAAACACAGACACGCCCCAGACACACACGGAGCGCGCCTCCGGCTTGTGACACAAGAACATTCAGAAGGACAACACTGCAGCGCTCCAATAAACACACTCAGATCTTCTGTTTCTAGCCGATACTAGTAACGCATCATGTTGTAACGGTAACTGATTTACTGAATATAAAAAATAACGCGTTAGATTTCTAGTTACCGCCAAAACTAACAGCGTTAGTAACGCGTTAGTCCCAACACTGCTTATCTTCAGCTTATTCTCAAAATGAGGGTTGATGTTTTTTTTCTTTGTTGAGTGCACAATTTGCAACAACGTTGCTTATATTGTAGCTAATCAGAAGGGATGAAAGTGCATATTTACGTTTCCATCAACATATATATATATATATATATAGTCTATCCAGAAGACAATTGAAAGAAGCCTTGAATCCTGAAACAAACTGTCAACTACAGAAAATAAATTTGAGCACTTTTTATGAAACACAATAAACTTTACTAATTATTATTTAAAAACATTTGTTTGTTTTATATGCACACTTCAATGCAGTTTACTATCACTCTGCAGGTGCACAGAAAACCTTCAACAACAAAAAAGGAGATGATTCTGCTTGTATTTAGTGGCTGTAGTCAGCCCTTTTTGCACTGCCCATCCTTTCAAATCTGTTTTTTTTAAACTGGATAGTGCCACTTTTTACTCTACTTTGTTTTTACTGTACTTTGTTTTTACAACAGTACAAAAAACATCTCACAGAGATATGATGTTGCCAAGGGTAGTAGAATGACATAAAACACACACTGGTCTTTCCTCATTTCCTACTGTAGTTACAGTCAATCCAAAGGTTATTTATGCTTTGTAGTACTTCTGGGTCTTTTTATTCAGGTTATCATCACTTTTTTTCCTTGCTACGTTCTCCATCTCTCCGCCTATGTGTCCCCAATGGCACCTCCCTGCGACCCCCTCAGGGGTCCCGACTTACTATTTGAGAAACACTGATAAACTTATTGTTTAAGCGCCTCTTCTCTAAAAATTGGAGATAAATTATAGATTTCTCCTTGTTTTGGTGCTCATAATGAGGATCTATTATTGTTAGAGCATCATTAAAAAGTCAATTTTGCATAACCGGGATCTTGATTGCATCTCTGACAGTGTCATTTAAAACTGAGCTTTGTTATCTTGGTAATACAGTCTTCTTTTATCATTTATTTGCATGAACATGTATTATGTTTTTATTTTTTTACACCTTTCCGTGAAAATTAGGGATGACAGTTACTTTATTTTCAACATACCGGTAAGCTGATGCAACAAAATTAGTTTTAATTTAGATGTCTGAATTATTTCCTCCTAAGGTATTTCTCACTCCAAGCAACAAACCCTCTGGGCTTCGGCGACTCAGTCCGCATGGAGATAGAGTCCAACATCTGCAGAGAGGGCGGACCACTCCCCGAATGTTTCACCACTCCGCTTCGACAGGCCTGGACCACCATGGAGAAGGTACAGCCTCTCATATGCTGTTCTAAACTAGAGATGGGATTTATGGCTATTTGAAGGGAGCTGTTCCTTTAAAAGAGCTATTTAGAAGACTGGTTTATTTTTATGTTTCCTATTTTTTTAATTAACTAATTTTTATCAAGGAAACAATCATTCATTGCAGCAATAAGATAAGAGCCGGATCAGAATATATCAAATGTATACATTACACCAATATCAACCCTATTGGTGAGAATTGTTTTCAAATATTAAAGAACATGGATGGATGGATTGTAATTTCATTTTGCTTTTGTTTTCATTGTAAATATTCCACAAGGTGGTGCCATTTCCCCATTCTTTGACAGCAACATCACTATTTTCGATTTTCTCACAGCTAAGAAACTGTAAAACAAATACAAATATGCATGGTAAAGATACTTACCATGTTAAACAATTTCTAAATTTTCCACACAAAAACTTTTCAACAATACATCGCTACATTGCACTTCAAATATTGCGGTTTCACCACGTCGCAGTTTTTTTTAAAATTGCAGTCTACAACATTTATGACATAAATTAAGCATTTTCAAGTATACATAGGGCTAAATGAGCTAAAAAAAATACAAATACTGCAGAAGTATTGGGTGCTAGAAGACACTTAACCAATGAGATCACGCAGTTCAGTATTGTGGCCAGCCTCAGGCAGCGTTATTGTATTGGATTAAAAGAGTGTCAAATTGACCAAAGGGTGTTATTTCATGTCTAGACGGCCTTCATAGTGTTGAAAAATGTATTTATAAGGTAATAAACAGGTTTTCATGCTGTAGCTACAAAAAGATTTGATTTATAATGAATTATTCCTGATTTGAGGAAATTAATTGATCTTGGTTATGTTATTTTCTGTCTTGCCTCTGGTGAGGGTGGTCACATTTTTTTCCGCTCCCTTCTTCTCCCTGCTTGCTCTCTTTGTTTTTGTCTTATCTGAACTTTTTGGAAGCCTCTTTCTTTGCGCTGTCCTCCAAATCTAAACATCGGACATGGAAATGATCAGGTGGACTCTTGACGCAATTGACAAAATCTTTTCGATGAGGAAAAGATGTTTGGGGTAGCCTGGCTGCCCTGATGGAACCATTGCTGCGGGGTACGTGAGAGATTCCTGGGATAAATGGAGAATCATGTGCCTCTCAGTCCTTTCCATTGAGGACGTGGAAGACATCTACCTATTTGGAACCGTGATCGCGGTGCACCTGCTAATTGGGCTGGGCATTGCTCTGGTGTATCGTCAAATTCGTAAGATGATGGCAGCTACTCAAGGAGCCCAAAAGCTGTTCAGGGAGAAGCTTGCTGAAAAGGAACAATTTAATATGAGAGCAGCCAGCATGGACGAATAGAACAGATAAGTCATTGTAATGTCTGCTCGCGGAAAACAAACATCCTAATCTACGATTTGACTCCCTCGAATGGCCTTGACGCTGTGAACAACAGGAACAGGCTGTTCTGAAAACACCCCCGAGGACACCTCAATGATGGACGCTTTTGACCTCCCTTTCTCCTCAACGACACCTGGAGTCAAACTTTTGCTTGCATGCAGAACGGCCCCAGCCTATAAACATTACATCATCACACCCAAGACAATGGGCACATACACCCCCCCCCCCCCCCCCACCACCACCCCATGCCTTCAACAACGCTTGTTCCCCCTCGGGGTGATGGACGACTGGCAGCGCTTCATAGCAGCAGTCGCCCTCCAGGGCCCCAATTCCCCGCCCCTCTGTTGCGAGTTGTCGTGATTAAATGTAACGTGTTTATGTGTGCATTGCATGGAGGTTTTTTCCCACTCCAGACTGGGCCCCCTTAGGAGCCCAGTCTAGATTGTATTTTTTTACTCATCTTCTTGCCCAGCGTTTTACGTTTTTCTTATCTTTTACAGGGCGCCTTTGGCGACCCATCAGCGTTCCTGTTCTGTAACCCTGTACACTGTTTGTTTGTCTAATCTTGAACGGGTTTGTGCTAAACACATAGTTTCGTTGTACTTGTGCAATGACAATTAAGTCCTATCCTATCCTATGTCCCGGACCAATTTACCGTGAAAAACGAAGGATTACTGTATAGAACAAATATACAACTAGTACTACCTGATGTGGAGTCAGGACTCGCAAAATCAGTGGAAGAGGGACTGACGGACACGTCACTCTCATTAACGTCGGACCGAGTCAGTCAATTCTTCTCTGATGTTTAACCTTCTACCGTTAGGTAGTTTTCTTATGAAGGTAGAAGTTGTTTGTTCACCCAGACCTGAAAGATAGATTTTTTTTTTGTAAACTATTGCAATGCTCAGTGATGTGATTTTTCCTTCATGAGATTTGCATATAAGAATGGCTCTCAAACGAACAACTCAACTGCAAATCGGTTCTCATCGATAACATAAAAGAACCCTTCAAAAGTCTTGAATCGCGGACGTCGCATCTCTATTCTGAACATCATGAAGCATGTCTTCAAAAGTGCCCATTTTTCACCATGTTTCCAGGTCTATATGCCAGGCTTCCTGTCCAGTAACCTTTACTACAAATACCTGAGTGACCTCCTCAATTCGGTGCGGGCAGACGAGTTTGAGAATGTCAGCACTCCAGGTCAGGGCGGGCCGGCAGACAACGATCGTTCAAGCGCAAGTGCCAGCGAATGCTCTCAGACACAGGTGTGACCCCCACCCTCCTTCCTTCTCCTCCTTAAGGCGCTTTGCTCTGCTGACATTTACAGTTGTTTGGTCTTGTTACAGTCTTTCATTAATGCCAAACAGTCTTCATAGCCCAGTGTTACTTATAGAGCATATTTATAAACGCTATCTCCATGGTAGTCTGGTGGCAAAAAGGCAGCGATAAAGATCCTGAAAAACTTTGACGAGGCCATAACCATAGATGTCGCCAGTCTGGACCCTGAATCCTTGTACCAGAGGCCATATGCTGGGTGAGTGTTGCTGCATGAATATTTGTTATGTACTGCATGGCCACAGTAATCCCTCGTCTTTCACTTCAACATTGTTGCTATAAGCCAATTCAATATCACAACATGAGCCTGGATGCTAAGATTCTTAATTACGTTAAATGTCTTACACTTTTACAATTTGAAATAAATTCAGGCATGGCTTTTGCTGAATACCTGTGTGCCATCGGGGAAGGGAGAAATCAGGAGTGCTTTCAGGTCACCTAATTTAACCTTATTTAACCTTTATTTAACCAGGACAAAAATCCCATTGAGATTAAAAACCTTATTTTTCAAGGGAGTCCTGTCCCTAGAGGCAGCGAAGTTACACATAAAATTACATTCACATTACACATTAAAATGACAGGATGGACATCAAGCAAAACAGTTACAGAAAACTGAGGCTCCTTCAAATGCTCTGTTTAGATTTAAAAGTATTTAAGAATAAAATTCAGTCAGCTTCCAGTGTCTTTGAAGCATGTTCCAAGCACAAGGAGCTGCATAGACAAAAGCTTTTTTCCCTAGCTCATTGCGAGCAAAAGGGAAATAGAGCAACAGCTGATCGTTGGATCTCAGTGCATAAGAGTTCATACTTCTCTGTGAAATCAATGTACAAATCGGGCAATAGTCCCAGAAGAGCCTTGTAAATGAAAGTGTACCAATGACACTGTCTCCTAGTGGACAGAGAAGGCCATCCCACCCGAGGGTACAAGTCACAGTGATGTGTAATGAATGGCTCTACAGTTTGTGATGAACCTCAAAGAAGCATGGTAAACACAGTCCACCAGCTGAAGACAGGAATGACTAACATTCATATAAAAAAGATCACCATTATCTAGCACAAATAAAAATGTGGCAGAGACAATGCGTTTTTTACACTAAAAGAAAAACATCTGTTATTATGGAAGAAAAACCCCAATTTAAGTTTTAATTTCTTCACCAGTTGATCAATAAAAGGTTTAAAAGTGAGAGAGTCATCAATTAAAACACCAAGGTATTTATATTCATGCACCGCTTCTATGACATTCCCTTCAAAACTTACAAGTGACAAAAGTGAAACATGCCCACATCCAAACCTCCACATTGGGATGTTTTGATCAAGGTTTAATGCTGCCGATTATGATACCGATCATTCATGAGTGAAATTTGTCGATACCGATACGGATCACATGTATTAACTGTACATTTTTCAATGTATTTATGGTGAGCGCCATTGAAACTTTAACAATATCAACTTCATATTTTAACTAGTTTCATATTCTCTTGTATTACATACAAATGTATGTGGGGAAAAAAAGTCAATAATACACCATAACTAAACAAAAACAAAAACTGATAAATTTGCCGTCAAAGCCTTCCTGTATCCAAGGAATTATTCAGAGTTTTTAAACATGAACAAAAAAAAAAAAAAAACGCTAATAAAAAATCTCTATCTAGTCACTCTAGTATTTATCATATATTAATACTACCCTTAATATCGACTACTAATTTATGAATAGATCCGATCCTCTCCTTTCGTGTCGTGTATTGACTGTGACAATGCTGACACAGTTGTTGTTATATTATCCTCCGTCTAGACTCTTATTAATCTACTTGTTAATTTCATGTTAATATCTGCTTACTTTCTGCTGTAATGTAGTTATATCTTCACTTTTTAAACTTTACTAAGCACTTATTTTTTGGTGTTGTTTAAAGCTAGCTTAGCGGTTAGTTTTGCTATTAGCATGCCTGCTCATGGCATGCTCTCAGTGTGTAACATGTTCATCCTTGTCCTGCAGTGATAATAGTAATTGATAGTAATTGTTAAAATACTAAAAAATGCTGTAATGGAGGTGATTATTATGAATTTACATATAATTATCTGCTAGCTGCTAGTCAATCAAAGGAATAAACATAATTAGTGTCAGCCAGAGGAGATCAGCATTTTTTTCCCTACATTTAAAACACTTCCTTGTGGTCTACATAACATGTAATTGTGTTTTTTTAGTCAACATTGTGCCTAGATGATGTTATATAGACCGCCTTCAAACTATCTTCAGCGGTCTTATTTACGTGGCTCCACCTCGACAGTGTCTTCTCCCTGTCATCCATGTTGTAGTTTTTAGTGCTTTCATATGGAGTCTACCGACAGATTTAAATTACAACTATACGCTACTTTGTATTAGAAATGGCATCAGCGGAGAATGTATGTGCGAGGCTTACGGCTATCCCAAATACACAAAAACAGGTCCCATCAGGTACGAAAAGTTGGTTTTGCATGATACTGTAGGTCCTCCTTAAAGGCCATTAATCGTAAATGGCGATCACATAATTTTTCACCAAAATCAGCCGATACTGATTGGTGGCCAATCGATCAGCACATCCCTTCTCCACATTTGTATTGTATTTGTGTTGTATGCGATTTATTGGCTGAACCATTTTTGGGTCTTCCAAAGGTATAGCCAGGGAATTGTACTCCAACAAAATAAAAGTAAAAATGTTTGACTATTTTCAAAGGACCTGTCAGTAATGAGACATTACAATCACCATCCCCTCAATCATTTTTTGTGTTAGATATGTTATTAGCATAACATGTCATGACTTGAAAGTATTTCCCCCCTTTTTGACTGCAAGGTCATCCCTTGTGCAAAGCGCATTTTGTTGATTTAAATGTATTATTGGGGCTGTTGTAATGCTGAAAGGTTGAATTCATGCTCCCTGATCGGTGTCAGAGCTCGCTCTGCATTGCTGTAAGTCGGACCCGTTTCCAGTGAGGTTTGGATTCTTAACTTTTATGCAGAGGATTTACATAAAATATATTTACATGTTTACATGATATGTTAATAATGATGAGTGTTTATACTTAAAAGCAGTGGTTCTCAAAACCTTTTTTACCAAGTACAACCCAAGAAAACACTTGGTTCTCCAAATACTGTAATGACCAACATTAAAATACAGTAGAGTAGTAGGGCTAAGTATTCATAAAAAACAAGGCAGAAGTTTTTTTAAGTAGATTTAATATTTTTGTCCACTATAACTTTACACACAACTTGAAGAAGAGTGACACTGTGTTAAAATAAAACACAGTACTTTAATGAAGTGATTCTTTAGCATCCCACGAGATGGAGCCCGTACCACAGTTTTCGATTCACTCTTTACAACGTGTGAGTTTAAACTGGAATTTAATGTGTTTTCAAAACATAAGCATGTATACCCAGTCTACTTATTCGACTTTTTTGTTGTTGTGCTCAGAAGAATGACATTCGGGAGAGTGAATGAACTTGGTCAGTTTATCAGGGAGGCAGAACCAGAACCAGATGTGAAGAAATCCAAAGGTACTGCTCCATTTCCTTTTGTCTGAAAGCATCTTTTATAGTATTTGTTTTATTTTGTGTTTTAAATCCTCCTCTCCTCCCATGTAGGCTCCATGTTCTCCCAGGCCATGAAGAAATGGGTCCAAGGCAACTCCAACGAGGTGAGTCTTCCATATTGTTAAAAAAGTGGCGTGAAATGATGAAAGTCAATGTTTTTCCACTTCTTTCTTCAAGGCTCAAGAGGAAATGGCTTGGCAGATTGCTAAGATGATCGTCAACGATGTTGTTCAGCAGCCAAACCATGGCAGTCCTGGCAAGTCCACCAAGGTGCGACACCTGACTCGGTCATCACCTTCATGTGCACAGTGGCATGTGACATATTTCTGTGCATATTTTGCAGTTATGACCCTACTGAGGACTGTCCCGCCCTGCTGGTCACTGACAGCACACTCTGTGGACACTGCAATGACCTCAAGCACCAAAGTGTTCCAACTCCACAACACTATAAAGATGTGCTCAACTGAATGCGACCAGAATTCCGCCTCGTTGTTGAAGAAACTTTGCACTTCTTCAAAGAGACTAGAACCCCATCGTTACAGCCTTTGTCTCATCTCCGAGCTCTGGAAGATGTCACACTCGCTTTTAAAACCATTCCTTGTTTTTAGAAGAACTTCCACAATTGTGGGGTCAGCACTTGCACACACATTTCCTGGGGTTGTTTTGGCAAGTGTTGAACAATGTAAGGCTATCATTATTGGTAGCGTATCTGCAAATGTGGCAATGACAATTTGATACGTGTCGTGTTAAACTTGGCACCTTTACTGAGCGTATAATACAAACTCCCAAATGACGTCAATATGCTCAAGTTGTTTGACAAATCCATGCTATAAATATATATGTTTATCCCATATATACATGTTAGTACTTATTTTTAATGGTGCGCACTGTCTTTTTGTTTGCATCTCAGAAACAACTGGAAGTTTGCTCAAATCATGAACTTGTTTTCTTTTGAGCTGCACTGAGGTGTAGAAAAGAGCCAGAAAAGAGATTTGGTACTATGTACCGCTAATGTTTTCTGATATGTATGTGTACCTAATCTAAATATATTTAAATGGTGTTTGATTTAAATACATCCAATATAAAATGTTTTTCGCATCTCTTTTTTTGGGCAGTTTACAATTTTACAATGACATAAAAGGATCAATTTGAAGCACATAGAATGTAACTGTAGTTACATAGTTTGTCCTTGTGGGGGCACTGCTACGGTGTAAGTTCTCCATCCATCCATCCATTCATTTTTTACCGCTTATTTCCTTCAGGGTCGCGGGGGGCGCTGGAGCCTATCTCAGCTACAATCGGGTGGAAGGCGGGGTACACCCTGGACAAGTCGCCATCTCATCACAGGGCCAACACAGATAGACAACATTCACATTCACACACTAGGGCCAATTCAGTGTTGCCAATCAACCTAAGTTCTCATTGAGCATTATTCTATCCTAAATAGACACGGGACATGTCAGCTAAGTTTAAATAAGCAGTGCATTGTATATAAATAATGGTTGATATATGTCATTTCAGTATTGGACTCATCACACTGTAGTGTGATGAGAATGCTATATTTCAGTTATATTCTATGTTTATTTTCCACAAATAAGATCCTGGGTTTGATCCTGCGCTCTGGATCTTTCTGTGTGGAGTTTGCATGTTCTCCCCGTGACTGCGTGGGTTCCCTGCGGGTACTCTGGCTTCCTCCCACCTCTAAAGACATGCACCTGGGGATAGGTTGATTGGCAACACTAAATTGGCCCTAGTGTGTGAATGTGCCCTGTCTGTCTGTGTTGGCCCTGTGATGAGGTGGCGACTTGTCCAGGGTGTACCCCGCCTTCCGCCCGAATGCAGCTGAGATAGGCTCCAGCACCCCCCGCGACCCCAAAAGGGACAAGCGGTAGACAATGGATGGATGGATATGTAATTTAATAATTCAACAAACTTTATTGTCATTTACACATTTCCTCTTAAAATGGCCAACATTTAGTACACGAGGTCCCAGTTACCACCCAATAAGTACCAAAAAGGAAATTGTGTATAAAACATTGTTAATATACGCGTAAACAAGGCTGATGTGCAACACTATACTCAGATAAAACAAATAATGGAATCTCTATTTGACAACAAACCAGTGGTGCTAAAACATAATTACAAGACAAATTAATTACAATTACTCACATACATGGGCACATTCAGTGCTAAATATTGCAAAATCATACCATAAAATAAGTTCCAAATTCTCCAATTCAATCAAACTTTATTTGAAAAGCACTTTAAAAATAACCCGTGGACCAACTTGCTGTACAGAAACTAACAAAGACCGCAACATCACATAAAATACAATTGAGACATAAAAGCTTGGATGAAGAGAATAATTAATTTAAAAAAAAAACTAAATCCAAATCAAATACTATTTAATCAACAATTCAGCTCATCACTTACATCAGGGGTGTCCGAAGTGCGGCCCGGGGGCCATTTGCGGCTCGCAGCTAATTGTTTACCGGCCCGCCACACATTCTGGAAATGCTATTGCAAACATTTTTAAATAATTTAAAAAAGTGGAATGAGGTGAAATCTCACGAGAGAAAGTTGCAATGTTGATACAAAGCTGCCATGCAGGCTGTTTTTTTTTCTTTTGTCTTTTTCTTTTTTTGCTATTGCTCCCCAAAAAAAAAATTGTTTTTCAAAAATGAATGTTATAATTAATTATTGGCCTATTCAAGGCTCCAATTACTTCAAATATTTCACTTGAAAATGTTTTTGTGGAAAATATTGCATATGTGGTAGCGGTATAAAAACAAGGTTTTCTTTGACAAAAGAGCATAAAACAACCAAAATAATAGTTCAAACGTAAAATCGACAGATATATCTGAGGTTGATCTTGTAACTTAAGTGTTGAAAGTAAAACAAATAATAATAAAAATGTATCACTTTATGAGTGGGGGACCTTTTAGATCCCAAAGATATTTAGTGGGATTTTATTTATCTTTTCACTGTGACTGATTACTCAGAAATAATAATACATTTAAATCAATGGTGTCCTGCATTATTGATCTTTTGAGGAATCCAATTACTTCACATCAAACATTGCTTTCTGAATGTTTTGGGCTGTGGGGGAAATACTGCATACGGTATTTCAGTTTTACTATGAAAAATAAAGTTGTCTTTGACAGAAAAGGCATAAAACCTTTTTTTTTTTTTTTTTTACTTTATATCAACCTGAAGTTGATATAGAGATTTACTGTAAGCGTTACAATAAAAATTTAAATAATAATTTGACTTATTTTTGACATGTTAATGACGGAGACTTATGGTCCCCGGGAGCCCTAAAGGTAAAAACAAAACAAAAAATCCATATATTTTGTTATGGTTTGAAAATGAAAAATTTCAAAGCGGCCCCCTCATGTTTTAATTTTTCCGTGTGCGGCCCTCAGTGGAAAAAGTTTGGACACCCCTGACTTACATAAGCTAGAACAAGGGTGTCCAAAGTGTGGCCCGGGGGCCATTTGCGGCCCGCAGCTAATTGTTTACCGGCCCGCCACACATTCTGCAAAAATTGCAAAATTGATAATATTGCAAAAATTTCAAAAAACATTTAAAAAAAAGTGGAATGCGGTGAAATCTAACAAGAAAAAGTTGCAATGTTGACACAAAGCTGCCATGCAGGCTGTTTTTTTTCTTTTGTCTTTGTTTATTTTTCTTTTTTTTGCCATTGCTAAAAAAAAAAAAAAAAGACTAAAAATCTATGTTATAATGAATTATTACTTAAAAAATATCACTTTAAAATGTTTTATGTGGAAAAATATTGCATATATTGTGTGGTTGCCATAATAAAACATCAAAGTTTTATTTGACAAAAGAGCATAATACAAACAAAATAATAGTTCAAACGTAAAATCGACAGATATATCTGAAGTTGATCTCGTAATTTAAGTGTTAAAAGTAAAAAAAAAACTAATAAAAATGTATCACTTTATGAGTGGGGGACCTTTTGGATCCCAAATATATTTAGTAGGATTTTATTTAACATTTCACTGTGATTACTCAAAAATATTAAAGAATTAAAATCAATGATGTCCTGCATTATTGATCTTTTAGGGCTCTAATTACTAAATACTGCATATTTCAGTTTTACTATAGAAAACAAAGTTGTCTTTTGACAGAAAAGGCATAAAACCTTTTTTTAAATTTTTGTTTACTTTATATCAAGATTTACTGTAAGCGTTAAATAAAAAATAATAATAATTTGACTTATTTTTTACATTTTAATGACTGAGACCCTTTATGCCATAAAGGGTCTCAGTCATTAAAATGTTTATGGTCTCCGGGAGCCCTAAATGTTAAAAAAAAAAAATCCATATATTTTGTTAAGGTCTGAAAATGAAAAATATCAAAATGGCCCCCGCATGCTTAAATGTTTCCGTGTACGGCCCTCAGTGGAAAAAGTTTGGACACCCCTGAACTACAATGTCTCCCGGAAATGTTTTATTTTGAAAATCTATTTCGGAAGTGTACTAAATAATGCCATTGACGTGGTACAGGCGTGCGCGTTATTGGCTCGGACCGAAGAGAATGAGCGCGCTCCTCCACCTGCGCGCACACATGTGGGTGTGACAGGCCATTTGTGAGTCCTGTTCCCGCGCCTGAGTGCGACTCCACTGGACTTGGACTTCAACCTTCGCCACATAGTTCGGATGTCGGAACCTTTTTTGGCTTCACTTATGAAGAAGGCAACACGCGCGCTGCAGCACTTCCGCGCCGGACTCCCGTGGATTGTGACTTGCTGATGTAGTGTTGCTAAAAGCTAAATAGCACCAAAGTAGACTTTTATAGACATATATCTATATCTGTGGGATGCAAATGAATTGGCTTCTGGGACGGCAGAAGAAAAACGAGGAAGAATTCGTGTTCAGGAGCTGTCCGTGTGTGGGCTTTTCGCCCCACGCCACCATGTTCAGCTGCGTGGGCTGCTTCTGGGTGCTTCTCTCGTCCGTCCTGGTCGCCGTGTGCAGTTTCAGTTTCATTTCTCCTGCCTGGATTGTGAAGGAGCAGCTGAGGAACAACAACCACCATCCTCCTCCTCCTCCTCCTCCTCCTCTCCATCATCACTCCAACAAGGACTCCGTGAGCCTGGGCTTGCTGTGGCACTGCTCCGAGTCCGTGGACCACATGTACCGCTGTTACACCTTCGGAGGGCTGGGCAAATTTGCAGAGATCCCATCCAGTTCTTGGCAGGTATCGAACCTCACACACCCATCATTAGGCTTCGTGGGCGATACTGACACTTTTGCCATCGATCCGATACAAAGTAACTCCTATTGTCTGACACCACACCAATTACTTTTTTTAATTTTTTTTTTACGAAGATCACTGAGGGATTTTCCCCCTTTGATTCGTTGATCACAATCATCCATCCATCCATCAATCCATCCATTTTCTACCGCTTGTCCCGTTCAGCTGCATTCGGGCGGAAGGCGGGGTACACCCTGGACAAGTCGCCACTCTATCACAGGGCCAACACAGATAGACAGACAACATTCACACTCACATTCTTAACACAATATTTTAGGCAATGAAAGAAATAAACGTATTTGAACAATGTAAAGATACAGCAACACACTGGTACAGGGGTGTCAAACTCATTTTAGGTCGGGGGCCACATGGAGAAAAATCTACTCCCAAGTGGGCCGGACTGGTAAAATCACGGCACAATAACTTAAAAATAAAGACAACTTCAGATTGTTTTCTTTGTGTAAAAATAGAACAATATAAATACATTTAATAAAGTCAAATACAAATAAGGCTACAAGAGAAGTATCCTACACTTCTCTTTTGTAAAGTAAATCTGAACAGCCGATATGGGCATCTACATCAACTACAGGACTGTCTATGAAAATTAGAATATTGTGATAAAGTCCTTTTATTTTCTGTAATGCAATTTAAAAAAAAAAAAAAAAGTCATACATTCTGGATTCATTACTAGGGATGATGTTTGATAAGGAATTATCGAGTTCGAGCCTATTATCGAATCCTCTTATCGAACCGATTCCTTATTGATTATCTTATCGAGTCCAGATAGGTTGTTGTATATGGAAAAAACACACACAATATTTGGTTTAACAAAAGCTCACTTTTATTATATAATAAAAAAATAAAATCTAATAAATAAATAAATATTGACTGTTACCCACCTAAAAAAATAAAATAAAATAAATAAATATTGACTGTTGTTACCCAAAGTATATTAAGGGGGATTTTTCAGAGAAACAAATATATACAGTAACACAAAAACAACCTGTCTCTGTGATCACTATAGGTGTATAGATAATAATATAGTGTTAAATAAAATCAGTCCCTTGGGCACAAAACTGAAAATAATACAGCTCTCCAAAAAGTGCACTTCTGCTGCTATTTGACATAACTGTTTGTTATGATGCTTTGACATTTTTGCACTTTATTTCTTTATTGAAAGAAAATTCTATGAAGAGAAAAGTTCTTTGCAAATGTGGTTACAATGCTAAAAAATGAAAAGTTAAAGCTAAAAAAAGAAATACACTTTATTGAGTTAACATTATTTCTTTATGGGGGGAAAATGTTATGAGCTAGAGAATATAACAACTACACTACCCAGCATGCAACGGGAGTTACGAGCATGCGCGGAGCCCCCCCGAAAAGTGTTGCATGTTGCCACGCTGTGAAAGTAAACGTCAAGAACTCAGCCAACACGCCTCGTCTGCATTATTTATAATTAGACAAACAACACATCTACAGTTTTTTTGTTTATAAGGAAAGAAAAACAAAAGTTAAAAAAGGGAGATATGTTGTATATATATGTATGTGCTGCGGTTGTTTTAAGAACGTTGCGACAGCTGCCGTAAAGGAGGTGCGTTGCTAGCCTGGTTGCTATGTTTCCGGTTGGTCGTAAAAGTGTTCGTCATGTGTTTTACCCTGCTAAAATCTCTCAGTAAAGTTATTCGATGGATTATACCTTTTGTTTTGAACTTTATTACACCTTGGAGCGCTTTTTCCCGTCCATTGTTTTCCTGCTTTCTCTATCTGCGCCTAATGATTGAGCTACGTGACGTCATTTCTTGTGATGTCCCACGGAGCATTTCTGGTCGGGACGGTATTCGAATAAAGAATCAACTCTTTTCCTTTACTATAGTGGTCTCGATAACGGGTACCGGTTCTCAAAAAGGGATTCGACTCCGAGGACTCGGTTCTTTTCTTATCAAACAACCGGGAAAACCGGTTTCGAGTATCATCCCTATTCATTACACATCAACTGAAATATTGCAAGCCTTTTATTATTTTAATATTGCTGATTATGGCATACAGCTTAAGAAAACTCAAAAATCGTAGCTCAAAAATATAGAATATTTCCTCAGACCAAGAAAAAAAAATAGATTTATAACAGCAAAACAAAATCAAACATTTGAAAATGTCAATTAATGCACTCAGTACTTGGTTGGGAATCCTTTTGCACGGATTACTGCATCAATGCGGCGTGGCATGGAGGCAATCAGCCTGTGGCATTGCTGAGGTGTTATGGATGCCCAGGATGCTTCAATAGCGGCCTTTAGCACATTTGCATTATTGGGTCTGGTGTCTTTCAGCTCCTTCTTCACAATACCCCACAAATTCTCTATGGGGTTCAGGTCAGGGGAGTTGGCAGGTCAATCGAGGACAGTAATGCCATGGTCAGTACACCAGTTACTGGTGGTTTTGGCACTGCTGGATCATGCTGGAAAATGAAATCATCATCTCTATAGAGCTTTTCAACAGATGGAAGCATGTAGTGCTCTAAAATCTCTTGGTACACAGCTGCATTGACTCTGGACTTGATGAAACACAGTGGACCAACACCAGCAGCTGACATGGCTCCCAAAACCATTGCTGACTGTGGGAACTTCACACTGGATTTCAAGCAACTTGGATTTTGCTCCTCTCCAGCCTTCCTCAAGACTCTAGCGCCTTGACTTCCAAATGAAATACAAAACTTGCTTTCGTCTGAAAACAGGACTCTGGACCACTCTGCAACTGTCCAGTGCTTCTTTTCCATAGCCCAAGTCAGACGCTTCTAGAGATTTTAGAGCACTACATGCTTCCATCTGTTGAAAAGCTCTATAGAGATGATGATTTCATTTTCCAGCATGATCCAGCAGTGCTAAAACCACCAGTAACTGGTGTACTGACCATGGCATTACTGTCCTCGATTGGCCTGCCAACTCCCCTGACCTGAACCCCATAGGGAATTTGTGGGGTATTGTGAAGAAGAAGCTGAAAGACATCAGACCCAATAATGCAAATGAGCTAAAGGCCGCTATTGAAGCATCCTGGGCATCCATAACACCTCAGCAATGCCACAGGCTGATTGCCTCCATGCCACGCCGCATTGATGCAGTAATCCGTGCAAAAGGATTCCCAACTAAATACTGAGTGTATTAATTGACATTTTCAAATGTTTGATTTTGTTTTGCTGTTATAAATCTATTTTTTTTCTTGGTCTGAGGAAATATTCTAATTTTTTGAGCTACGATTTTTGAGTTTTCTTAAGCTGTATGCCATAATCAGCAATATTCAAATAATAAAAGGCTTGCAATATTTCAGTTGATATGTAATTAATCCAGAATGTATTACATTTTTGTTTTTTTTATTGCATTACAGAAAATAAAGAACTTTATCACAATATTCTAATTTTCTGAGACAGTCCTGTATATGATTTGCCTGAGAAGCTGGACCGGACAAAAAAAAATAAAAATAGAACAAGCACATTCTGAAATTGTACAAATTAGTTTTTTTTTACACTTGCATGTTGCGGTTAATATTATTCTATCTTTATTTGTCGTTATTTTTATTTTCTAAACAGAGTTCAATCCTGGGCTCGGGATCTTTCTGTGTGGAGTTTGCATGTTCTCCCCGTGACTGCGTGGGTTCCCTCCGGGTACTCCGGCTTCCTCCCACCTCCAAAGACATGCACCTGGGGATAGGTTGATTGGCAACACTAAATTGGCCCTAGTGTGTGAATGTGAGTGTGAATGTTGTCTGTCTATCTGTGTTGGCCCTGAGATGAGGTGGTGATTTGTCCAGGGTGTAACCCGCCTTCCGCCTGAATGCAGCTGAGATAGGCTCCAGCACCCCCCGCGACCCCGAAAGGGACAAGCGGTAGAAAATGGATGGATGGATGGAAGTTAAAAAGTTAAAGTACCAATGATTGTCACACACACACGAGGTATACTCTAAGCCAGTGGTTCTCAAAAGGGGGTACGTGTACCCCTGGGGGTACTTGAAGGTATGCCAAGGGGTACGTGAGATTTTTTTTTAAATATTCTAAAAATAGCAACAATTCAAAAATCCTTCATAAATATAAATAAAAACCTATCTTTTTTTCCAAATAGTTCAAGAAAGACCACTACAAATGAGCAATATTTTGCACTGTTATACAATTTAACAAATCAGAAACGGGTTATATAGTGCTGTATTTTACTTCTTTATCTCTTTTTTTCAACCAAAAATGTTTTGCTCTGATTAGGGGGTACTTGAATTTAAAAAAATTTCACAGGGGGTACATCACTGAAAAAAGGTTGAGAACCACTGCTCTAAGCTACTGATTGTAAGTGACACCTTTATATTGAACTCAATTCTTCATGAAGTAACTTGCCACTAACATAATTGAACTCAGTTATTATGTCTTACCTTTACTTTGGTGTGTAAAGCTGCACTATATTCGTATTCGACAACTTTCTTTAGTGTGAGGAAGCGCATGTACAATGTCAATTCTTGAAGGACAAAGCGCTTCATATGAGATTTTACTGCAGATGTATTTTTAGCAGCGTCCTGCTCCATCACTAGTTAGAAGACAGCCTAATGACAAAGTTCCCCATGCATACGCACAGGCTTCCGTGGCGCAGACCGTCACAAATAACACAAGTACTGGGATTCAAACCCGGCCGAAGTAGAGTTCCAAAGTGTTAATGGTATTAAATTGTTATTTTCCACAAAAAATATGTAGCGTCCCGGAAGAGTTAGTGCTGCAGGTGCTTGTGCCGTTGTGTTAATGTTGTGTTGCGGTGCAAATATTCTCTTGAAGTGTGTTTGTCTTTGTTGTTTACTGTGGTTTCATTATATGGCACGGATTTATGGCAGTGTTGGCGTTGTTTATACGGCCACGCTTAGTGTGACATGTATGGCTGTTGACTAAGTATGCACTTCATTCACTTGTATGAGAGTGTGTTCAAAATGAACATGATCATTAAAATCGGCCTTGGTCATACAGAGTGACAGCTTTTCTTGACATCTTCAACTTAAAACAATTATCAACCCGTTCAACGCTATAAATATAATTGAACAATCCACCCATGAATTTGTTTTAGTACAAAACAAGCATTAAATTCAAGTTTAATTGAAAACAAGTATAAAAATCGTTCCCCATGAATAAATAAAGTGTAAAAAAGTATGTATTTGATGAGATTCCTCTTTATAAGATTCTGCTTAGGGTCCCAATTTAGTGTATATATAAAGATATAAAAATAATGTACAGCATTTACCTTGGAGAGTGGACTTCTACAGTATCTTCTTCTCGCTGCCTTTCCATCAAACATACCATCAGCAGCTTGTCCATATTTTAATGGATAAAAGTCCGCCCTTTAGAAATTATCTAAACATTCTTGGGATGGCATTAGTCTCATTCTGCTCCAGTATGATGCAGACTAGCAGTGATACGCTCCCATTGCTTCGCCAAGTCGACTAAACTCTTTGTCATTTTTTGGATGACTTTATGTCTTTAATTCAATCAATATCATCCACCTCTTTGTCTCAGCACTGTCCTTCACACTCACTTCCTTCCCATGGTTGAAACAATAGGTTGTTTATCTCAAACAATGCAGCCCTGAATCTTAAATCTAAAGTGTGGTTAACGTTTGGATTTTTAAGTGAAGTGAATTATATTTATATAGCGCTTTTCTCTAGTGACTCAAAGCGCTTTACATAGTGAAAGCCAATATCTAAGTTACATTTAAACCAGTGTGGGTGGCACTGGGAGCAGGTGGGTAAAGTGTCTTGCCCAAAGAAACAACGGCAATGACTAGGATGGCGGAAGCGGGGATCGAACCTGCAACCCTCAAGTTGCTGGCACGGCCGCTCTACCAACCGAGCCATACCGCCCCACTTTACTTTAAAAAGTATGGTCAGTCGGATAAAAGTATGGCCACTTGTAAAGTTTTGAAATCAGCGATAAAGTAGCAGCAGCATTAATCTGATCACCCATCTGTTGTGATGGCATGGACACAGTCGAGCGGACGGTGTAGGAGCGAGGGATGCTAATGCTAGCAGAGCTAGCAACTGGCAAGACCAGGAGACTGGTTTGAAAGACTTCCAGCCCCAACTTAGCCACAATGCTGCGAGATAATTACATCATCTACTACACTGTTCATTGTGCTAAAGATAAATACCTAGATGCACAGTAAGCAGCAGAATGGCACTATGCAAAGTATTGGAGCTTCTGCACTGAAGCTGCTGTTGAATTTTTTTTCTGGCACTTAATTGCATTTGCACTTGTGTGGTAACACCCCTACTTGCTTTTCTCTGTATTTAATTGTTGCTACATGAGCAAACAACATTAAATACCTGGTAGCTTTTCCAAAAGTGTTTTGTTTACATCTTCTTCTGTGGAAGTCTATGGATATGCAACGCACTGAAGTTATTAGTTCCACTATTTCTTCATAATTAAAGCAGGCACCGCCTGTTTGGTCTGTGTCTATTTAAAAAAACAACTAAATGACATTGTTCTGAGCTGATACATGATACATTTCATTTGTTTTTCACCATACAAAGATTCCATCTGTATCAAATCGCATGGAATGGTAATGTTTTAAAAAGTATTGTTAGTGAATCGTATTGTGTCCCATGTACCATGTATGTGAAACAATTTCTCTTGTGGATCATTAAAGTTTGTCTAAGTCTAAGTTGTCTAAGTATCTAAATTCATATCAGATTGCCATTTAAGGTAGAGATGCACACACCTAATGTTTACCTTTTGTAGATAACCTCACTAAAATGCAAGGTAAGGCCAACCTTCTATGCTGATTAGACTTTTACATGTTAGCTATTGAGAATTATATTGGATATTTTGAAAGTCGATATCTGATACTTGTTCTTTTCTGATGCCACACCCATATCCAATATAAGATCGGGACAGCCCTGAACACAACCCACGATACTAGAAAAGAGCCCAACACACACAATCACATAGGCTTCACAATCCTAATTTCTTGCAAAATATTCAATTTACAACCATCCAATACCTGTCTTTGGCTGAAGTTTATCATGGAAGGGTCCTTATCATGCAAAACCAACTTTTGTACCTGAAACGCTTATGTGTATTTGGGATCTGCATTTGAAATTAAACCGTGGAGGCATTGCAGAGATATTTACTAAACAATCTTGCCTTCCTTCCTACTTCCAAGCAGTCCATTAGGAATGTACCGGTACTCCTTTTGTGACGTTTTTGCAGTATGTGACATCAGTGTATTATTCGTACATGGTAGACATTTACCCAAACATCCTTGCGTGACTCAGCCAATTTAAATTGATGTAAAACCGGCTGTGTGACTTCATGTCGACGAAGAAACCCAATGAGAAAAATGCTATGTTGTCTGCTTTAACCAGTGCACGCCACTACACCAACTTTCAGCCTCATCTTAAGTAAAAAGTGCCTTACTTTGAACTTTTATGATTGGTGTAACGCTAGGCTGGTCAGCGTGAGGCGGCGTGGTAAGGAGGGCTTCATTTGCATCTAACAACTTTGCCTCTCAAAACCAACCATTTTTGAAGGAAGCCAAAAATGTACTTGAAGATAGGTCTTTACAGCAAAATCTATGCAACATGTTGACCAAAGAACCATTGTTACATGTTTTATTGACCAGAATGAAGTGTAAAATAGTAAAAAAAAAAAATATTATGAAATGACCTCTATCACCCCAGCAGGCACAAGACATTGATACAACGTTGATTATACATACATGTTTTTAAAAAACTGATTTCTAAACAGTGTTGCAAAATAGTTGTATTTGTAAATTGAGACAACATTGATGTCTAACGTTGGATCCACGTTGTTGGTTGGGAAATGCCTAAATGTAATGTTCAAATCAACGTCAGAACCCAAAAATGATTAAACGTCGTCAAAAAGCATGTTGTTTCAATGTTATGTTTAAGTTGCTCAATGTCAGGACCTAATTCAACAAGTTTTCAATGTTGTTTTAATGTCTTGTGCCTGCTGGGATCCCTTGCAAAAATAAGATATACAGTATGCAGCACACCAACTGCAGCAATACAGCACAAATAATACATAAACACAAAAAAAGGTGTACCTTGACTTGCAGCTTTGATTTAGCTTTCTAACTGACTGTTTAAACTCGTTAAAAAAAAACCCTGCTACAATGCAAACAAGTCACCTTTAAAGCTATGATTTATGGATGAGAGAAAATTAGCATATGAAAGGGAGATATGAATAAGTTTGCTTCTTGTGCGTCAGTATGTATCTGCAAACACAACATAACACCTGATGGTGCTGCACACAGGTGCTGACACAATAATCACATGCTCACTGTAAATACTGCAGTTTATGTAATAAACAGTGTGTGCTCTGACCAGAACAAGGCAGAAAAGTATATATATACATATATATATATATATATATATATATATATATATATATACTGTATTAGGGATGATGCTCGAAACCCGTTTTCCCGGTTGTTAGATAAGAAAAGAACCGAGTCCTCTGACTCGAATCCCTTTTTGAGAACCGGTACCAGTTATCGAGACCACTATAGTAAATAAAAAGAGTTGGTTCTTTATTTGAATCCCTGGGAACGAATCCCAAATGGGCAATGTTATGCCCATTTGATTGTAGACTCTTACTGACACCTTATGGCGATATGAAAATACTACGCGTCATTAGTCTGGCCACTTCCGGGTTGGCGAGTCAGTTCAGTTCATGAGACAATTGAGAAGTAGACAAGTTGTGTTAGCTTTTACAAGCCTTGGAAAAGATAAGTCTGTAAGTAAACTGTTTAACTTGTTTATGTAACTCAATATTAAGGTGGAAAGTGGTTAAATTTAAAACTAAGATGTTTATTGAAAAACGATTTTTGTGCACTGTTTCAATTGATGATTTGAGGACTTAAAATGGCTGCCAGTCGTGTATTTCCACCATCGAAATAGTTTCAACACTCAGAAGTATTTGTTTGATGATAGTACTGTATATTTGTGTGAAGCTAATATAAGCTAATATTTACATATTGTGTATTACATTTCAGTATGTTAATTGCATCACATAGCTTATTCATTTGTCATTGTGTGTATTTCAAAATAACAGTCCAGTGCAAGACAAAAGTAAAGATAGGAAAAGACAAAGCAAGATCAACAACAATAAAGAGCCTAAATGGATTAATCTGCTTTGGAACTTTATTAGACGTCTTGGATTGTTTGTTAGCTGTCTGCCTGTGTGTATAGTTCAGGGGTCGGCAACCCGCGGCTCCGGAGCCGCATGCGGCTCTTTGACCACTCTGATGCGGCTCAGCTGCATACTTGCCGACCCTCCCGATTTTCCCAGGAGACTTACGGATCTCAGTGCCTCTCTTGGAAATCTCCCGGAGTAAATATTCTCCAGTTTTCACCCTTACAACTAAATTAAAATCTCCCGAGGCAAATATTCTCCAATTTACACCCTAACAACTTAATCAAGGGCATGCCATGATAGCACTGCATTTTCTGATCCTCTATAGCCTGTACAAACGCAGTGCCAGCCCATCCACATGGTGTATGTAGCTTTTACTTGCGCACGTAGAAGACAGCTAGGCATACTTAGTCAACAGCCACACAGCTTACACTGACGGTGACCGTATAAAACAACTTTAACACAACTTTAACACTGTTACGTTACAAATATGCGCCACACTGTGAACCCACACCAAAAAAGAATGACAAACACATTTCTGGAGAACATCCGCACCGTTAAACAACATAAATACAACAGAACGAATACCCAGAATCCCATGCAGCCCTAACTCTTCCAGTCTACATTGTACAACCCCGCTACCACCACCACCACCCCACACATCAACCCCCCTCCCCACCCCCCTTCGTGCGTCGGTTGAGGTGGGCGGGGTTTGGTGGTAGCGGGGGTGTACAAGTAGACCGGAAGAGTTAGGGCTGCATGGGATTCTGGGTATTCGATGTGTTGTGTTATGTTGTGTTACGGTGCAGATGTTCTCCAGAAATGTGTTTGTCATTCTTTTTTGGTGTGGGTTCACAGTGTGGCGCATATTTGTAACGTAACAGTGTTAATGTTGTGTTAAATTATACGGCCACCGTCAGTGTAAGCTGTGGGACTGTTGACTAAGTATGCCTTGCTGTCACTTTCGTGTGAAAGCAGTAGCTGCATTTAACATGTGGCCGAGCAGGTACCCTGTGTGTACAGACTGTAGAGGGCGCTAAAGGCAGTGCGAACACGCCCTACATTGCGGGTATCTCCCGGAAAAACTGGGAGAGTTGGCAAGTATGACTAGGGATGGGTGATACCACACTTTTAGGATTCGATACGATACCGATACTTTTTCTTGCATGTTCATCGATACCGATACCGATACCATTAATTTCTTATTGGCAATTTTTGTCAGTCAAAAATATTATTACTATTGTTATTATTTAAGACAACTCACAAGACAAATACAGACCATTTATACCACATTTATTATGGTCAATATATAATAAAAGTAAAATTACAATAAATAACATAAATATGAAAAATAAATTAAATATAAACAAAAATATACACATTTTCACTTTTCTTATTCCTCAAAAAAAAAGTCTTGGTAGAAAAAGCTTAAATTTTTTTTTATTCATAACAATGTTATGTTTCAAACCTCTTTGTGGAAGTAAACTTATAACACTTCTCTGAAGCAAAGTCAATAATTTCCTTATCACAATAAACTAGGATTTCCTTGTCCTATAAACCTGCATACGAAAGACAGTTCCCTGAGAAAATGAACTTGGAAAAATGATCTACAAAAATGTCTGACACCATCACACCTTTAGTGTACTCGAGATATGTCGTCACACGTTACACTTTACTGAAGTCTCAGATTGCTGTTCAGGAAAAGTAACAACGCTGTCGGCTGGCTGTGTGTGTGTTCCACGTTGACGACGCTCATTCGCTGTCTCCTGTGACGTGACTGGGCCAGCTCTATACTCTGCCAGGTACAGGGGTGTCCCAGCACATAGTAAGTTAAGTAAGTCATCAAAAACATCTGAAAGTGATGCTTGCACCCCCCACACGCCGTTTTTTGGTTTATATCAATACTTTTTTCAGAAAAGTGATGCCAAATGAGTAGCGTGTGAGTATCGATATATCGATACCACAGGATCGATACGCACATCCCTAAGTATGACGCTGTCAAGCGCCGTTAATGTAAAACTAGCGGGCCGTACTGACATTAAATTTTTATAATAAGGTGCGGGCCGGGGCGGGTGCCTGAGACCCCTGTTTTAAACGTAGCCCAAAAGAAAAAAAAAAGCTTTGTATGCAGTGTTATTTCATTTTAAATTTCAAAAGAGTTTTGTGGCTCCCATTGTTATCTTTAATTTGTGAAACTCGTCAAAATGGCTCTTTGAGTGGTAAAGGTTGCCGACCCCTGGTATAGTTAGTATGTTCCAATAGCAGCAGAAGTGCACTTTTTGGAGAGCTGTATTATTTTCAGTTTTGTGCCCAAGGGACTGATTTTATTTAACACTATATTATTATTTATACACCTATAGTGATCACAGAGACAGGTTGTTTTTGTGTTACTGTATATATTTGTTTTTCTGAAAAATCCCACTTAATATACTTTGGGTAACAACAGTCAATATTTATTTGTTTTATCTTTTTAGGGGGGTAACAGTCAATATTTATTTATTTATTTTATTTTATTCTTATAAAATAAAAGTGAGCTTTTGTTAAACCAAATATTGTGGTTTTTTTCCATATACAACAACCTATCTGGATTCGATAAGAGAATCGATAAGGAATCTGTTCGATAAGAGGATTCGATAATAGGCTCAAACTCGATAATTTCTTATCAAACATCATCCCTATACTGTATATATATATATTAGGGTTGCACGGTATACGGTACTAGTAATAGTATCGCGGTACTAATGAATCAAAAAGGGTACTATACTCTTTTTGAAAAGTACCGGTTCCCAATTTTTGTTTCTTTTTTTTTTAACGGTCATGACGGCGTGCCGTCACGTCGTGACATTACTGGGTTTACGAGCAGTGGAGCATGTTCGGCAGCGCACAATCACGGGTACTTACAAGCTGACACGTTGTGCAAAGAGAAAAGGAAGAATGGACGCATCTTGGCCTAAAAACTGAGGATAAAGGTGAAGCTATAACACTGAAGCACACTCATGAAGAGATGCTTTAAGACATGGCTAGCTATAGCAGCTAACATCCCTCAACAGTCCACAGTGTTTTAGTTTCTTCTAAATCACTAATCCTCGCCTCCATGGCGACGAATAAAGTATGTTTCTTACAAGTATCATCCCTGCAGGACGAGGAATAGCTAAATAATAGCTAGCGCGCCGGAATGTAAACAAATGCAATGGGTGGATCTACACCTGACATCCACTGTAATGATACAAAGTACAGTAGTGTATCTAGTCGATACTACTATGATTACATCTATATTTTTCATCGTCACAATATCTTTTTTCCTTTTTTAAAAATTCATATTATGTTTATAAACTCAGGAAATATGTCCCTGGACACATGAGGACTTTGAATATGACCAATGCATGATCCTGTAACTACTTGGTATCGTATCGATACCTTAGTTTGTGGTATCATCCAAAATGAGTATCCAAAACAACAGAAGAATAAGTGATTATTACATTTTAACAAAAGTGTAGATAGAACATGTTGACATGGAAAATAACAAGATATTAACAGTAATTGAACAAGTGGATTTTTACAGCTTGTCCCTCATAATTTTGACAAAATAATAGAACGAGAAATGCCACAATATGTTACTGCATACGTCAGCAGACAAATTAGGATCCTTTGAGAGGTTAGTGCGTCTGCGTCACAATACGAAGGTCCTGGGTTCGATCCTGCGCTCGGGATCTTTCTGTGTGGAGTTTGCATGTTCTCCCCGTGACTGCGTGGGTTCCCTCTGGGTCCTCCGGCTTCCTCCCTCCTCCAAAGACATGCACCTGGGGATAGGTTGATTGGCAACACTAAATTGGCCCTAGTGTGTGAATGTGAGTGTGAATGTTGTCTGTCTATCTGTGTTGGCCCTGCGATGAGGTGGCGACTTGTCCAGGGTGTACCCTGCCTTCCGCCCGATGGTAGCTGAGATAGGCTCCAGCTCCCCCCGCGACCCCAAAGGGACTAAGCGGTAGAAAATGGATGGATGGATGGATGGATGGATGTCTGATTACTTACTACTAAAAAAAAGGTGTCTAGCATGTTCACAATTTTATTTAAGGCCAAAATGGTTCTTTGATTGCAATAAGAAACATATGTTTAATGTACTGTAAGATTTTTTGTTAAAATAAAGCCAATAAGGCCATTTGTTTGTGGTCCCCTTTATTTACAAAAGTATCAAAAAGTATCAAAGTATCGAAATACATGTTCATGATAACACGACATAAGACTTCCTACTGAGAAAACATGTTCCATTGCGAAAATGAAAATAAAAACACAATTATGTCTATTATTCAAGACATTTACACAATGTTGTCAGGTATGGAATAATCCATAGTACTCAACAAATGCATGTCATAATAACTTGTTTGACAAATAAACAGAATCAACTAACGATTAACGGTATTAATGATAACCGTTATAAAATACACGACGATAAATATTACCGTTTTAAAAAAGATTTTCAAAAAAACGTGATTGATTACTGCACTTTGATAAAAGCTTAAATGCTAACATGAAAACAAGAGGCATTAACGTCTTTCCCCAATAAGAAACGACATACACCCATCTAAACTTATATATACACGTTATTGCCTGAGCAACAGAACAATTCAATTGTGCTCATTGAACCTATAAGCTGTATTCTCCTAGGACAGAGAGATCGTTTTATACTCTGAGGAATACGAAACAGAGGTGTGCTTTTTTTTTTAAAACAATTTTATTAACACAGATGCAGGTGTCTACTGTAAAACAGGAAGTGAACTTGCGGTATGTCATACCGGAATTGAAGCCAAATGAACACTCAATTTGCCTTTATCGATATATTTAAATAAAATTAAAAACATTTTTCATAATTAAATTGAAGAAAATAAACGTATTCAGACACTCAAATGAAAATGTGTCTTCTTGAAACCAGAACATTAATTATAGTTCATTTTGCCAATAAAGTATATTGTGTGTTTCTTTATTTTAGTTATTTAAAAAAAAATACAACTTGGTTAAAAGATTTCAGTCTGTAAATAAGTACTTCTATAATATTTAACAATACAGCGATAATAATAAGCGTGATCATTTTGCTCACAATAACCGTGATATGTAATTTTCATAACATTACATCCCCACAACAAATATAATAACCCCAAAAATGGTAAATTTTTCAATATTTTTAAGAGCTTTATAATGTTCAGTAGTTAGATTGTGCATCTTAATGAAGAAATAATAATGAGTTTTACTTTTTTTTAACAAAGTATTTTGTTGTGAAATAGTCTATTTGAGATTTCATGAATAATTAGATGGCAATGTGGTATATTTATTGAGCAGTAAATGCAGGCTATGCTAATTCTTTTACAATATTTTTACATTATTTTTAGTGTGTGTTGGTAAATCTTCTTTGTATTGTTGGTATTTAATTGTGTTGTACAAAAAATGCAGTGTTTTTCAACCTTTTCTGAGCAAAGGCACATTTTATTCATTGAAAAAATCCTGAGGCACACCACCAGCAGAAATTATTGAAAAATGAAACTCAGCAGCAGATATTGACAATAAAAAGTCATTTTTGCAATTGTTTGATATGAATTCAAACCATAACCAACCATGCTTCACTATAACTCTTGTCTCAAAGTAGGTGTACTGTAGCGACCTGTAGGGATGATACTCGAAACCGGTTTTCCCGGTTGTTAAAAAAGAAAAGAACCGAGTCCTCGGACTCGAATCCTTTCTTGGGAACCGGTACCCGTTATCGAAACCACTAT
The DNA here is from genome assembly GCF_033978785.1 of Entelurus aequoreus. Taxonomy (NCBI): domain Eukaryota; kingdom Metazoa; phylum Chordata; class Actinopteri; order Syngnathiformes; family Syngnathidae; genus Entelurus; species Entelurus aequoreus. Next base: position 44,248,472 of record NC_084735.1, on the reverse strand, counting down.
AGTAAAGAAAAATAGTTGCTTCTTTATTCGAATCCCTGGGACCAATCCCGTCCCGACCAGAAATGCCCCGTGAGACATCACAAGAAATGATGTCACATAGCTCAGTCATTAGGAGCAGATAGGTAAGGCAGGAAAAACAATGCACCGGAAAAAGCGCTCCAAGGTGTAATAAAGTTCAAAACAAAAGGTATAATCCAATGAATAACTTTACTGAGAGATTTCTCCCTTTTTTAACTTTTGTTTTTCTTTCCTTGTAAACAAAAGAAAATCACACTGTATATGTGTTGTCTGTCTAATTATAAATAATGCAGACGAGGTGCGTTGGCTGAGTTCTTGACGTTTACTTTCACAGCGTGCTCATAACCTCATTCTTAGCTGCCGGGTGGTGACATGCAACAACACTTTTCGGGGCTACCGCACATGCTCGTCACTTCCGTTGCATGCTGGGTAGTGTAGTTGTTATATTCCTAGCTCATAAAATCACATCTTTCCCCCTATAAAGAAATAATGTTAACTCAATAAAGTGTATTTCTTTTTTTAGCTTTAACTTTTCATTTTTTAGCATTGTAACCACATTCACCCACTGGGGTGAGTTTTTCCTTGCCCGTATGTGGGCTCTGTACCGAGGATGTCGTTGTGGCTTGTGCAGCCCTTTGAGACACTTGTGATTTAGGGCTATATAAATAAACATTGATTGATTGATTGATTTGCAAACAACTTTTCTCTTCATAGAATTTTCTTTCATTAAAGAAATAAAGTGCAAAAATGTCAAAGCATCATAACAAACAGTTATGTCAAATAGCAGCAGAAGTGCACTTTTTGGAGAGCTGTATTATTTTCAGTTTTGTTGCCCAAGGGACTGATTTTATTTAACACTATATTATCATTTATACACCTATAGTGATCACAGAGACAGTTTGTTTTTGTCTTACTGTATATATTTGTTTTACTTAAAAATCCCACTTAATATACTTTGGGTAACAACAGTCAATATTTATTTATTTTATTTTATTTTTTTACGGGGTTAAGAGTCAATATTTATTTATTTATTAGATTTTATTTTTTTCTTGTATAATAAAAGTGAGCTTTTGTTAAACCAAATATTGTGTTTTTTTCCATATACAACAACCTGGACTTGATAAGAGAATCGATAAGGAATCGGTTCGATAAGAGGATTCAATCAATCAATCAATCAATCAATGTTTATTTATATAGCCCTAAATCACAAGTGTCTCAAAGGGCTGTACAAGCCACAACGACATCCTCGGTACAGAGCCCACATATTCGATAATAAGCTCGAACTCGATAATTTCTTATCAAACATCATCCTTAGCGACCTGTCACATCACGCCCTGACTTATTTTGAGGTTTTTGACGTTTTCCTGTGTCGTGTTTTAGTTCTTGCCTTGCGCTCCTATTTTGGTGGCTTTTCCTGTTTTGTTGGTATTTTCCTGTAGCAGTTTCATGTCTTCCTTGAATGCTATTCCCCGCATCTACTTTGTTTTGGCAATCAAGAAGGGACAAGCGGTAGAAAATGGATGGATGGATGGAATATTTAAGTTGTGCAGACGCTATCCTTCTTTGTGGAACATTGTTGATTGTCGTGTCATGTTCGGATGTACTTTGTGGACGCCGTCTGCTCCACGCGCCGTAAGTCTGTCGTCCAGCATTCTGTTTTTGTTTACTTTGCAGCAAGTTCAGTTTTAGATTCATTTTGCATAACCATCCCTAAGCCTGAATGCCTTTTCTTTTTGGTTTAAGCGTTAGATAATTTTTTACCTTCACACTGCCTCCTGCATATTGTTATCACGACTAACCATGTTCCTGACATTTACAAAGCAATTAGCTACCGGCTGCCACCTACTGATATGGAAGAATATTACATGGTTACTCTGCCGAGCTCTAGACAGCACAGACACTCAACAACAACACATGATTTGCGGATTATAATTACTGGTTTGCAAAAAATATTTTTAACCCAAATAGGTGAAATTACATAATCTCCCACGGCACACCAGACTTTATCTCATGGCACACTAGTGTGCCGCGGCACAGTGGTTGAAAAACACTGCCCTAAGCCAATAAAAAACAAGCTGCGGGCCACAAATGGTCCCTAGGTCACACTTTGAACATCATTGAGGTAGTTTATTTGCCATCCTGCTAACTTGCAAACAAACAAACATCAACTTGCTCTTAAAAGTCTTCATTATTATCTTTGTAAAGAGTTCTTTAAAAAAGATGTGCCCAATAAAGTGGCCTCTGAGTGAAGCGTTCCTCTAATTCCTATTCAAGTAGTCCGACGCTGCACTGAATTGAGAAAGAGATCGACGTTTAGGGCTGGCTGAAATAAAATGTTTCTGTGCCAGTTTTCTTTCAGCTGTCTTGACAGAGTCGATTAGGTCTTTCAGTAAGGCTGAAGTCACACACTGTTGTGGGCTTCTTCACTCGTTATAACGGTGAATAGGTTCACTCTATTTATGTGATGCATTGCTGCTGATGCCTTTAGTGTTCAACGTGTTTGTGACAACTTGCATGGTGCATTTAATATGCTGGTGCAGTTTGCAGTAACTCACACAACTTAGTCTTTGCGCTGGAGGACATTTAAGCAGAATGAGCTTCATCTGCAGAAGACAAGATGAGTCCTGCAAAAGACGGAAAGAAGGAAATGACAACTTGTTTTGTCGGCAAGGGCGGACTTGTACTGAATATGACATTCAATATTTTTACATTACTGTAGTCCAAAAAAGTAGGGAAGTGAGCCATGCGGCCCCATTCATGGGTGGATCTGGGAGGAAAAAGGGGGGTTAATCATTTAATCATTCAGTCTGCTAAAAATGATGCATAGCGCCACTCTATGTAGCAACTGACGCTGTGGTCAAAGCTGGAATTGCCACAAAAAACATTTTAAGATATTAACTACTGGCGGCTAAAGTTGATAGTGAAGCCCCCCCATTCGTCATGTTTCATGTGGAGATGGCGTGGCGAAGTTGGTAGAGTGACCGTGCCAGCAATTGGAGGGTTGCTGGTTACTGGGGTTCAATCCCCACCTTCTACCATCCTAGTCACGTCCGTTGTGTCCTTGGGCAAGACACTTCACGCTTGCTCCTGATGGGTGCTGGTTAGCGCCTTGCATGGCAGCTCCCGCCATCAGTGTGTGAATGGGTAAATATGGAAATAGTGTCAAAGCGCTTTGAGTACCTTGAAGGTAGAAAAGCGCTTTACAAGTATAACCCATTTATTTATTTATTATTTAAGTGTCAGGTAAACTGTGACGAGTGGGGCCATATGAATCCCCTCTCTACTGTACACAGAAAAACAACTTTAGGGGTGCTGATTACATGTGGTCATTAAAGTACAGCGGTACCTCAACTTAAGAGTGTTTTGAGATAATTGTTATGCTTTAGGTTTCAAGCAAAACTTTGAGTTACAAGCATCCCCGCCATTAGTTGGTATAGCACGTGTCACATCGCCCTTTTCCACTGCAGCCAACTTTGGTGCTGAAGTAGATTACGTTCAGAGTCGGAGATGAACCGGTGTTGGCCACAAAGTAATTCTACACCACTTTCATTTTCCATTGCCCTCCGGAGCCGTGTCGTGACGTCAGAGTGGTTGCGCCTCCAATGGGAAAATGGTAGGAATTTAGCGCGCAAAGTTCGACATGTTCTTCAACAATGACAGACACAAACATGCTAAAGTTTTGCTGCTGGTTATGCGGTTAAAATGCACAATGCGGTTATGATGTCCCTTTTTTCGTTTCTCTGGATGTCGGCACAACATCGCACCACTCAAAGTAATGTTTACTATTTACAAGCTAATCCAATATTTTTATTTCTATTCTTATGTCTAACAATAGCAACAAGTGTGAAACAGCCCACGTTAGAGCGGCATCAACTATTTACTCATAACCATTAATCTGGGTTTAGATGTCTTTTTTTCTACTGCTAGTAGTGTGCTGGTGTTAATAAATGCATTTCTACTCATTTTACTTTTCAAGGAATCATTTTTGGCACTCTGCACTCAATTTAAACTCACACAATATTCCTGCTGCATTAACTGGAATGTTGAACATGTGAAAAAAATAACACAGTTAATACAGGATCATTGTGTGTGTGTATACACACTCATTAAAAAGGTTATGTTCATAGTATCATTGTAGTTTGTTTTCTCTACACCAAAACGTACTTGCAGTGATGCAGAACCTTTTATGGCGTGTCTGAGATGTAATTGTTTCCTGTATGTTCATGATGTCCTCATCTCGCTGGCTGCATAACAAATTAACCTTTGACTTCTAATAAAGGAACCTAACCTAAACACAGCACACCTGTTCTATTGTTGGAAACATTTTTATTAAAAAAAAATAACACACTAATCAAATTCTTCAGAAAACAAGCATTCAAATCTGTTCAAGTATCAAAATCATGTATCGTGGTCGAAAAATGGCTTTCATTCATCTTTAAACACTGTCACTTCTTCCCAGTTATGGTTTTGATATTCTCTTTAAAGGCCTACTGAAACCCACTACTACCGACCACGCAGTCTGATAGTTTATGTATCAATGATGAAATCTTAACATTGCAACACATGCCAATACGGCCGGGTTAACTTATAAAGTGCAATTTTAAATTTCCCGCTAAACTTCCGGTTGAAAACGCCTTTGGATGATGACGTATGCGCGGGGTCATGATCTGTGGTCTTAGCGACCACTATCTAACCTTCTGCACCCGCAAAATAGCTAAACCTAAAGCCAATGGCCACATAACAGCCCAATCCAGATCCCTCAAAAAATACTCCAATGACAATTTCAATTTAAAATTAGATGAGTGGGACTGGTCCCCTGTGCTCGCGAGCAACCTGGTCGATGTTGCTTGGGATCGCTTCAAAACGGCGTTCCTAAAGATACTAAATGACATGGCTCCCGTGAAAACAGTCAGGATCAAAGCCCGCTCGGAACCATGGATGAATCCGGACCTATTAGCTGCCATAAAAGACAGAGACAGGAAATACTCTGAATACCAAAAATGTAAAACAGAAGTAGATAAACAACCCAATAATATCAACCTCAAATTACTCCTTTCAACTCTCAAAAAGCAATGCAATAAATTAAGAAATAAGTCAACCAACCTGACTAAATCCTTAAAAAAAATTACATTAACGACAAAATAGAGGAAAACACAAATAAGCCACGTGAGCTCTGGAAAATTCTCAACAACCAGCTTCCTGGTTGCAGCCAGAAACTTAAAACAAGACTCACCAACATCAGCATCAAGGAGGGTGACTCCCTCATTACAGACAAAATGGAGGTAGCTAGCAGACTTAACATATTTTTCACCAGCATAGCCGCAACCCTTGTCAACAAGCTGTCCCACCACTCTGGTCGCTTTGGTGTAGAACACATTAAAGCCTTCTACAGAAAGCTAGGAGTATCCAACGATGATTTCAAATTAGAAATGGTCACAGCTGATGAGGTGTTTAAAAAATTGAGCGCGCTCCACCCTAACAAGGCCACCGGCCTTGATAATATTCCCTCCAGATTCCTCAGGGACTCTGCCTCCATCATTGCCCCGATCATCACGCACATAATAAACCTATCAATTACACAAGGCCAAGTACCAAAAGATTTTAAGATTGCAAGAGTAACTCCCCTCTTTAAAAAAGGAAGCAAATTGGAACCTGGCAACTACCGACCTGTTTCTATTCTCAGTTCCATTTCGAAAGTAATGGAAACAATTGTTTATGAACAGGTCGATAGTTACCTTGCTACTAATAAACTCATGTACAAATTCCAATCCGGCTTCAGAACTAACCACTCCACTGACACATGCCTTCTCTATCTGACCGACCACATCAAACATGAGGAGGACGCGGGCAAATACTGCGGCATGGTCATGCTGGACCTTCAGAAGGCCTTTGACATCGTTAACCACGCTATACTGTTGGATAAGCTCAGAGCAATCGGATTGAACAAAAACTCATGGAGCTGGATGCAATCTTACTTGGAGGGGAGGGAGCAGGTGGTAGAGGTGAACGGCACCGTGTCCCCCCCCCCTCTCAGTGAGCTGTGGAGTCCCCCAAGGCAGTATATTGGGACCTTTACTGTTCCTATATATATACATAAATATATATATATATATATATATACATAAACGACATGTCATCTGCATGCGACTGTGAATTGTTTTTGTTTGCGGATGACTCTGCCCTGCTGGTATCCGGCAAGGACAAGTCACAGGTGGAGAAAATCCTCAGTGCTGAGCTCTGTAGAACTTGCACCTGGCTCGCTGACAACAAGCTATCCATACACTTGGGTAAAACAGAATCCATCCTGTTTGGGTCCCACATCAACCTCAAGAAAGTCAATGACTTCACCATAAAAGTGGGTGACATTGTTATCACCAGGAAAGATGAGGTCACCTACCTAGGTTCCATTCTAGAGGCTAACCTTTCCTGTGATAAAATGGCAACCAAGGTAATCAAAAAGGTTAACCAACGAACAAGATTTCTCTACAGAATCTCCTCTCTGGTCAACAAAAGCACCTTGAGGATTCTGGCGGGAACTCTCGTTCAACCCTTTTTCGATTACGCATGCACCTCCTGGTACCCTAGCACCTCCAAAACCCTCAAATCTAAACTCCAAACATCTCAGAACAAGCTAGTCAGGTTACTGCTAGACCTCCACCCCAGATCCCACCTCACTCCTACCCACTTCTCCAAAGTGGGCTGGCTCAAGGTGGAGGACAGAGTTAAACAACTTGCACTGAGCCTAGTCTATAAAATCCGCTACACCTCCCTGATACCGAAGTACACGTCAAACTACTTCCTTAACGTAAATGACCGCCATAACCACAACACCAGGGGGAGCTCCACTAACCACGTTAAACCCAAATTCCGAACTAACAAAGGTCTTAACTCATTCTCTTTCTATGCCACATCAATGTGGAATGCGCTCCCAACAGGTATAAAAAAAAGGGCATCTCTATCCTCCTTCAAAACCGCAATATAAGTTCTCCTCCAGGCAGCTACAACCCTAAACTAACACCCTCCCCGGATTGCTAACAATCAAATGTAAACAATCAAATGCAGATACTTTTTCTTATGCCTTCTGATCTCTCTCTCTCTCTCTCTCTCTCTCTCTCTCTCTCTCTCTCTCTCTCTCTCTCTCTCTCTCTCTCTGTCCACTACTTGATGTCCATATCCTAACCCCCCCCTCCCCCCACACCCCTGATTGTAAATAATGTAAATAATTCATTGTGATTATCTTGTGTGATGACTGTATTATGATGATAGTATATATGATAGTATATATCTGTATCATGAATCAATTTAAGTGGACCCCGACTTAAACAAGTTGAAAAACTTATTCGGGTGTTACCATTTAGTGGTCAATTGTACGGAATATGTACTTCACTGTGCAACCTACTAATAAAAGTCGCAATCAATCAAAAAAAGACGTAGCCAGTGAAACAGGAGTATCGGTACCCCATTGAAGCCAATACAAAAAGCTCTGTTTTCATCTCAAAATTCCACAGTATTCTGGACATCTGTGTTGGTGAATCTTTTGCAATTTGTTTAATGAACAATGGAGACTGCAAAGAAGAAAGTTGTAGGTGGGATCGGTGTATTAGCGGCTGGCTGTAGCAACACAACAAGGAGGACTTACTTGGATAGCAGACGCGCTAGCCAACGCTAGCCGCCAACCGCATCTGTGATCGGGTGAAGTCCTTCGTCGCGCCGTCGATCGCTGGAATGCAGGTGAGCACGGGTGTTGATGAGCAGATGAGGGCTGGCTGGCGTAGGTGGAGCGCTAATGTTTTATCATAGCTCTGTGAGGTCCGGTTGCTAAGTTGCTAAGTTAGCTTCAGCGTCGTTAGCAACAGCATTGTTAAGCTTTGCAAGGCTGAAAATTATTAACCGTGTAGTTACATGTACATGGTTTAATAGTATTGTTGATCTTCTGTCTATCCTTCCAGTCAGGGATTTATTTATTTTGTTTCTATCTGCATTTGAGCCAGATGCTATCACGTTAGCTCAGTAGCTAAAGAGCTTCGCCGATGTATTGTCGTGGAGATAAAAGTCACTGTGAATGTCCATTTCGCGTTCTCGACTCTCATTTTCAAGAGGATATAGTATCCGAGGTGGTTTAAAATACAAATCCGTGATCCACAATAGAAAAAGGAGAGAGTGTGGAATCCAATGAGCCAGCTTGTACCTAAGTTACGGTCAGAGCAAAAAAAGATATGTTTTGCACTGCATTCTAGTCCGTCACTCTAACGTTCCTCATCCACAAATCTTTCATCCTCGCTCAAATTAATGGGGTAATCGTCGCTTTCTCGGTCCGAATCGCTCTAGCTGCATTGAAAACAATAGGAAAATATGAGGAAGCGAACAACTGACTACGTCACGCTACTTCCGGTAGGGGCAAGGCTTTTTTTTATCAGAGACCAAAAGTTGCGATCTTTATCGTCGTTGTTCTGTACTAAATCCTTTCAGCAAAAATATGGCAATATCGCGAAATGATCAAGTATGACACATAGAATGGATCTGCTATCCCCGTTTAAATAAAAAAAATTCATTTCCGTAGGCCTTTAACATATTTACTTTGTAGCTGATTTGGTCGAAGGAACGACAAACAGGCAGCTGCAGTATTACCCGAGTACTTACCACTTTCTTGTATTTTTTAAAAATTAACTACATTTATGAGTGTCCAAATGGAAAAAAAAACAGCAGGTCTCCTCAGGCATCCAGGATTTGGTGGCGTTTTGTATTTTATTCACACAAAAAGTTATCTTTGTGCTGCATCATGACAAACGAGATGGAGGTAAATCGCCTGCGTTTACGAGAAATAAGCCAGCCAACCTAAATATTACATTACTTCATAAAACTACTTTGTTAGTAGTACATTCTATTGTATTGTTCATCATACAATAATTCCTATCCAAAAATGTGTTTTTCATTTTAAAAGGCAGGGACAAGCAGGAGAAATACCAAAGACTATAAAAATGGGACCCATTACCTCCCTGCTTGGCACTCAGCATCAAGGGTTGGAGTTGGGGGTTAAATCACCAAAATGATTCCCGGGCGCGGCGCCGCTGCTGCCCACTGCTCCCCAAGGGGATGGGTCAAATTCAGAGGACAAATTTCACCACATCTAGTGTGTGTGTGACAATCATTGGTACTTTAATCTTTAATCTTAAAAAAATGGATGGATGTTACATATTAGAATTGTGCTATTTTTAAGAGCCCAAGCACCAATGACGGCGTGGCGAAGTTGGTAGAGTGGCTGTGCCAGCAATCGGAGTGTTGCTGGTTACTGGGGTTCAATTCCCACCTTCTACCTTCCTAGTCACGTCCGTTGTGTCCTTGGGCAAGACACTTCACCCTTTGCCTCTGATGGCTGCTGGTTAGCGCCTTGCATGGCAGCTCCCTCCATCAGTGTGTGAATGTGTGTGTGAATGGGTGAATGTGGAAATACTGTTAAAGCGCTTTGAGTACCTTGAAGGTAGAAAAGCGCTATACAAGTATAACCCATTTATCATTTATTTATCATTTCAATGCATTTCAATGGGAGACCTTGATTTGCGATACAAGTATTTTGAGTTAAGATATCCGTCACAGAACCAATTAAAAATTTTAAAAAATTATATATACAATGGTGACCCAAGACTTTGCACAGATTGTAGGAATCACTTTTCGGTAAAAATTATTGCCCAAAAATATGTCTTAGTTGCGCCTAACAAATGTGTGCTCAGGTGTCCGAACATAGAATTCATAAATTGGTGACTTAGTATTGTTGTTTTATGTGAGTTCAACTATGTTTTGTCATTTGATATACATGTTTCATATTACAAACTATTAATGCATCTAATGTGCAATGTTTAAGGTTTCATTTGAAAATGTCAGAAAACCAGTGGCGCAAGGCATGCCTTCAATTTCCCGGCAAAAAAACCCAAAAAACATAACCCGATAAATCATACATTCGATTGTTTGTAGAGAGACAAAACACAAAAATATGCGTTATTTCATGTAACGATTGTGAAAGAGTACTTCAATGCACAATTTCATTTTTACATTCCTTGGACTCATACACATGTGTAGATGCAGGGGGTGATGCATTCCAAGGGGCGGCATGTCTTGCCAGAACACCCGCCCCTCAATGACATTAGACATTAGACAAACTTTAATGATCCACAAGGGAAATTGTTCCACACAGTAGCTCAGTTACAAAGGATGGAAAGTGTAAGGATAGAAAGGACAATGCAGGTATAAAATAGACTAAAAATGTACCGTAGTAGCAATATAAAATATAACATATATGTAATATTTACATAATATACTGATATATTATATGTTTATATCATAATCACTGGTTGACTCTGTAGTAACTTAGCTAGCAAGCTAACACCACAAGTCTGTGTGTGTTGGTTATTTAGTACGACTACACAATAAGATAATTTAATTAGAGTTACAATAATTTTTTTTGGTTTTGGCATGATTTGGAACATTTTGGAAGAGATGAATACCACTATATTGTATATGTCAAGGCTATGGCAATCGATGATGTTGTCAATCACTTGCTTTGATCGAGCTTTTGTATTGGCTCCTATTTGATTGTGCAGGCGTATTAATGAAGTGTGCAGTAAGAGGTGGTGTTTAGTACGGAGCCCCTAAAGGGACATGGGAATTTATTTTTTTTTAGACATGTATCTCGTGCGCACGAGAAAGTATCTCGTGGCCACGAGAAAGTTTCTCGTGGCCACGAGAAACTTTTTATAAAAAAAATAAAATAAAAATAAATACATTTTATTTTATTTTATTTTTATTTTTTTTAATAAAAAGTTTCTCGTGGCCACGAGAAACTTTCTCGTGGCCACGAAAAACTTTTTATTAAAAAAAAAAAGAAAAAAAAAAGAATAATAATAATTTTTTTTATTTTTATTTTTTTTAATAAAAAGTTTCTCGTGGCCACGAGAAACTTTCTCGTGCGCAAGAGAAACTTTCTCGTGGCTACGAGAAACTTTCTCGTGGCCACGAGAAAGCATTGGATGCGTGCTGATGGTTTGGTGTGTGTTAAAATGGCAGTTTAGGAGTTAAGGTTGAAAAGTACAGTGCTTTTCCTTCAAAAATAAGGACATTTCAATGTGACCCCAAACTTTTGAACAGTAGAGTATATATATACATCCATCCATCCATTTTCTACCGCTTATTCCCTCCGGGGTCGCGGGGGGCGCTGGAGCCTATCTCAGCTACAATCGGGCGGAAGGCGGGGTACACCCTGTGTGTGTGTGCAGAAAACATCGCACAGGGCGATGTGATGCGTCTAGTGCAGTAGCCTTGGAGTAGTAGTACCTGTAGTTAGTGCATGCTGCATGCCGCTTTTGCTTGCTATGCTGCATGCTGCTTCTGCCTGATACTCATTGCTTTCAGCTAGTGCCGCCGGCTAGCCCTCTGTTTCAGAGGGCGAAAAGAGGAGCCGAGTGCATAAGCCTCCTCAGCCGGTACATAGCCTCTCCATTGTCAAGACTCGTACATGCCTCCTCGTGGCCACACACGGTAACTGGAACCTCGCGGTTCCAGGCTAAGTTGTACGGGATCTCGGAGCAGCAGGGGGCCCCAGAGACGGGGCATGCAGGCCCACCGGTGTGTGGACATGCCCTGGTGCCCAGTCAACCCCTGTCCCAGCTATGGGTAAATAACCCCAGCTATGGGCGAATAGTGAAAACCGCCTCAACGGTGGACCAGGCGGAAGATGGCGGCAGCGGAATGCACCACAACGGCTGGGAAGGCGGATGAAGGCTGCAGCAAAGACGGGTCCCCAGTCGTCTTGGTCTCCATGCCACTGGACCCTGGCCCGCTCAATGCCAAGGACTGTGTGGTGGCTGACCGTGCACCAGTCTCCCCACATTAAAAGATTCCACGCACAGGCGTCCTCCATATAGGGAATCAGAAGACGACCCTACGGAGGACAGTCATACTCGTTTCGAGTGACCGCCGACGACACCCTGGACAAGTCGCCACCTCATCGCAGGGCCAACACAGATAGACGAACAACATTCACACTCACATTCACACACTAGGGCCAATTTAGTGTTGCCAATCAACCTATCCCCAGGTGCATGTCTTTGGAGGTGGGAGGAAGCCGGAGTACCCGGAGGGAACCCACGCAGTCACGGGAAGGACATGCAAACTCCACACAGAAAGATCCCGAGCCCGGGATTGAACCCAGGACTATTTAGGACCTTCGTATTGTGAGGCAGACGCACTAACCCCTCTGCCACCGTGCTGCCCTATATATACATGCTTATACATAATATGTATGTATGTATATATATATATATATATATATATATATGTATGTGTATCTATATATGTATGTATATATATATATATATATATATATATATATATATATATATATATATATATATATATATATATATATATATATATATATATATATATATATACAAATATATATATATATACACATATAAATCATATGGGTAGATATTTGCTCTAAAAAGGGTATTTCAACAAGTAAACAGTACAGTAGGTAGTTGATGTTGATATATGTAATGCACATAAGGGTATTCTAGTCAGATGCGTTTGTGTAAATATGCAATGTTTAAATATCAAAATATTATGTCGAATCACTTTTTGTCAGGCAATATTACATTTAATGACAATTTTACATAAATGAATACATCCACGTTGTACATATTTATTATGTGCAGGAAGAAATAGCAGTTACAATTGTGTGTGTATTTTCCAAACAAGAAAGAAGTTTGATCACATCAACATCGGACTAACTGGCACACTCCGCTTCGCTGCAGGTCCGCAAGCCACGCCCACCCCCCACAGCCACAGAAGAGGAAAACTGTCCTTTCCCGGGCATGATAAAGTCTTAAATAATGTCAAACACGTAGCGTTACAATAACCAGGAAGATAAAGTGTTTGTCTCACACCTACTAATCAAGCATTCACATTTTGCCACAACACACATGGGGGAAAGTCCTCATTGGAAATACAGCCATATTATAAATAAATTATATTAACTCCTAAACTGCCATTTTAACACACAACAAGCCATCAGCACGCATCCAATGCTTTCTCATGGCCACGAGAAAGTTTATCGTGGCCACGAGAAACTTTTTATAAAAAAAATAAATAAATAAATATATATATATATATATTTATTTTTTAATTTTTTAATTTTTTATAAAAAGTTTCTCGTGGCCACGATAAACTTTCTCGTGGCCACGAGATACTTTCTCATGCGCACGAGATACATGTCTAAAAAAAATAAATTCCCATGTCCCTTTAGGGGCTCCGTAGTTTAGTGCTTTTCTGTGTTGAAGAAAATTAATTAAAGATCACTTTTTACTGTGCATGTAACGACCATCTACTGCATGAAGAACACCTGCTGGTGCATGGACACTACTGTCACACGCTCGCAATGTCATTTCAGCACCCAGTGAAGCAGAAGAACTTATACGAGTGTAGAGAAGTCATTTGTGAAATTGATTTGCAATTTCTTTATATGCCTGCTTTTGTTTCAGCCTTGCCTCGTGATTTCGATATCATAACCACCGTCTGAAAATGCATGAACAACAGTTCTTTACACCATGTGAAGACAATCTTTTTGTGTAGGTGGGCTAAAAATGGCAGGCAACTGAATTTTCTTAATGTATTAGGTACTCACTACAGTCAGCGATGTACAGATCTGCATATTCCTGGATTTCTTTTTTTCTACTTTAAAGAGATTTCGCCTTTCGGAAACAATGTTTAAAGGGACTAGTGGGACAAGCAATATAGAGTGTATGGATAGATGGATGGATTATAATGAATAACTGTTGTGATGCGCTGCGCGGATCGTGTTCTGTTTGGGTTTTCGGGTCACTTGTGTTTTTCTGTTGTCTTGGTCTTCTTCTAGTTCCTGTTTATGCACCTCTAAGTTGGTTACCATAGCTACTTATTATTTTCACCTGCCGCGTGTGTTCCCTACACACACCTGTTTGTCATCACTGTCATTATTATATAAGCCTGCCTTCCCATGCAGTCTGTCTTGCTTCGTAGTTTGTTTCCTTACAACAGATGACGACTTTTGTTCCTGCTCTGAAACCTTCTAGCTCCCACGCTAAAGGCTCTGTTTACCTTCTAGCTCCCACGCTAAAGGCTCTGTTTACCTTCTAGCTCCCACGCTAGCTCCTTTTGTTTCTGCTTTAAGTGCTATGAGCACGTTTTTGTTTGTTCAGTATTATTTATTTCTTAAATAAATAATTTCTTACCTGCAAGCTGTGTCCGAAGCCCAATCTGCATTCCTGGGAGAACAACACCCGCATCTATGCGACCCGGTCGTCACAAATAACAATACATTTACATTTACTTGTGGTCAACATAACATGTAAAGGTGGTTCTTTAGTCAAAATGTTTCCTAAATTATGTTTCACAGACCGTCTTCAAACCGCTTTCTGACTGTCTCTTCAGTATGCGACATTTTGTGGGCGGGTCTTATTTACATGTCTCCAGGCCAAGCCCATTTTGACTGTGTCTTCTCTCCGTCAGTCATGTTGTAGTTTTTAGCGCTTCCACATCGGGTCTACTGACAGATATAAGTTGCTGTCCAGTTGTTATATCTTTATTTCTTACACTTCTGAGTCTCATTTGCAAGTATTAAACAGTAAACTTTGCATGCAGTTGCTATTCCACGATGTTAGTTGGAGGTAGTGTATAGACTAGTTAGGGAGTAGTCTTTGCCATTAAGCTCAATATAGTTTTTTGTTGCACCCTAAAAGTGTTTATACTGTAAGTATTGTACTTATTACAAATCAGCTGTTGGATTGTAACATACATCTTAGTTGTAATTTGCATTATCAAGTTTGGAGGTGTTGAAATTGACATGTAAAATGGTGATGCTAGTCAGTAGCATGCCTATGGCAAATCCAATGTAAATTAGCATCGAGCTAGCACATTTAGAAAAGCCATCAAAACAGATATTGATGTGGCCGCTCGTGACATCAGTGATTCCCCAATTAAAGGGTCACAGGGCCGAGGGACACTAGAGATAAAAAGAAAAAAGCAAAACAACTTTAGCTCATACACACAGTACAATAAATCTGCAATACAATTGAATACGAAGCAATATTGTATACTTTTTGAAAACTTCAAAATTGAACACACATCCAAGGTTAGTGTAAATCATACTTGCCAACCCTCCCGATTTTCCCGGGAGACTCCCGAATTTCAGTGCCCCTCCCGAAAATCTCACAGGGCAACCATTCTCCCGAATTTCTCCCGATTTCCACCCGGACAACAATATTGGGGGTGTGCCTTACAGACAATACCTTTAACGTCCTCTCTCAACTGAAACGTTCACCCCTTGACAGCCGCATGCTGTCAAGGCGTCTGCTTTACCTCCATACAAACAGCGTACCAGCCCAGTCACGTAATATTGTAGCGTTGGACGGGTTTGACAATGGTCTTTACTAGAAGATGTCAAGTAATGCTGACACGTTGTATGCTCATGTAACTGGTTTGATGATAACGCAAGGCATACTTGATCAACAGCCATACAGGTCACACTGAGGGTGACCGTTTAAACAACTTTAACACTGTTACAAATATGCGCCACACTGTGAACCCACACCAAACAAGAATGACAAACACATTTCGGGAGAACATCCGCACCGTAACACAACATAAACACAACAGAACAAATACCCAGAATCCCCTGCAGCACTAACTCTTCCGGGAAGCTACAATAACATCTACAGCTTTTGGAGCTCAGTGCACAACTGCACACACAACAAGAAGGAGATGAAGCAGAAGAATGAAGAAGAGACATGGTGACGACGAGTAAGAAGAAGAAATATGCTTGCAAGTTTCAAAATGATTGGAAAAAAGTATTTCATTTCATCCAGAAAAGCTCGAAGGGGAAGGGGTATGCTGCCTGCACCTCAACCCCGCCCCCAGCAGAGGTGGGTAGAGTAGCAACACATTTCACTTAAGAGTACCGTTACTTTAGAGTGATATGAGTGAAAGTAAAATATAGTAATCCAAATAATTACTTTAGTAAGAGTAAGTATTTAGTGAAAACAACTACTAAAGCACTGATTAATTGTTGAGTAACTTCAGATGAATCTAGTAGCTATTTTGTAATTATACTTGTACTACAACTGTAGTTGGAGAGAGGGACTTTTACGGCATGTACTACAAAAGATGCACATTTTACATTCAGTCATTATGTTACAGTTATGATGTTAGGGTTAATGCTAGCATATATTTGTTAAAACATCAAAAACATCTATAGCGTACCGCAACATGTTTTCTTTAGTTGGAAGTAGGGGTGTATATCGTTAGGATTTTATTGATACCAATACCAATTTTGATATTTCTTATCGATACCGGTATTAGGCGATACTCTTATTGGTACTATATGTAAAAGTATGTGATTGGTGTAAAGAAAGATGTGGAAAA
The DNA here is from genome assembly GCF_033978785.1 of Entelurus aequoreus. Classification (NCBI taxonomy): domain Eukaryota; kingdom Metazoa; phylum Chordata; class Actinopteri; order Syngnathiformes; family Syngnathidae; genus Entelurus; species Entelurus aequoreus. Next base: position 44,232,002 of record NC_084735.1, on the reverse strand, counting down.
GATACATTTTTTATTACCATTCTTATTAGCACAAGAGGTTGTACACCACAAACATCATGTACCATCTCACAGCAGGGAAGTCTTTTGTCAACACCTGCTTTTTAAGTCTTAAACAAGTCAACTATGTTTGCAGTGCAAGGTGCAATGATGTTATGTCATCATTTTGTCAAGACCACACAGACACTGTGTTGTATTAATTACAATTCCACTCAGCTAGAAATAATATTTATGTATGGCATTCATGTGTAGAGCACAGACCTTTTACATGATAAATCATATCAAATGTATAATATAAATCAATAGCATGTTATGTGGGTGTGCATTTAAGCAAGGTGCAACGCAAACACGATGTAAAATAACGACTAGAGACCATGCTTCAGAGCAGGGGTCACCAACCTTTTTGAAAGCAAGAGCTACTTCTTGGGTGCTGATTAATGCGAAGGGCTACCAGTTTGATACACACTTCAATAAATTGCCAGAAATAGCCAATTTGCTCAATTTACCTTTAACTCTATGTTATTATTAATAATTAATGATATTTACACTTAATTGAACGGTTTAAAAGAGGAGAAAACACGAAAAAAATGACAATTAAATTTTGAAACATAGTTTATCTTCAATTTCGACTCTTTAAAATTCAAAATTCAACCGAAAAAAAGAAGAGAAAAACTAGCTAAAAAACTAGCTTTTCCTGATTAAGATTAATTTTAGAATTTTGATGACATGTTTTAAATAGGTTAAAATCCAATCTACACTTTGTTAGAATATATAACAAATTGGACCAAGCTATATTTCTAACGAAGACAAGTCATTATTTATTCTAGATTTTCCAGAATAAAAATTTTAAAAGAAATTGAAAAGACTTTGAAATAAGATTTAAATTTGATTCTACAGATTTTCTAAATTTGCCAGAATAATTTTTTTGAATTTTAATCATAATAAGTTTGAAGAAATATTTCACAAATATTCTTCGTCGAAAAAACAGAAGCTAAAATGAAGAATTAAATTAAAATGTATTTATTATTATTTACAATAAAAAAAAAAAAAAATTACTTGAACATTGATTTAAATTGTCAGGAAAGAAGAGGAAGGAATTTAAAAGGTAAAAAGGTATATGTGTTTAAAAATCCTAAAATCATTTTTAAGGTTGTATTTTTTCTCTAAAATTGTCTTTCTGAAAGTTATAAGAAGCAAAGTAAAAAAATGAATGAATTTATTTAAACAAGTGAAGACCAAGTCTTTAAAATATTTTCTTGGATTTTCAAATTCTATTTGAGTTTTGTCTCTCTTAGAATTAAAAATGTCGAGCAAAGCGAGACCAGCTTGCTAGTAAATAAATAAAATTTAAAAAATAGAGGCAGCTCACTGGTAAGTGCTGCTATCTGAGCTATTTTTAGAACAGGCCAGCGGGCTACTCATCTGGTCCTTACGGGCTACCTGGTGCCCGCGGGCACCGCGTTGGTGACCCCTGCTTCAGAGCAACTTTATGGATTATTATATTACTTCAAATCTTTACTTTTTTGAGTCAATTAATATTGGCCTGGAGATTAGAGGATCACTAAGAGGACAGTTAGAGGGCAGCTGAAGTGAATGTGACAGTGTGTCATAACTACAACAGTCAGCTTGATAAAAAAAATACAGACAGCCGTATAATTTTCCAGAATCTTAATGATCCTCATGGACCGAACCAGTTAGAACGAATACCAAAAATGACTGGTACTCGGTAAACATCTGTAGCTGTGAACATTGTGTACATTTCTACTGACACAGATGACAGCACATGATATAAGTCTTCATTTTCCTAGTTTGTGAGGTAAACACTGAAGAACCCCGTCTAGTCTGACTAAGAGTAACTTTTTACAGTGTGGGGCTGACAGTGGGATCATGTGACTGGTGAAATGGAGTCAAACGTCACAAGTGCGAATGTTGGATTGTTGAAATGGAGTCATGTGACGGTGCCCGCTAGCAGAAGTCTTTTCTCACAGCCAACAATTGGTTTTTGCAAGCAGTAATCAAAAGATTATAAAAAGGTATAATGATGATTGGAATGAAAATCTATTTTTTGGACGTATAATAAGCATTGAGATGCTTTTTTTTTTTTAAATTGAATATTAAGTTAATATATATATATATATATATATATATATATATATATATATATATATATATATATATATATATATATATATATATATATATATATATATATATATATATATATATATATATAGGATTAAAAAAACATATATATATATATTTTTTTAATATTTAAAAACTAATTATGAATCAATTTAAAATCAGATTAATAATTGCTATTCAGATGTGAAACATTTCTTTTGAGCACACTTCTGGAGGGGATCTTCACAAAATTACTGGTGTAAAAATAAAAAGTATGTTGGATTAAATTTACTCTGAAAAGTACAATGTATCCAAAATGTATTCTATTTAGCAATCTTTAATCCCACCAGACAGAACACTTACTACAAATACAGCGCAGACTGAAAAATGACGGTGCAATGTGAAAGGTAAATAAACACACACACACACACACACACACACACACACACACACACACACACACACACACACACACACACACACACACACACACACACACACACACACACACACACACACACACACACACACACACACACACACACACACACACACACACACACACACACACACACACACACACACACACACACACACACACACACACAATATGTGCAATAATGAACAACAACCATGTTAATGCTGAACACATAGCTTTATCAACTTTTTATGAAGCAAGTGCTGCAAAGTACGCTGGGAAACGAGAAGCACTTCTTGCATCAATGGGAGTGATGCAGGCCCCCAGCATGCTTTTCGGCACCTCCTCAACTATCAGTAGTACAGGAGTTGCCCTGTGTGTGTGTTATGTACCTGTTTCTGTGATATGGTTATAGTGTTGAGGGCATTTTATACAATTGAATTTTTGTATTTTCTGTTACAAAGTTTTTATTTAATTTGTTTATTTATTTATTTTTTTAAATTCCATATCTACTGTATTATCGGTAACAACAATACTTATGTATAATTGGTCATATTTCCTGGTCAGCCTGTTGATGTATGCAAGCACTACTCCCACCTAGCTGGACGCTCGTGTATCGTTCAAGCATGAATAAAGACGCTAACAATTGAGGTTTTTAACTCCAAATTATATACATCATACTTGTAAACAAAAATGAATCTGATTCTGATACTGATGTCTATGTATTTAACTTGTGAATGACTGGTAAAAAAACGTCCAGAGTGTTCCAACATCAGCTGGGCTAAGCTCCAGCTCAATCCAGCGGTAGAACATGAATGAATGACTTGAACTAATTGCTCATATTAAACAAAATGCTATCTCAAAGTTTTAGTAGTGGTGACATCACAATTAACACAACGTCAAAAAACCAAAGAGAAAGCAAAACACTCTTGTGTGGTTGAAATCAAACAAGATTCGCTGATATCTCTGACAGTGTGAAGAATAAAATCAGCAGCAAATTATCAGCGTTTTAGTGCATCATGTTGTGATTGTAGTTAATCAGCTTGCATGATTGCAAAACAATCATAATCACAAAACTGTGTGGAGAGGTGACGCTTAAGCCAAAAAACAATCTCTAACATTTTGTTGCAAATCGAGGTGGTTTTGCCATTTAGTCTACTTGCATCGGGGCCACTTTTCAATCAGTCACACAAACATGTGATTTTTTTGGTTTTGGTGGAGGTCTATACCAGTACATACTTTTAATATTTTTTTGTGTGGAATGTAAGGCTGGGCGATATGTACCAAACTGGTATCCCGGTATTTTTAGGCCGAATGGCGACAAACAGTACATATTGGTATTTTAAACAAAACGTCCAAAGTGTTTATTTTAAAACTCAACACCACAGTACTGTTAGTACCACTGTTCTGAAAATTATTTTTAAAGTGATTGAATAAGCTCCTTGTTACTTAACCCAAAAAGTAATTTAGACTTAGACTTAGACACATTTTAATTATCCACAAGGGAAATTGTTCCACACAGTAGCTCTCATTTAGGTACTAATGTAATAATAATAATGGATTAGATTTATATAGCGCTTTTTCTAGACACTCAAAGCGCTTCACAGAGAAGTGAGAACCCATCATTCATTTTTACAACTCATTCATTCATCATTCATTCTCCGGTGTGAGCGGCACCGGGGGCAAGGGTGAAGTGTCCTGCCCAAGGACACAACGGCAGCGATTTTTGGATGGTAAGAGGCGGGGAGCGAACCTGCAACCCTCAGGTTTCTGGCAAGGCCGCTCTACCCACTACGCCATGCCGCCGTAATGTAACTTTCTCTTTAACAAATGTAGTTAAAATATTATTAAAACAAATCATCGCGAAGGCCCGCGGTTGACGCGATGTGATTTTCAATGAATCAATGAAGCGTCGGTAAACAGCGGGAGTAACTGTCAAAGGCAGCATCAAAAGTTATTATATATTGGTATTGTCTCAAATACATACCTCTTTCTTAAATATACCGGTATAACTCGTGTTACCGGCATACTGCCCAGCTCTAGTGTAACGTTAGAAAACATCAAGTGAAATTACTCAGAGAACAGTGGTAGGTATGAAAATATTAACCTAAAATCTTTATGACATATTTCATGTTTTAGAAGTGGAGTGTTAATTGTTGTTTTGGTGACATTTAATAGTCACAATGATTAATTGGATTAAGAGCATGATGCAGGAAGTTGAGTGATGTGGACACGTTTGTTACTGGATATTTTCTAATACGCGTTTGCCTTAGAGACTGTACGTGTAAATATTATGTAACTTTAATTATTTGATACTTGTTCATATTGATAAATGTGATGTTTTAGACTGCAATATTGTTCAATTAAAGGCCTACTGAAACCCACTACTACCGACCACGCAGTCTGATAGTTTATATATCAATGATGAAATCTTAACATTGCAACACATGACGATACGGCCGGGTTAACTTATAAAGTGCAATTTTTAATTTCCCGCTAAACTTCAGGTTGAAAACGCCTTTGGAAGATGACGTATGCGCGTGACGTAGCCAGTGAAACAGGAGTATCGGTAGCCCATTGAAGCCAATACAAAAAGCTCTGTTTTCATCTAAAAATTCCACAGTATTCTGGACATCTGCGTTGGTGAATCTTTTGCAATTTGTTTAATGAACAATGGAGACTGCAAAGAAGAAAGTTGTAGGTGGGATCGGTGTATTAGCGGCGGACTACAGCAACACAACAAGGAGGACTTACTTGGATAGCAGACGCGCTAGCCAACGCTAGCCGCCAACTGCATCTGTGATCGGGTGAAGTCCTTCGTCGCGCCGTCGATCGCTGGAACGCAGGTGAGCACGGGTGTTGATGAGCAGATGAGGGCTGGCTGGCGTAGGTGGAGCGCTAATGTTTTATCATAGCTCTGTGAGGTCCGGTTGCTAAGTTGCTAAGTTAGCTTCAGCGTCGTTAGCAACAGCATTGTTAAGCTTTGCCAGGCTGAGAATTATTAACTGTGTAGTTACATGTACATGGTTTAATAGTATTGTTGATCTTCTGTCTATCCTTCCAGTCAGGGATTTATTTATTTTGTTTCTATCTGCATTTGAGCCAGATGCTATCACGTTAGCTCAGTAGCTAAAGAGCTTCGCCGATGTATGGTCGTGGAGATAAAAGTCACTGTGAATGTCCATTTCGCGTTCTCGACTCTCATTTTCAAGAGGATATAGTATCCGAGGTGGTTTGAAATACAAATTCGTGACCCACAATAGAAAAAGGAGAGAGTGTGGAATCCAATGAGCCAGCTTGTACCTAAGTTACGGTCAGAGCGAAAAAAGATATGTTTTGCACTGCATTCTAGTCCGTCACTCTAATGTTCCTCATCCACAAATCTTTCATCCTCGCTCAAATTAATGGGGTAATCGGTCCGAATCGCTCTAGCTGCGTTAAAAACGATAGAAAAATATGAGGAAGCGAACAACTGACTACGTCACGCTACTTCCGGTAGGGGCAAGGCTTTTTTTTATCAGAGACCAAAAGTTGCGAACTTTATCGTCGTTGTTCTGTACTAAATCCTTTCAGCAAAAATATGGCAATATCGCGAAATGATCAAGTATGACACATAGAATGGATCTGCTATCCCCGTTTAAATAAAAACAATTAATTTCAGTAGGCCTTTAAAGACACTGTCTGTCTATGTCTAGCTTATTTGCTACTGAGTGCTCAGCTGTTGTGTAGTTGCCAGCTCCTTATGGCCTGCGCCATGTAGCCTACCATGTTTACCTTTTGTAAATGACTTCACTAAAAAAAAGAAAAGACCAACGTTGTGTGCTTATTGGAGGACATTTAAATGTTAACTGGCTGTCCGGCTTTGCACAAGTAAACGCGCTGCAGGACTGCTTGAAATCGGACATTTTAGATACAAGCCGATATCATCCGATATTAGTTTTTTTTGCTGATATCGAATATTTGATATCAATATGATAACGCAAACAAAAATATTCCACCTGGAGCAGTGGGTCCACCAATTGCAGACTATCTGGTTTCACCGATTGTCCCTTGATCCATTGCCCATTCCAGACTCTCCAGTCGCCTATCTGCCAGCCATAAGCAGGAAGAAAGCGTGCAGGAGGAATGAGAGCTGCTGGAAGTCGTGTTTTACTGCTATTCCTTCCACCCAGTTGTTTTTCACATGATTGCTTTGGAGCAGCACATCATCCTGCTGCTGATGAGGCTGCGTTACCCGGAAAAGCATCATGCTGCTGCTTTTATGAGTCAAACACGTCCACGGCTGCAGACTCAGCCTCATATAAATTATCACTTTTTTTGTTTGTCCGTTCCCCTTGTCTCGCACATAAATTGAAGACGTGCAGAAAGGAGTGCTTGAGAAGGCGCTGCATGCACTTGGAGAGAGATGAATGGTTGGGTTGTGGACATAAAATGTGGTCTTCTGCCTTATTAGCATACAACGCATGTTCACACCAAGGCCTCCTTCTGACTGCTGGCAAAATGAATGGCAGCTTAGGTGTATTTCATATAGTTTACAAATATAGATTTAAGGCTGAAGACAATATTTGATTAGCAAGTCCTTGTCTTTAGAAGTACATTAGTACCTCAACTTACAAGCTCAGTTGGTTCTGTGACGGAGTTCTTAACTCAAAACACTTGTATCTCAAATCCACGCCTGCCATTGAAATACATTTAAATCAATTTAATTGGTGGTTGGTGCCCCCAAAACAGCACACTGCCTTTTAAAAAAGAAAAACTAACTTTTAGAGAATAAATATTGTATAAAACAATAAAATAACACGTACGACTAACAACTGCAGTAGTTTTATGAAGTAATGTAACAACATTGTATAGTAGAGAGAGCGAAGTGCAGTGGAGAGCTGACTTCTACGGTATATCCTTCAAGTTGCTTCTGCGTCCAACACAAAATCAGCAGCTTCTCCATATTTTAGTGGATAAATGTTTGCCATTTAGCTGTTATTTTAACGTTCTTAACTGGCGTTATTTGTTTATTTAAAAATGATCCCCATTAGCTAGCTGATGCCATGACAGTCAGCTAGTCTTACTGTGGTCCATGCAAAACGTTACATATTACGTAACAGTTTAAAAACACTGCAAAACACATAAGAAAATGACACGAGTTCACATTATAATTCGTCAATATCAATATATGTATAAAATATGTTTAAAAAAAAGTATTCAATTTCATCAATCAACATGAAAAATCAACACTGGTACAAAATAACACAGGGAGTAACACAAATTAATTTAGTTTGGGTTATTCCCTCAACTTTGGTCATTTCCATTCCAGTAACCCTAACCTTTGCACTATTTTCTTAAAGGCTGATTTAACTTTAATTAGACAAATATCGAGAGGTAAGTTATTCCAATAAGCAACGACTATAAGTTACTGTTTTTTTATTGAGTTTGTCTTTGAACTAGGAATGACAACATGACCGTTAACAGCATATCTTGTATTGTGACTACAGTATGTTCGTCAATACAACAGTCAGTCTGCTCAAACGAAAATGAGGGTATTTTGGAGTCAGTAACGCAACAGAAAAATGTGGCCAAACCTGAAGAAACCCTTTGATTATTGAGAGGCTAGAATGCATCTTATCAATACTAGCGCAGAGCCAGTCTCGCAGCCATGTTTTGAGCAATGTGTAATTTAACTAAATTAGTTTTCGCCGTGAATGACCATAACGTTGAGCAATAATCCAAGTGACACAAAATTTGTGATTTACAAACTTGACCCCTTGTACATAAGAAGAACACTTTCTCGTGACTGCAATACTTTAACCCATTTTTTTTACCCATTGTATTTAAATGCTCAATACACGATAGTTTACAATCGAGGACAATGCCGAACAATTTTGCTTAGGCTACCTGTTGTGTGGGCATACCGGGTATGAAAGTTTAGGTGTAGAAAGTAATTTATGTCACTACCCAAAAACAATACTCTTAGCTTTACATATATATTTAAGGCTAATCTGTTTGCTTTTATCGAAAGATAAATTACTTTCAACTCGCTAGACAAAACTTGGTTTAATTAATTGCATGAGCTAGCAGTATAGTGTTCAGTCGGATCATCCGCGGACATTGTTACAACGAGACTATTCACAGCACAGCATAAGTCATTAGTAAAATAAATAGCAGAGGTCCTAAACAACTTTCCTGAGGAATCCCGTACGCCAACATACCATAAACTAGCATTATAAAAGACCATTTCTTTTTTAGAAGTAAGATAACTCATCTGCAGAGTAGTCGCTGATTGGCTGAAACCTTAAAGGGGAACTGCACTTTTTTTGGGAATTTTGCCTATTGTTCACAATCATTATGAGAGACAAAAGGTCTCGTTCTAGGAGAGACAAAAATCTGCTCGTTGTAGGTGGCTCACAATGCAGCTAATGAGAACAATCAATTCTACCTCTAAATCACTTAAAAATGCATTCAAAAAGTCAAAAACTGTCAAAAATACTTACAGTAATTTACATTCCGTAACCTGTATAAAACCCAAATTGTAGTGACATTGTTATTGTAAGAGTGATCACTGAGGAACTCTTTTTTTATCGTAGTAACACATCGCCATACCACGGTATTAGCCATAAAAGCTAGCTACGGCAAGAGATAAGCTAGCTTCTACGTCAACATGAAACACGTTTGAGTTTGTAATGCACAACACTGCGATAGGACAATAACCTGTACTGACTGAAAAACATGAACAATCCTATTACAGTATCTGTAAAGTATTAGCCCACATTTCATGTTTTGTTCGTGCACAGCTGAGCTAGCCAGAGAGCGTACGGTATGTAATGTAGTTGTACTAACACGCATGGCGTGCTGCGTGTATCATGATCAATATTAAAGTGACTCACTCGATGGACAGTTGTTCGTCTGGTCCAGCTGACCGGGGACGTTTCCGGTTGATTTTGGGTAAGCTATCCATTTATCTTGAAATAACTTGGCTCCAAGTTCCACATTTATAGTGTCAAAATCGCTTTCATCCCTTCTCCTGGCTTCCGTCTGCTTCAACGTCTCACACTTCCTTCCTGCTCACTTCTATAAGCAGCAATATATTTAGTGCCAAAAGTATAGGGTTGTAAATCCTCATTTGTCCAAAAATAGTCATCTTCGTTGTCTGTTACCAAGTTTGCCATGATTAGAAAACACACTCGTGTTTTATTCTGGAAATAGAAACACATATTTGTTGCCAGAAGTCAGACGTGCGCTGCTATGGAAACAGAAATCAATGCGTGGACGAAATCAGTCCTGGAAATTATTAAAATGATCACAAAACTTTAAAAATTTAACATATTACATATTGTTTTGAACATATACATTACATATAGACTTGCACTGTGTATATAAAACGTTGGAGGGTTTTGAAATTGCTTTAGAGGGCTTTGAAGGCTACAACGGTGACTCCCATTAGCCGCATCGTACAAGGGATTTTTATCATCTTTAAAATCCTAAAAAAAATGTGTGTTCTTGTCTCTCATAATGATTGTGAACGATAGGCAAAATACAAATTAAAGTTTATCAAGTAGAATATCATGATCAATTGCGTCAATTGCTGAAATCTAACATGGATGCTCCAGCAATTTTTGAGGTGGTAATCACCCTGACCAACCGTCAGTCATTTGAAAAAGAGCTGTGGCAGTCTGAGTGGAGTGGCCCTTTCTTTAAGCATGTTGATATTTATACTTATAGGTCAACTATTTGGACCACAGAAAGGTCCAAATAGTTGTTATTTGTTAGATGTTATTAAGAAGTGGAATGATTTTACCCTCTTTTCACAATGTAGGAAATACCCCACATAGCAGACATCTATTAAATATATGACATAATGGAAGAGAAATGTAATCAGCAGTGATGTTTAACACCTTACTATGGAGACTGCCTGTACCGACACATCCATATTCAGGAAAGGCTTTCAGCAGTTCTTGAACATGGCGCTCATCTCCACAATTGAATTAAAATGTACAACTTCTACCATTCATTATTTTATTTTTGAACAGGTCATAACTATTGTGACCTGTGCCACAATGATTCTGCCCTATTTTGTTCACCTTAATGATAAAATCACTGAAATAATTAGCAATGTAAAAAAGTTGTCCAGCACAAGGCTATTTAGTTCATGTATCTTGTACCTTATAATACAGATGTTCCCATGAACAATTACCAAGCCTTTTGATGGAAGATTAAAGTTGCATTATTCAATTATTTGTCAGTCATTGCATGTTCTGAAGTTACCATAGACTAAGAAGCCTATGCATAACAGTATTTCCTATTCTTGATCTGTGTTACCTCCGTTTCTTTGTGGCTGTGATGGTGGGTGAGAGATGAGTTTGTCATAACAAAGATAGGCTATGTCCCCCCTCTCCCTGGCAGCTCTCAAGGCAGGCAGCAGTTCCTTCCGTTTCTGCCGCACAGCATCTGGAAGTTCCTCATTCAGATAGATGTTGGTTCCTTTCAGGTGTTTAGCCCTCATTCTGCTTCAGTATGGTGCAGACTAGCAGTGATACACTCAAATTGCTTTGCCAAGTTTGTGACACCCTCTGTCATGTTTCTGATTATTTATTTATTTAATTCAATAAATATCATCCACTTCTTCTCGGCACTGTCCTTCACACCCATTTTCTTCCTTTACCATGGTTAACTTAAGCTATAACTTAAAGCATAACAGTTAGCTGAGAGGCAGCTCTTATCTCAAGGCACTTAAATTAAGGCATCGCTGTATCTTTTGGCTTCCTTGGGAGGTTTAACTTGATATTGAATCCAGCATTGCTTTCCTTTTCCCATTAATAATGTGTCTTTTCTGGGGATGAGTTTCTTCAGTCCTGTGATTGACAGAAGATGCATCTGAGGCGTATCCTTGCTCAATGTCAGCTAGGTTAAGATCCGTCTTTACTAGGATTTTAGAAAATGACAATGATTTCCTAAGATTGCCACTGGTCTATTTTGCATTCACTTGACAGCCTGCAAATAAAATCTTATGTGAACAGAATATTGAATTCAATTTGCATTTTGGTCTTAGCTTAAAAGGATGTGTAGAACATTGGTATAGGGTTATCATTGTTATCTGGGTAGGGTGCACCTTCAAAAAACAAAATTTTTAATTGAAACTGTTCACAGCAATGACATGCTAGACTAGCGCATGAAAAAGCAGACAGACTTAAAAATGATGTTTGCTTGGCCTCCCTTTGTTTACATGTGTAGTTCCACCTCCCTGTCTAAAACATGTGTGTTCGCAGGTTTGTTCGGGTACTATACGCCTTTGAAAAATACCGGTGCTTTTTTAAATAAATTTGATTTGTTTTTAAACATAAACATTATCACCAGCAGGTTATTACAATGTTGCACACACTCGTACAGGTGGAGACGCTCTATTGGTGGAAGTTTGGGTTTTAAGATCACTTGGGGCCTGATTTACTAATATCCAAATACCACACGCTAAACCGAGTGTGCAAACAATAAAAATGCATGTATTCTTAGTGGGCGTGTTGCGTGTGGTCTACTAACTAAAAGTTATTTAAATGAGGATTTTGCGTGTACTATACGGGGCATTACCACAGAGACACTGGATCATTTACTGCACATTCATGGCATACCTGTGGCGTTTTTGCTATATTTTCAAACGTACGGGCATATAAGAAGCAGTCAGATTTTTTGCATACTTCAAAAAGTTGTTTTTATTTGGGAGATATGTTATATACATAATATACATTATATACAGGTATTTTCTATGTGAAAAAACAATCGCCATTAAAAAACACTAAAGGACACCATCAGTTGAATTAGTTTTATTCAGCTTTTTAAGTTACCCAGCATGCAGTATAAAATTATAAAAGGATGTTGCTGAATAGACAAAATATCTTTTTTTTTTATGTCAGTCCAAATATATTGACACGCACAAGTAAGATGGATAATTTTTGTCTGTCCATTGTCTGCCTTTGTAGCAGCGGGACTGATCCAACAGTTGTGTGTGTAACTGTCAGTTTGCACGTACTTTTTAGACGTGCAAAATAAACACGATAATTTAGGTGCCACAATCACTTTCTCGTTTAGTAAATCAGCCTGCGTGTGCTAAGTAATTACATTTGCATTTTCTCCTCGCAGTATTGTGGGCGTTTTGACGATCCACGTATATTTTGCATATTAATGAGGACAGAGAAGCAAAATGGATTGCATGCCTTATTCTGCTCACTTAACAGACACAACCCACTTTGCACACGTTTAGTAGATCTGCTTTGCGTGTGCTATCAACTTTGCAGGTGTTTTAGTACACACAAACCTTTTGTAAATTAGGCCCATGGTGTACTTTAAAAATAGTTTGTCCCCCGATGGCTGAAACACGTTTTTTTGTTTTGTTTTGCAGTTTTGTTGATTTTGTGTCCCTGTTCCAAAGAACACCTCGTTTTTGATGAAGTGTTCTTTAACCTTTTTTGGATAAACAATCACACTCATTGGTGACTTAGTTTCTGCGAAGAATGGATAGTGGTGCTTTAAAAGTTTATTCATCTTTACTTGTTGTGTGTGGGTGGTTTATTTGTTTGGAAACCACACAAAGATGATTAACAACTCTATGAGGCGTCACTCCTATACTCCTACTGTATACTGGCTCTCAGACAGTATGTTCTTTTTTTCCAATGGCTGCAAAATAACATACTGTGGCATGAACGACAGTTGATAAATCTAGCATGCTGATGTAGGGTTGTGGAGTCACACCAGTGCAGTTCAGTTCAGTTTCAGTTTATTATACATACGATACAATGTAATGCATCACATATTTCCAGTTGTTTTATGACATCACATCCAAAAAGGAGTAGGAAGAAGGAGAGTTTATTTAATCCTACCCCTTTTCATATCATAACAGTTTTATCCTATTCCCTTGTTCTCTGTTTGTAACAGAACAGTGAATAAACAAATAATAAATAAATATAGCATAAGTAAGTAAAAAAACGAATATTAAATAAATCAATAATCATTATCTCCTTTTTTTTTTAAAGTTTCAAGATGTTCATCATAACTGTTTTTCTTTGTTCTTTGTGAACACTTGTAGTTTGAACAGTCTCTTAAACTGAATCATATTGGTGCTTTGTTTGATTTCCTTATGTAATCCATTCCATAATTAAATTCCACATGCTGATATGCTAAAGATCTTAAGTGTTCTACGCGCATACAAATGTTTTAAATGAGATTTTCCTCTAAGGTTATATTTCTCCTCTTTTGTTGAGAAAAATTGTTGTTTATTCTTGGGGAGCAGGTTATAATTTGCTTTGTGCAGAATTTTAAATGTTTGCAAATTCACTATGACATTGATTTTCAATATTTGTGATTCAATAAATAAAGGGTTTGTATGTTCTCTATATTCAACATGTTGTATTATTCTAATTTATCTTTTTTGTAACACAGTTCATAAATGAAGCACACATTTGTAGTTGTTTCCCCATATTTCTACACAATAACTCAGACATGGAAACACTAGCGAGCAGTAGAGAATATGGAGTGATTTTTGGTCCAGAACATCCATCCATCCATCCATTTTCTACCGCTTGGCCCTTTCAGGGTCTCGGGGGTGCTGCAGCAACATATTTTGCCTTGATCATTATTGATGTTTTTCTTGCTACTTTATTGTATATTTTTTACCCCGAAGTTTCCAGTTCATTTTGTCATCTATTGTTACACCCAAAAAATGTTATTTTACCGTTTTAATATCTACTCCGTCTATTTGTATTTGTGTTTGACTTTTCCTTCTACTGTTGCCAAATAGCATTATTTTAGTTTTACTGCGATTCAAAGATAGTCTGTTTTTTGTCAAACCATCTTTTTAATTTGTTAGTTTCTTCTGTTATTATTTGTATTAGCTTCTGTGTGTTCTCTCCTGAACAAGACACAGTCGTGTCATCTGCAAATAATACTAACTTTAAGTCTTTTGTAACTTTACAAATGTTGTTTATATAAAGATTGTACAATTTTGGTCCCAGTATTGATCCTTGAGGTACGCCACAAAATATTTTTAGCTTTGTAGAAGTGTGTTCGCCTCGCTTCATGTATTGCTTCCTGTTGGTTAAATAGCTTCTTACCCAGTTCAAGACCAAACCTCTGATGCCATACCTTTCTATTGTGTTTATTAAGATATTATGATTGATTGTGTCCAATGCTTTTGTTAAATCCATAAACACTGCAGCAGCACATTTTTTGCTATCAATTGCATTGGTGATCTCTTCCGTTATTTTGATTAATGTCATTGATGTTGAGATGTTGGCTCTGTAACTGTATTGGTTGTCTGTTTTCATATCAATTCCGTTACAATCAGTTGAGGTCTTGAATTGAAATTTTTTCACAATTTTGATTATTTCCTCTTTTGTCACTCCCTTCTAGGAACATCGAGTTGGGATTTCTGTCTATTGTGTCATTCAAAACCTTAACTGACTCGGGATCTGTAATCCTTTCCGCCAGATTTGGTCCAATGTTCTCAAAGTACTTATTGAAGCTTTCAACTACTTTGTCCATATTGTCATTGTTTACATTTCCATCTGAGAAGGAATTAGAACAAACCTTCTTAGCACCATTTTTAATCATGTTGTTTGGGATGCCCCATGTTGCTCCAGTGTGACGTGCTGTGCTGTAAACTACAAAAGTTGATGTAAACAATGTGTGGGCACAGTCGTCGTCCTTGCTCTCTTGAATATAACAAAATGGCTAGCATTTTGGTTTTTAAGGTAGGGGTGTCTTTAAATTGTCGACTGTTCGACAATTCGATTGGGATTAGTCTGAGTTGACTATCAACACGGTCAAAACGTCGGCCATTAAACCCCTCTTCTCCCTCCGTGGCAGAGGGGAGTTGAGGTCAAAATGGGATGAAATTCACAATCAGACAGAAAGTTTATCATTCCTCGATCAGCCATCCATCATTATTATGACGTGTTTTTTTTCCACCAGTGTGATATAGAAGCTCTGATCAGGGCAGAACAGCATGTCGTCTTTTTCTTGGGGCGCTAGGGACTGTGCAGAAGTGCTTCCATCGTGAAAAGATGCTGAGTCAGCAGATTTGGGCAGGCCACCTTCCATTCGTTAAGCAGCCTGTCACGTCTGCTGGCTTCACCGTGAATCCTACTGTAGTTTATGTATTGATTTAACCGGGAGCCTCGCTCCATTTTCTAAGATAAATGACGGCTCATTCGGCTTGTTGCGTACCAGTCCTTTGTAGTCGTGTGTGTGTGTTTGTGTGTGTGTGTGTGTTTTGTGTGTACCTGCAAACGGCCTCCTATGACTGCATTAACAATTTACAACTTTTAATTTGGTAAATCTAAAATGCTATTTCTGATGACGACAGCGTTGTGATGTTTGTCTGTAGTCGAGTTTTATACGTCCTGCCTTCCTTTTCTCACCTAAGATCAAACTGTAAAACTCCTGGGATGTCGCCAAGCTGCCAAACATAACTCCTGGGTCCAATCCCACAGTGAGCTGTGTGACTTCAAACAAAATCTCCCGTGTGTGTGTGTGTGTGTGTGTGTGTGTGTGTGTGTGTGTGTGTGTGTGTGTGTGTGTGTGTGTGTGTGTGTGTGTGTGTGTGTGTGTGTGTGTGTGTGTGTGTGTGTGTGTGTGTGTGATCTTTCACAATTATATAAAGGGAAATGTTTACAGCATCTTTCAGCAAGGAAAGTAGAGGTGAAGTGTAGGGATAGGTACCATTCACATTTGAACCGATACGGTAACCAATTCCCAGTACCTGGGAGTTGATACCGGTACTCTACAGTAGCAATTTTTGGTACTTTTGTGTGTGTTAATAAATGTTGCAAGTTTGTTAATAAAATCAAATTTTTTTATATAACATTTAAAAATGAGCTGATTATGGTACTTTTGTGTGTGTTAATAAATGTTACTAGTTTATTAATAAAATCAAATTTTTTTATATAACATTTAAAAATGAGCTGATTATGATGATAAAACTGTGCTGTCCAGTTGTTATATCTTGTTTTCTTTTAACATTTGCAAGTTTTATATCGTAGACTTAGCATGCAGTTTAAATTCCAAGACGTTAGGCAACAGTATAGGTGTGTTGCCTAGCTTGGAAGTAGTCTTTGCCATGAAGCTGAATGTGTCAGTCTTGTCTTTTTTTGTGCCATACAACATATTTATACTGTAATATTGTACTTATTACAAACTTGTGGTTTGATTGTAATGTGCGTCTTCATGGAGGTGTTGAAATTGCCATTTAAAATCACTCATTTTAATCAGTAGCATGTCTAAGGCAAATCCAATTAGCATCAAGCTAGCACTTTTTGGAAAAGTAGAGCCTTACTGTACATTTCAGTATTTTCAAATAAGCATACTTTCTTCATTGACTTTAAAAATTGCAACTTTGCCCAGTTAGGCTGAGTGCTGCTTGAGTGCTTATTTCCTCGCCAAGTGTTTGGGACTGAACATGATGTCATGTGCAACCAAAGTATTGTTAGATTTTACGTGACTTGATACCCGGTAGTACTGACGGAATTTGGTGGGTGCCTATGAAATAACTGAATTTGGTACCCATCCTTAGTTGAGTGGAGCAATATTTATTTCTAATAATACCTTGTGATCGATCTTGTGATATAGCCTGAAAATTATATCCTGATGTTTTTAGGAAATATTGTGTTGACCCAGTGGCGGAACAAGTCAGGGCCAGGTTGGGGTCTGGCCCGTCCCAAACAATAAAGCTCATCCTAACATCATTTTACAACATACACATTCCTCTCTGGTTTTACTATCGATGAGCTTTAACCAAGTTTTGAAAAGTTATTCAGCAACTTTTGCTTAAATTTGCATGTTCCCATTTTCCCGACATGTATTCCATTTTCTTGCTCTCACCGCAGCATCAGAACATTCACAGGATGTGGAGCAATTATTAAAGGGGATGTGAACTTTTTTTTTAAAATTTTGCCTATTATTCACAATCCTTATGTAAGACAACAACACATATTCTTTGTTTAATGTATTTTGAGTCATAAATAAACGTTAGCAAAATCCCAATTATCCTAATTCTAACAATGGAGTTAATGGGAGTGCCGCTATTCCGACCACAAAGCCCCTCTATGTTTTAAAGATTGTACATGCATACAAATGTTTTAAATTACATTGTCTCTTTTGCTGAGAAGAATTGTTGTATGCAAAGCATTTTGGGGTCACAAAAACGGCAGCCATGTGAGTTCCTAACAAGTTGCTTCCTAGCAGTTCCACTGTAGACACGGCACAAGAGCCAAGTGTGCAGTTTTTAACAAAGTTTTTAATGTACATAGATTTTTTCAAAATCTTTCTCCCGCAGAACGTGACTTTTCAGTCACGTCCGTATCCTCTCTCCCCTCCTGCTGCCGGCCGCTTACTGTTAAAGACAACAGATGATTAGATTAACACGTACCACCTGTGAAATCTAATCACCTGCCAGCTGTGTCTCCCCGTCAGCACTGCCACGCCCCCGTCTGATGGTGCTCTGTCCTTAGCACCATGGACAGAGGTGGTGACCTTTGCTCCTGCAGGCAGCGCTGCCAAAACCTCCCCCCACACTAATATTTTCATATAATCTAATACAGATGTTAATAATATTGTGGATGATATGATGTTACACAGCATTCACATTCATGTAAAGTTTTTTTTTATATACAAACGCTAATAGTTTCTAGCAGCAAACTTACACAAGAGCTATTAAACGCAATTTCAAGTTCACACGCAACTATTTTAGTTGCAAATGTTTGCAATGTTTGTTAGGGTTGCCTAGCATCTCTTGAAAAACAGAATTGTCCCATATTTATAAACAAAAAAATGTTTTCCTAAAAAGAGTCAATAAAATGTCAATTTATTCGATTAACAACAGCTTCACATTTCACAACAGCTTACCACAAGGCTAAACCAATCGATGCCAGCGTGTCTGATGGCTCACCTGTCAGAATCAGAATCAGAAATACTTTATTAATCCCCGAGGGGAAATTAAAATTTTCAGCACAATCCCATTCAAGATCAGACAAACATTACAGGGAGACAGAACAGGATCAAACATTACAGGGAGACAGAACAGGATCGCTGACGGGAAACACAAAAGGATGACACAATAGCACAGAGCTCCTGCCAACAGCAGCCACTACAGCGGCGCCATCTTGGAAAAAAATAAAAATAAATTAAAAAATTAAAAAACTCAATGTTGTTTGACTTTTCTGCCGTCAAAAGAAGCATTGGGGTTAATTCGGAGATCGTTTTTGTCTAACAGGTGGCTATCACGTTTTTACAGGGTAAGTACTAACTCAGCAAAACGTTTTTTAAAGTGTTATTTAGCAACTCTGCTCTGCTGTTGTCATATTAATAATAAAGGTGACCAGATTCTATTTTGATGTCGGTCAGATATCACCACTAAAAAAAAAAGTATCGGATGATGTTCGACTTGCTTATCAAATCTCTGA
The DNA here is from genome assembly GCF_033978785.1 of Entelurus aequoreus. Lineage (NCBI taxonomy): Eukaryota > Metazoa > Chordata > Actinopteri > Syngnathiformes > Syngnathidae > Entelurus > Entelurus aequoreus. The sequence goes on along the minus strand of NC_084735.1, from coordinate 44,213,030 downwards.
TATCGGCTCTGATACAAGCAGGTCGCAGCGTGGTTAATTGTGCAAAGCTGGAAATCCAGTTAACTTCTAAATGTCTTCCAGAAATCTTTTCTTGTATTCTAGTCAAGTCATTTACAAAAGTTAAACATGGTGGGCTATAGGCTACTAGGAGCTAGCAGCTACACAACAACTAAACACACAATAGCACACAAGCTAGACAAACATAAGTGTTCTTCATTGAACAATATTGCAGTAAGTATAAACAAGAATCAAAAATATATAGTTGCATTTTACTTACATATAAAAAGTCTTCAAGGTAGAAGCTTATTTGATTTTTTTAATTAAAGTGCAGCTGGGACGGGCAACCCCGAGAGGGACAAGCGGTAGAAAATGGATGTATATATTTATTTTATTAAATTGGGACAAACGTGTCTAGATCATTTAACTTACTGCTTTATGAGCTTAATGTAATGAATAATTGTGACCACCCGGTATCGCGAAAACACAAATTGATATTCCACTTTAGAAGCATAAATCTGTCAAAGGTTTAGTGTTTTCATTTTCGTCTGAGTCATTTTCACTTAATTAAGCCTTATCCAACGTTCCACACTACAAAATAATAACAGTATGTCGGAAGGCGGGGTCACCCTGGAGAATTCGCCACCTCATCGCAGGGCCAACACAGATAGACAGACATATAGGCTCCAGCACCCCCCGCAACCCCGAAAGGGACAAGCGGTAGAAAATGGATGGACGGATGGATGATCGGTGCTGATATTGTAACTGATTAATATCGGTACTGGCAAAAATTCAAGGCTCAGATATCGGTATCGGAAGTGAAAAAGTTGTATCGTGACAACCCTAAAAATAATAATAATAATAATAATCTAAAATGTATAAAAACAGAAATAATAGTGTGCCCAGGTTTGATTGTGATACTGTCATGCCAGCAGGCACAAGACATTAAAACAACATTAAAAACTTGTTGAATTAGGTCCTGACGTTCAGCAACTCAAACATAACGTTGAAACAACATGCTTTTTGATGACGTTTAATCAATGTTGGGTTCTGACCTTGATTTGACCATTCAATTTTGGTCATTTCCCAAACAATATTCTACAACACAAATGCAATGTTGAAACAACATACTTTTGACGACGTTTAATCAATGTCCGGTTGTGACGTTGATTTGACCATTGAAATTTGGTCATTTCCCAACCAACAACGTGGATTCAACGTTGGACATCAACATTGTCTCAATTTACAAATACAACTATTTTGCAACAATCCAGTAAATGTTTCAAAAATGTTTGAAAAGGTAGCACATCCCAAAATTAGGACTAGTAGCGAAAACGCTCTGACGAAGGCCACGTGCCGAAACGCGTAAGCGTTCCTCTTTTTTGATGTGAGCAATAAATCAAGTGAAATGTGAGTATTTTGTCCTACTAGTCCTAATTTTGGGATGTGCTACCTTTTCAAACATTTTTGAAACATTTACTGGATTACTTTTTTTTGGGTTTGGCACTCCATCTTGAATCACATTGAGAAGCGCAATCTCCTTTTTGAACTATTTTGCAACAATGTTTCAAAGTCAGTTTTAAAAGAAATGCATGTATAAACAACGTGTCAATGTCTTGTGCCTGCTGGGATTAAGCTGAATTTATACTGAATAAGGTTTGTTTAAAAAAAAAACTTATTTTATTCTGTTTATATTGTTATTTTGCACTAAAAATAGATCATAAAAATAGATCATAGAACAATGTGAGTCCCATGTATTTGTATTATTCCAAAACAGGCATCAAATTCAATTAAGTTTTACAGTCAAATAATTAGGAGTGTCCGGATTCAACTTTTTCAATTCCGATACAGTACCGATATTGGAATATTGAGATTTGGCTGCTACTGTATTAATCCCATACAATATAAGCACAAATCATAGTACATACTTTTAATATTTTGTACACTAACACACTAACTTCAATCAATCAATCAATCAATGTTTATTTATATAGCCCTAAATCACAAGTGTCTCAAAGGGTTGTACAAGCCACAACGACATCCTCGGTACAGAGCCCACATACGGGCAAGGAAAAACTCACCCCAGTGGGACGTCGGTGAATGACTATGAGAAACCTTGGAGAGGACCGCATATGTGGGTAACCCCCCCCCTCTAGGGGAGACCGAAAGCAACGGATGTCGAGTGGGTCTGACATAACATTGTGAAAGTCCAGTCCACAATGGATCCAACACATCAGCGGGAGTCCAGTCCACAGCGGGGCCAACAGGAAACCATCCCGAGCGGAGACGGGTCAGCAGCGCAGAGATGTCCCCAACCGATGCACAGGCTAGTGGTCCACCCGGGGTCCCGGCTCTGGACAGCCAGCACTTCATCCATGGCCACCGGACCTATGCAACTCCCCCTCGCAAGGGACAGGGGAGAAGAGGAGAGAAGAAAAGAAACGGCAGATCAACTGGTCTAAAAAAGGGGGGGTCTATTTAAAGGCTAGATTATACAAATGAGTTTTAAGATGGGACTTAAATGCTTCTACTGAGGTAGCATCTCTAACTGTTACCGGGAGGGCATTCCAGAGTACTGGAGCCCGAATAGAAAACGCTCTATAGCCCGCAGACTTTTTTTTGGCTCTGGGAATCACTAATAAGCCGGAGTTCTTTGAACGCAGATTTCTTGTCGGGACATATGGTACAATACAATCGGCGAGATAGGCTGGAGCTAAACCGTGTAATATTTTATACGTAAGTAGTAAAACCTTAAAGTCGCATCTTAAGTGCACAGGAAGCCAGTGCAAGTGAGCCAGTATAGGCGTAATATGATCAAACTTTCTTGTTTTTGTCAAAAGCCTTGCAGCCGCATTTTGTACCAACTGTAATCTTTTAATGCTAGACATAGGGAGGCCCGAAAATAGTACGTTACAGTAATCGAGACGAGACGTAACGAACGCATGAATAATGATCTCAGCGTCGCTAGTGGACAAGATGGAACAAATTTTAGCGATATTACGGAGATGAAAGAAGGCCGTTTTAGTAACACTCTTAATGTGTGACTCAAACGAGAGAGTTGGGTCGAAGATAATACCCAGATTCTTTACCGAGTCTCCTTGTTTAATTGTTTGGTTGTCAAATGTTAAGGTGGTATTATTAAATAGATGTTGGTGTCTAGCAGGACCGATAATCAGCATTTCCGTTTTCTTAGCGTTGAGTTGCAAAAAGTTAGCGGACATCCATTGTTTAATTTCATTAAGACACGCCTCCAGCTGACTACAGTCCGGCGTGTTGGTCAGCTTTAGGGGCATGTAGAGTTGAGTGTCATCAGCATAACAGTGAAAGCTAACACCGTACTTGCGTATGATGTCACCCAGCGGCAGCATGTAAATACTAAAGAGTGCAGGGCCAAGAACCGAACCCTGGGGAACTCCGCACGTTACTTTGACATAGTCCGAGGTCACATTGTTATGAGAGACGCACTGCATCCTGTCAGTAAGATAAGAGTTAAACCAAGACAAGGCTAAGTCTGACATACCAATACGTGTTTTGATACGCTCTAATAAAATATTATGATCGACGGTATCGAAAGCGGCGCTAAGATCAAGAAGCAGCAACATAGATGACGCATCAGAATCCATCGTTAGCAATAGATCATTAGTCATTTTTGCGAGGGCTGTCTCCGTAGAGTGATTTGCCCTGAAACCAGATTGAAAAGGTTCACAGAGATTGTTAGTCACTAAGTGTTCATTTAGCTGCTGTGCAACAGTTTTTTCGAGAATTTTGGAAATAAACGGAAGGTGGGAGACCGGTCGGTAGTTTACCATGAGGTCAGGATCGAGGTTAGGTCTTTTGAGCAGAGGATGAATAACCGCTTTTTTGAATGCTAGGGGAACAGTGCCGGAGGAAAGTGATAAGTTTATAATATTTAACACTGATGGACCTAATAATACAAACAGTTCCTTGATAAGTTTCCCAGGAAGTGGGTCAAGTAAACATGTTGTTTGTTTTATCCCACTTACACGCTGTAATAATTCCTCTAATGTTATTTCATCAAAAATAGAGAGACTATTTTGGAGGGCAGTGTCCGTCGTATATACAGTCGTATCTGTGTTAATAGAGCCCAGTTGTAGCTGGGATGCGTTGTCTTTAATCTCCTTTCTAATGAGTTCAATTTTCTTATTAAAGAAATTCATAAAATCATCTGCCGAGTGGGTGGAGCTACTGGGAGGAGTCCCTTGTTGGGTTAGCGATGCTACTGTACTAAACAGAAATTTAGGATCGTTTTTGTTGAGGCGGATGAGATTTGAGTAGTATTTAGCTTTAGCTAAGGTAAGCATGCGTTTATAAGTTATTAAACTATCACTCCATGCTTGATGGAAAACCTCAAGTTTAGTCGCGCGCCATTTGCGTTCCAGTTTTCTACATGATAATTTATGAGCTCTAATTTCTTCTGTAAACCATGGGGTGCGCCTTTTAGGGGCCCTTTTTTGCTTTAGCGGTGCTATACTATCAATAATTTCGCGCAAGGCATCGTCAAAGTTGTTAGTGAGTTTATCAATAGAGCCGACATAATTTGGGAATGGTGCTATTACCGAAGGCAGTAGGTCAGCAAGAGTCATCGTTGTGGCAGCATTAATGTTGCGGCCGCTATAGCAGTTATTATTATTATTAGCTTGTTGACAAAGAGTCAAAACTTCAAATTTTATAAGGTAATGATCGGACATTACTTTAGTATATGGAAGTATCATAACTTTGGAGGTGGTGACACCCCTGACAAGCACTAGATCTATTGTATTACCGTTGCGATGCGTGGGTTCATGTATTATTTGTGTAAGACCACAGCTATCAATTATGGTTTGGAGCGCCACGCACTGAGGGTCCGATGGGGTATTCATATGGATATTAAAGTCCCCCATTATGATTATATTGTCGGCGTGCGTCACTAGATCAGCAACGAACTCTGAGAATTCACTGATAAAGTCCGAATAGGGCCCAGGGGGGCGGTAGATAACAGCCAGGTCGAGAGGTAGCGGTGTGACAGACCTCATAGTAAGCACCTCAAACGATTTATATTTATTATTTAGGTTAGGGGTAAGGTTGAAATTTTCATTGTATATTAGTGCGACACCCCCTCCCCTTTTAAGAGGGCGGGCAACATGCGCATTCGTATAGTTAGGAGGAGATGCCTCATTGAGCGCAAAAAATTCGTCCGGTTTGAGCCAGGTTTCGCTAAGACCAATGACGTTAAGATTGTTGTCTCTAATGACCTCATTAACCAATAACGCCTTGGGAGACAATGATCTTATGTTTAAAAAGCCCATATTATAGGTATTGGTCTGTTTTGACGAGTTTTTGTTAAGATTATCCGTAGTGGCAATATTAACAATGTTGCGTTTATTATGCGTAGTGCACTTTAAATAGTTTCGACCATATCTAGGAATTGATATGACGGGAATTTTCCGATTGTTTGCTTGGTGCTGCAATAGACTGGACATATCATAATTTGCCACCTCAGTAGAATGCATGTCCACCTCTGACACAGACACAACAGAAAAAACATTATGTGAATTGTGTATTATTCTAAGAGAATTGCTATGCGTACATGGATTATCCAGCCTGGCGCTGGCTAGTTCTAGCTTAACTGACTCCTCACCCGGACTAACAGACATTGTAATTGCCTGTGACCGGGCTTGCTCTAGTGTAGTCAGTCAAGTGAGACTTAAATAGTAGTCTATGTTTCTAGACAGGATGATGGCGCCTTCCTGGTTAGGGTGAAGGCCGTCTCTCATCAGCAAGCCTGGTTTGCCCCAGAAAGAGGGCCAGTTATCAATAAACGTTAGTCCCTGCGTCCTACAGTAGCTAGCCAACCACTTGTTAAGCGAGACTAATCTGCTATATCTCTCATCATTGCCTCTCGCAGGCAGGGGGCCAGAGACAATTACTCGATGCCTGGACATCTTTCTGGCGAGATCACAAGTCCTGGCTATGTTTCTCTTTGTAATCTCTGACTGTCTCATTCTAGTGTCATTGGAGCCAACGTGTACAACTATATTCGCATAATTAGTGGTGCGATTAGCCTGTCGTACGTGTTTACTAGGCCTGTTGCGAGTTAGCTCCCTAAGATTAGCTTCAATGTCAGGTGCTCTGGCCCCGGGGATACACTTTATTGTGGCTGGTTTGCTAAGCTTTATGTTTCGGGTGATGGAGTCCCCTATAACTAAGGTGTGGTGCCCGGTAGACTGGGGTGTAGGACTAGCTAAAGAGCTAAATCTATTATGCGTCTCAACCGGTACACCGTAGCTTGTAGGCCGCTTAGGACTGCTACAAGCTGGGCTAGTTAGCTCGCTACAGCTAACGCTAGCAGATGTGTCCGCAACATCTAAAGTTACGACATTACTCTGCTCTAACTGGCGGACACGGCCCTCTAGCAGAGCCAACCTCTCCGTGAGTATGGTGCAAGACGCGCAGGAAGCCATTACTCACAGTGTTTTCTGTCACCGAGTGAAGTTCCTGCTGTCCTCAGGGAAGTGGTCGCGGTCTGTAGGAGTAGCTTCTTACTGACCGGCGCTGCCTTTCTCCGCGCTAGCTTAGCAGCTAGCTAGCTGAGGAAAGGGTGGTGGGACAGAGATCGGGTGATTTGCAAGTTAAATAGTACCACTAAAAATGTTTGAGAAGTGATAAAGAAAGCTGTAGAACAATTAAAAGCACACAGATAGAGCGCTACTTAGCTTTTTCGCAACAGCGAACAGACGGCGAGCAGTCACGCACGGTGAACCGGAACCGGAACTTTAGAACGAATGAATATGCTGTCTTTAAAGTTGAAGTGGAGTGGATTTGTTTTTGGTGACACCTAGTGGTCGATGCCTGCCAAACACTTAAAAGCTGATGCAAACACGTTTGTTACTGGATTCTTTCTAATACACTTCTGCCTTGGAGACTGCATATCTGTAAGCAACTATAATAATTTGATACTTGTTTACTGTATATTGACAAATGTGATGTTTTAGACAGAAACATTCTTCAATGAAGGACACTTATTACTTACAGTACAGGCCTACACACCTTTTCATTTCAATGTGTTTTCTTTATTTTCATGACTTTTTACATTGTAGATTGACACTGAAGGCATCAAAACTATGACACCTGTGAAGTGAAAACCATTTCAGGTGACTACCTCTTGAAGCTCATCAAGAGAATGCCAAGAGTGTGCAAAGCAGTAATCAGAGCAAAGGGTGGCTATTTTGAAGAAACTGGAATATAAAACATGTTTTCAGTTATTTCACCTTTTTTTGTTAAGTACATAACTCCATATGTGTTCATTCATAGTTTTGAAGCCTTCAGTGACAATCTACAATGTAAATAGTCATGAAAGTAAAGAAAACGCATTGAATGCGAAGGTGTGTCCAAACTTTTGGCCTGTACTGTATGTCTATCTCGTGTGCTATTGTGTGCTCAGCTGTTGTGTAGCTGTACACTCCCAGAAGCCTATAGCGTGCTTTGATTGATTGATTGATTGATTGAAGCTTTTATTAGTAGATTGCACAGTACAGTACATATTCCGTACAATTTAACACTAAATGGTAACACCTGAATAATTTTTTTAAGCACCTCGTCAGCTGAGACCATTTCTAATTTGAAATCGTTGTTGGATACGCCTAGCTTTCTGTAGAAAGCTTTAATGTGTTCTACACCAATGCGACCAGAGTGGTGGGACAGCTTGTTGACTAGAGTTGTGGATATGCTGGTGAAAAAGGTGTTAAGTCTGTTTACTACCTCCATTTTGTTTGTAATGAGGGAGTCACCCTCCTTGATGTTGATGTTGGTGAGTCTGGTTTTAAGTTTCTGGCTGCAGCCAGGAAGCTGGTTGCTATGTTTACCTTTTGATAATGACTTAACTAAAATAAAAGTATAGACCAACCTTGTGTGCTTATTGGAGGACGTTCAGATGTTAACTGTGGCACAATTAATTACACTGCAGGACTTGCACCTGGGGATAGGTTGATTGGCAACACTAAATTTGCCCTAGTGTGTGAATGTGAGTGTGAATGTTGTCTGTCTATCTGTGTTGGCCCTGTGATGAGGTGGCGACTTGTGCCTGAGTGAAGCTGGTACAGGCTCCAGCCCCCCTGCGACATCTAATGGGACAAGCTGTAGAAAATGAACTGCCTGTATGAAGCGGATATCATCCTATACTTGTTATGATAGCCGAAATCAATATCGGATTGGGGCACCCCAATAATTAATTTTTAAAAAATGGTTTCACCCCCCGCGACCTCGAAAGGGACAAGCGGTAGAATATGGATGGATGGATGGGTTTCACACTCATAAAAAAATGAGAAAAAGGTATTTCCGTAATATTTTTTCCAGAAATTGGTCAATGTACTCCTTGTAATTAGATAGTATTGTTATCTATTCTCTTACTGTCTTAGAGTGTACGCTCAATTCCATTTAATTCAGAAAATCACTTGCAATCACAGTGATTGCAAGTGATCTCTATTGTTTACCTGCCGAGGCGACGACACACGGTCGTCATGTAAGATTAAAGAGATGAGCATGTTTAGGCCCACTTACATCATTTTCAACAATCAGGCTTTGTTGGCCAGGCTGCTTAACATGCAGCAGCTGCTCTTTAAAAGGAATGGAAGAGGGTACTTCATCAAACTGATGCAACTATGAGACCCAGCCGGTAACACAAGTGCCATGAAAACATGTACTTTTCACTTGATTCAGGAGAAAAGATGCGTATCGCAAAGCAGAGTTGTGATTTTATTTTTCATCCTGACAGATTGTGATGAAGAATTTAGGTGTTAAAATAAGGGCAGGTAGTTTGCTGTGTTTTGTTTTTTTTTGTAACATAAAGCAGCCTTACTTGCTGCTGCTGATGAAATGAAGCAGAGTAGGAGGAAGCACATTTTCACTGGCTGTGGCACACTATGCATGAATTATAAAAGGCACACTGGCATAGCGCTGGTGCGCATCATGCATTCATTTAACAGCAAACTGGGCGGTGTGAGGGGTTTGAAGAGTGGCCTTGTTGAAGCAAAGCCCTCACGTTGGCTATAGCCTCTCACAGGTGGAGGAGGCTGGGCCACTCAGGTGCTTTCATGGTGGAAACACAGATAAACTCTCAATTCTGCATAGAAAAGTGTTAATACCACAAATATAGTAATATGTTATATTCTCCCTTCTTTTAAATGTCCATAATTGTATTTTTTTTTTTTTTATGGGAAAAGTTGCTTAGTTTTCATATGATGCCCAAAACCAAGGTAGCGCTGTACTTAATTTACATTACATCTGGCACAAACTATACTAAATTTAAAACAATTCAAAACCTGCTCTTTTGACTTGTGGCTCCTGTGTGACATGTATTAATATTCCATCTTGTAACGTTGTCTGTTCTGTGCTGAATGCACACATTGTTGAAATGAGGCCAACGGGAGCATGTTATTGTTAGACTTGCACAGCTCAGCATACTGAGAAAAGAGTAGCATTCTTAGCTTGTTTATTTGAACAAATCCATATTTGTAGTCAGACAATAATCAAGGTGAGAACAAAAAAAGCACCAAAGTGGTCCAAAACTGCCTAGTGGCTTCCATTGGAGTGGGCGATGCTGCAAGTGTTGGACTCAATCTGATACCAAGAAATACAGGGTCAGTATTGCTGATACTGATACTTTTTACTGGAACAAATCGTTAAGGCAGAGCGAATGTGGCGTTATAAACTATACGCACAGTGTGTAGACCTCCCTGTCTATCATTCAGGCTCTAGATCAGGGGTGTCAAACTCAAATACAGAGTGGGCCAAAATTTAAAACTGAACAAAGCCGCGGGCCAAGGTTGAACAAATTAACCTTTTAATAGGGACCCAAACAAGTTTTGCATTGAATATTGAACAAGCAAGGCTTATATAACTTTATAGTGACATGCAAAATCGAGTTTCAAATAATAACAATAATAATTAAAAAATATCAATGGCATATCTAATACAATTTAAATAAAAATTGAATGACTCTTTCCTTTTTGCAGCCTTCTGAGGTAAATATCAACATTAACTTTTTCCACAGGCTAATAAATTAGAAAATAAAATAACAATGTATAAACCAACCATTCAGGACTTTAAACTGCTCAGTTTGCAACACACTGATCTAATCTGATGTGCCCAAGCCAGATACCTGCCATCTTTTCTTGGATGCTAGTTCATTAATGTCAGGGCTCATGCTTTGAGCTGAGGCAACCTTCATTATTGAACGAAGGTGTTCATCAGTCATTATATCTCGCAGTCCACCCAGACCACAGTCTTGGGGGCGTGCCTTGAAGGCACTGCCTTTAACATCCTCTACGAGCTGTCGTCACGTCCGCTTTTCATCCATTCTAACAACGTGCCGGCTCAGTCACAAGATATGTGCGGCTTCTGTACGCACACACACGTGAATGCAACGCATACTTGATCAACAGCGATACAGGTTACACTGAGGGTAGCCGTATAAACAACTTTAACACTGTTAGAAATATATGCCACACTGTGAATCCACACCAAACAAGAATGACAAACACATTTCGGGAGAACATCCGCACCGTAACACAACATAAATACAACAGAACAAATACCCAGAACCCTTTGCAGCACCAACTCTTCCGGGACGCTATATGGTACAAAATACAGATTTTGTGTTGATTTATTGTGAATAGAAAACTAAACACTGACTTATGCAAAGGCAGTAATATATGATAAAACAAGGTGGCAACTGAAGAAGAACTTCCCCGTTTATCCCCTCTTTTATCACACAGGAAAAACCTGCCAGGTGAACAGCAGATTTTACTACTTCCGGCGCTGACGTAAGACAACCATGTGACGGGCGTCCCATATGTGACCATGGAATGAACAAATATACTACAGTACTAAGATTATAGTGGCCATAAACAATTAGCTTATATAGCAGGGGTAGCCAAAGTGCAGCACAGGGGGCATCTGTATATACATATAAATATATGTGTACCGGAGTCGTTCCGGAGTATACGTCGCACCGGCCGAAAATGCACAATAAAGAAGGAAAAAAACATATATACGTCGCACTGGATTATAAGTCGCATTTTTGGGGGGAATTTATTTGATAAAATCCAACACCAAGAATAGACATTTGAAAGGCAATTTAAAAATAAATAAAGAATAGTGAACAACAGGCTGAATAAGTGTACGCCATATGACGCACAAATAACCAACTGAGAACGTGCCTGGTATGTTAACGCAACACATCATGGCAAGAGTCATTCAAATAACTATAACATATAGAACATGCTATACGTTTACCAAACAATCTGTCACTCCCGATTGCTAAATCGGATGAAATCTTCCTCCCCGGTGTCGCCTCTGGTATGTCCTTTCCTTCTGCTGCTCGATTGCCGTTTTCTGCTGCATATTTCACTACGTCTGGCTTGTAATCTGCAGTATATGATTTGCTTTTCGGGGCCATTTTAGTTCAGCCCTTCTCAGTTTTTATAAGTTACCGCCAATGTTGGAATAATCCGTTTTAATAGCTACGGATGTAGCAGCAGTTAGCATCCCATGACCCACAATGCACTTCTGCCCTGACGCACAATGCACTTCTGCCATGACCCGCCACCGCCGAATTCTTATTGGTTGACGTGTGTGACGATTGCTGACGTGTGTGTGACGATTGCGGACATTTGCTTCGTCTCTTACGCGAAAGTGATAAATAATATTATTTGATATTTTACGGTAATGTGTTAATAATTTCACACATAAATCGCTCCAGAGTATATGTCGCACCCCGGCCAAACTATGAAAAAAACTGCGATTTATAATCCGAAAAATACGGTATGTAAAAACCCCGTTTCTATATGAGTTGGGAAATTGTGTTAGATGTAAATATAAACGGAATACAATGATTTGCAAATCCTTTTTAACCCATATTCAATTGAATGCACTACGAAGACAAGATATTTGATGTTTAAACTCATAAACTTTATTTTTTTTTTGCAAATAATAATTAACTTAGAATTTCATGGCTACAACACAGGCCAAAGTAGTTGGGAAAGGGCATGTTCACCACTGTGTTACATGGCCTTTCCTTTTAACAACACTCAGTAAACGTTTGGGAACTGAGGAGACACATTTTTTAAGCTTCTCAGGTGGAATTCTTTCCCATTCTTGCTTGATGTACAGCTTAAGTTGTCCAACAGTCCGGGGGTCTTCGTTGTGGTATTTTAGGCTTCATAATGCGCCACACATTTTCAATGGGAGACAGGTCTGGACTACAGGCAGGCCAGAGTCGTACCCGCACTCTTTTACTATGAAGCCACGTTGATGTAACACGTGGCTTGGCATTGTCTTGCTGAAATAAGCAGGGGCGTCCATGGTAACGTTGCTTGGATGGCAACATATGTTGCTCCAAAAATCGTATGTACCTTTCAGCATTAATGGCGCCTTCACAGATGTGTAAGTTACCCATGTCTTGGGTACTAATACACCTCCATACCATCACAGATGCTGGCTTTTCAACTTTGCGCCTATAACAATCCGGATGATTCTTTTCCTCTTTGGTTCGGAGGACACGACGTCCACAGTTTCCAAAAACAATTTGAAATGTGGATTCGTCAGGCCACAGAACACTTTTCCACTTTGTACCAGTCCATCTTAAATGAGCTCAGGCCCAGCGAAGTCGACGGCGTTTCTGGGTGTTGTTGATAAATGGTTTTCATAGGAGAGTTTTAACTTGCACTTACAGATGTAGCGACCAACTGTAGTTACTCACAGCGGGTTTCTGAAGTGTTCCTGAGTCCATGTGGTGATATCCTTTACACACTGATGTCGCTTGTTGATGCAGTACAACCTGAGGGATCGAAGGTCACGGGCTTAGCTGCTTACGTGCAGTGATTTCTCCAGATTCTCTGAACCCTTTGATGATATTACGGACTGTAGATGGTGAAATCCCTAAATTCCTTGCAATAGCTGGTGGAGAAAGGTTTTTCTTAAACCGTTCAACAATTTGCTCACGCATTTATTGACAAAGTGGTGACCCTCGCCCCATCCTTGTTTGTGAATGACTGAGCATTTCATGGAATCTACTTTTATACCCAATCATGGCACCCACCTGTTCCCAATTTGCCTGTTCACCTGTGGGATGTTCCAAATAAGTGTTTGATGAGCATTCCTCAACTTTATGAGTATTTATTGCCACCTTTCCCAACTTCTTTGTCACGTGTTGCTGGCATCAAATTCTAAAGTTAATGATTATTTGCAAAAAAAAAAAAGTTTATCAGTTTGAACATCAAATATGTTGTCTTTGTAGCATATTCAACTGAATATGGGTTGAAAATGATTTTGAAATCATTGTATTCCATTTATATTTACATCTAACACAATTTCCCAACTCATATGGAAACGGGGTTTGTATGTATGTATGTGTATATATATATATATATATATATATATATATATATATATATATATATATATATATATATATATATATATATATATATATATATATATATATATATATATATATATATATTATTTTTATTTTTATTTTTATTTATTTTTTTTTTTGACTCAGACCAAGGATCTTGGGGTTGAAAGGGTTGGTGACCACTGTGTTAGAATGTGATTGACTCTCACTCTCACTTTAAGTGTATGTATAGGGTTTGTGTATACAATTAGTTGTGTCAAAGGACTTCATCTTGAATCCCGCCAACAGGACTAAGTGCAGTGGAGCATCAATCAGTAGCTACTAGATGCATGTAGTGTTGTTCTGCCGACACAGCGGAGGACAAAGAAAAGGCAAAGTGCTCTTTTCTCTTCATCTTCCTCACATCTTCTCTACATTTCTGTGACACTTTCATTTCATCTCATAGCTCTCGTCTGACTATTGCGAGAAGATGTGATGTTCTTCTCTGCTGTTTGCCGCGATGCCAAACATTGTTTTCTTTTGTCTTGATGACTCATTTTGTCTCATTTTTAAAAAAAAGCTACTTTGAAAGCCACAAGGACATTAAAGTTTCAGTTGTGCTATAAATCAATAACAGAGAGACAGGAGAGATGAGGAACCTCAGGCAAGGTTCTTCATCTCTGACTACTCACCAGCAGCCTATTATAAGATCTGAATAAATCTCTGGATGGGCCGCGATGTTGTCATCATTAAATCGGGCTGTGAGGGTACCCGCACATTTCAAACTGGTTATATGATCCTCTCATCTGGTCTGATCCACCTTTGTGATCTATAATAAAGGAGGTGAGGGGAAATAAGTAGCAGAGTGAGCAAGTTTCTTGGCTGACTGTTCTTTTTTTTTTTTTTATTCCATTCGCCCACATTTCAAACCATACCTCCTCTTCTCTTTCCCCCTTCACCAGTGTAGATGAAGAGGAAAAAAACATGAGACAAGTTTTTGTTGTCGCTGTCTTTTTAGTTTTCAGCCTTGTCAGATGCTGATGCTTGATCTAACACAGGAGGGTCCAAACTTTCTATACGGTTGTACATAAAAAAGGCAATAAATGCTAAGCTACCTGAACAATTTATTGTAATATTTAATTGTTTATCTAAAAAATAATAAATTTTATCTAAAATACGGCAGTGCTTCTCAATTACCTGTGGCGTTTTGCTATGTTTTCAAACAAGCGGGAGATATGTACCACTTTTAGGGCATTTCCTCACAGCAACGTTTGTGCTTCGTTTTTGTTTTGGATTGAAAAAAATAAATGCGTCCCTGCGGTGTCCTATCAATAGTGAGTCCCATCCAGTCGCAAATGTTTCCCGGGTGAGAATGATGTAATACCATGCCTCGTAATAAGTGGCGCTGTAAGAAAATAAAGCCAACAGAAACACCCAAACTGTAGAAGAAGAAACAGCGCACGCGTTGTATTTTCCTGCCACACATCCAAACAAATTTAAATTTATGATCACGGATGCTCGTAAAAAACATGCTCATTTGTTTGGACCAATGATGCATCTGTGCACCACGCCGGATTATAAAACAAAGATGTATCAAGATAATAATATTTATTATTTACATATTTTGATCATTTTAAACATTTGGCGGAACATTAATTTCAAAAACGCATCACGACGTTCGCTTTTTTTTCAACAAAGTCACTAATAACTACTCAAACAAAAGAAAACATCACTTACTGTACAATGTCTGCTGTCATTAGGATGCCGACTGATAGGATGCTCATATATTCCCATTTAGATAAAGAATGACTCATAATCCTCGCAAGGAAAAAAGGTAGAACCAAGCGTCTTTTTGTGTCTTTCTCGCCATTTCTGGGTCTAAATTGGATGCCAAAGTTGACCAACTCGTCAGCTTATGTCCTTATCCTTCTACTATCCAAGTGAGAGACATTATTTATGATCTGGAATTAACGTTTTACTTTCGAGGCATGAAACCAGCTCACCGCTGCCACTGATGTCTATACAGTAGCACAAGCTGTTAGCTCCCTCCGATCACGGCACCGCTAAAAATAGTTCATCTGCATTAGCGCTTATAATAACAATATCGCTAATACTTGGATAATATTCAAGTCACAAAATATAAATGGAGTATTGCTGGGGCTTTTTGGATGTCTTTTAGATGGATTTATGGTCGGAATAGGGGACTTCCTATTGACTCAGTTTTAAGATGACTTTTTATACATTTATTTACGAACTAGAATGCATTAAAAAAATAAATACATCCATTGTCTTGCCTCTCATATTGATTGTGAGCGATAGCCCTTCCCTTTGCCTTACAGGAGAATTGGGACACGACTTACTTGACGTGAACGCGTAAAACCGAGGTGGAAGGGCTCGGAGAAGGTGTAAGGGGGAGGATTGGGATTCAGCCTTATACTAAAAGCCTCTGATGCCCAAGGCCACCTTAATACACGGGCTTACCTGGGCAGAAGCCCAGTGGCCCCACCTAATCAGGGGCCCCCAATTTATACGGTGGAATGCAATGATTGGTGTTCATAGCTGGCAATCACAGGCACCATCTCAGCTTCGTCTAGCGTTTGTGCACTCTCTCTCTCGACCGCGTTGTTTTTTTCTACTGCTCCGAGTGGGGCACTAAGCCAGGTTGCCGGTGCGAGAGGCCAGTTTGCTAACTACTGAGCTAAAAGAACAGGCAGAGTCCCAGATCGCTAGCAATATTGTTGAAGTTAACTGGCTTCTATTACACTTGCACAGAGTTCGCAAAGGAGATGTATTCATAAACGCGTGAAATGGATGGCAGTGTTTCTGGGTGTTGTTGATAAATGGCTTTCGCTTTGCATAGTAGAGTTTTAACTTGCACTTACAGATGTAACGACAAACTGTAGTTACTGACAGTGGTTTTCTGAAGTGTTCCTGAGCCTATGTGGTGATATCCTTTACACACTGATGTCGGCTTTTGATGCAGTACCGCCTGAGGGATCGAAGGTCCGTAATATCATCACTTACGTGCAGCGATTTCTCTAGATTCTCTGAACCTTTTGATGATATTACAGACCTTAGATGGGGAAATCCCTAAATTCCTTGCAATAGCTCGTAGAGAAATGTTCTTAAACTGTTGGACAATTTGCTCACGCATTTGTTCACAAAGTGGTGACCCTCGCCCCATCCTTGTTTGTGAATGACTGAGCATTTCATGAAAGTTGCTTTTATACCCAATAATGGTACCCACCTGTTCCCAATTACCCTGTTCAACTGTGGGATGTTCCAAATAAGTATTTGATGAGCATTCCTCAACTTTCTCAGTCTTTTTTGCCACTTGTGCCATCTTTTTTTTAAACATGTTACAGGCATCAAATTCCAAATGCGCTAATATTTGCAAAAAATAACAAAGTTTTCCAGTTCGAACGTTAAGTATCTTGTCTTTGCAGTCTGTTCAATTGAATATACATAATATTGCCAAAAGTATTTGGCCACCTGCCTTGACTCACATATGAACTTGAAGTGCCATCCCATTCCTAACCCATAGGGTTCAATATGATGTCGGTCCACCGTTTGCAGCTATTACAGCTTTAACTCTTCTGGGAAGGCTGTCCACAAGGTTGCGGAGTGTGTTTGTAGGAATTTTCCACCATTCTTCCAAAAGCGCATTGGTGAGGTCACACACTAATGTTGGTCGAGAAGGCCTGGCCAGCGTGATTTGATCTAAGCAGCCACCTTACCACGGTGCACCGGAGAGCGGCCGAGTTAGCAGTTTTATACGGAAATCTAAAAAAAAAGTACAACTTTGGCCAGAAAAATAACGGATTTCCGCTAAATAGCGGACATCTAGGATGCCTGTGTTTTTGGGGTGTTTTCCCTATTAAAGGGTGTTTTTCTTATGTACAGGAGTAGACGCACAGACAACAAAGGGGCGTTGTTAGCTCTATGTATTTATTATATATATTTACAATATGTATATAATAACAAACAATAATCTAAATAAACTAGAGAATCGAGTGTGACTAGATCCAAGAGTGTGTATGGTGCGCGACTATGTGTGAATTAACTGTTGTGTGTTAAGCGAGAGGCGGAAGTTCCGAAGGGGAAAAGCATGCTCCAATGTCCGTGAGACAGGCAGGTAGTCGGGGGGTATAGCGCGGCGTCAACAGGTCCGTGTCCAGGGGAGAGGTCGAGATCCAAGAGGGGCAGCCAGAGAACCAGAGGGGAACAACAAGGAAGATGAGACAAACTTCTCGTCACGTGGAACGAAGGCAGACTGCAGGAAGGACGACAAGGAAGACACGAGACCAATCAAACACGTCGGTTGCGAACACACAGAGAGAGAGCAAGGTTGCATAGAGCTGGATGATCGCTTACGGTACTCGAACAGATGATTATGTTCTGGCCCGGAACGCAGGTCTGTACTGGCTTAAGAAGCCTAGGAAGATCATCAACGGCAGGTGCGCTGAGTGCTGATTGATTGCAGCTGCTTGCTGCCGCCGGAGTGACGCGTGCAGGAGATGAGCAGCCGTGGGCGTGTCCCGAGGTGTGCTCCGCGGGGCTCATTGATTAATGCAACATCCCTCCTTTTAACCACATAGCGAGATTGTGGTGCTGCGTGAGGTGTGTGTGTGTGTGTGTGTGTGTGTGTGTGTGTGTGTGTGTGTGTGTGTGTGTGTGTGTGTGTGTGTGTGTGTGTGTGTGTGTGTGTGTGTGTGTGTTAAGTGCTGCTGTTGTCACATCCTATTTGTAGTCTGTCCTTTAGGCTCAACTGGGCACCCCATTCACTAGTGAGGTGATTAATTTCCACTTGTCTCGCTGCCCCTCATATCCTCTCCATCCTCCATCCTGCATTCTAGTCAGTGTGTACGCGAGGGCTAGTGAGACATTTGCAGGCTACACACACACACACACACACACACACACACACACACACACACACACACACACACACACACACACACACACACACACACACACACACACACACACACACACACACACACACACACACGCACGCACGCACACACACACACACACACACACACACACACACACACACACACACTCGTAAGTCAAGCACAAACTCAGGTGAAGATCAATGAGAAGACATATACATTATTCAGCACGTAAAAGGTGGTTGTGTGGGATGAAGTTGCACAACAAGTGCAAGAAGAAATGTGCTAGAATGAGAACTGAGGTGACCCTTTTGTGAAAATGACAACTGCATCTCAGTGCTAATGGGCTTCTAGTGGCCGACTGTCCTCGCTGTGACACTGAAGTCGACTCCACTTTCCTCTAAAACAATCCGGGCTCAGAGTGACTGTTTAATAAGATTGCCATCTCTTAAGTCCCAGTTGAGGACACAATTAAATTTCATTGCACTGAGCAGTGGAATTCCTCTCTTCTTTTATGTAATCAGAAATGTAAGAGTCCCCTTCAGATGTCCTTTTATTATTCAACGCAACTGCATGATGTTTGCGTGCAGTTATTAGTCGCAGGCTGTGTTTATTGCAGGAACACAATTAAGTTCCTGTCGGAAGGCGCCGTGTCTGCTTAGAGCATTGTCGTCTTTACTTTTATCAGTGTTTTCATGTTCATGTTGCTGCAAGAGGCGGTGGCTGCTACTTCACGATTTATGACGTTCACTGGTTATTGTCTGACAGGATTATGTGGCGAGGAAAATTAGTCTGCACATTTAGATCTTTTGCACTGTGTAATTTATTTTTTGCCTTGCACCCAAGCTCCAGCTGTTACAGGGGCACTCCCAGTTATCCATGCATAATTACAACCTATTTAGGAGGCATTTACACCCAATTTAAATCGCTCAACGGCAAACCAGTGCAGCTGCAGAAAGGTATCCTACGTTGTATAATAGTGTTAATGGTTACGATCTGCTTCATTAGGGAGGATAGGATGGGCTTTATTCATCCCACAGTGGGGAAGTTATGTGGTTGCAGTGCGGATACAAAAATTCCACAAAAATAATGTAAAAACATGTGAAATCGGGACACAATAAAGACCACAAAGGTCATAAAAGACATTAAAAGACTACAGAGCTGATGCAACCAGCTGCCACTTCTACATAAAGCTATAAAGTGAAACACAACAAAACAATAATTATGAGCAATAAATAATACATATTGCGCAGTTACGATAGCATCATGCTAAGACCAACAACAAAACAAAACAAAAGTATAATTTCAACACCCACATCACAGTGGCCTCTGCGATATTCCACACCATCGTCTGCTGGGGTGGAGGGCAGCACGGCCATAGACGAGAACAGACCCAACAAAGCAACCAAGAGAGCCAACTCTGTTTTAGGCTGCCCACTAGCTCTTGGCCAATGTCCAGTCAGGGCGGATAAGCGAGAATCCGTTTAGAGAAACCAAAGTGTCCAATACACGCTCATTCAGCACCGTAAAACTTGTGTCTTTGTCCATGTCTCCTCCGGTTTTCCAAGCAGACAGAGATCCAGCAGCTGGTCTCTGGTGCAAACATGGCCAATGCCAAAGTGCTCCCCCAGGCAGATTTTAAAAGTTCCCAAAAAAAGCTCCAAAAATCACAGCAGAAGTCACAAAAGATGCAGATCACTAAATGCAAGAATTAAATGAAATTAATAAAAACAAAAAAAATCTTCCTTTTTCTACCTTTAAACCGTTATTATAATCTCAGCCAATGCATCAGGAAACTCACTTTCTGCTTGATCATCCTCACTACCGTCGATCCTCGCCACATTGCGCTTGTGGCTTCACTCTGTCACATATTTTATTTTTAAAGCATAATCTGTGTATTTTTGGCCTAAATTAAGCATGTTCAAGCATAAAAATGGAAAATGAACTTAAACTATCAATACTACAGTAGTATTGGCCAAACCAGTCAGAGCAGGCTGTTCAGTAATAGTATCGTGGCCCCTGATTGACCGTTAGCACCTAGTCCTGCCTTTATGAGTGTAATTGTGACTGTGGGTGTTATTTCTTGGGTTGGGTACCTATCCCATTTGAAACGATATGGTACCAATTCCTGGTTTCTGGGAATCGATACCAGTACCCAGCGGTTCTAATTTTCTGTACTTTTGGTTGTGTTAGTAAGTGTTAAAGGAGCCATATGTAATCATTTCATGTCAAGTCATTATTGAATGGCCCTGATATGTCAAAAGGCATGAATAAATCATGTTCTTTTCGAATACCTATATAACTGATAACAGTAGTTCAGCCGGGATATGCTCATTTCAAAATTTGATTTACAGCTCGAAATATTGTTATTGTTTTCATTTTGATGCCCCGCCCTCTACCGTTTGACTAATTAGAAAGTCTGTGAGTGTGTCACATCCAGGTTGCCAGTTACACACCGCCCTATTCGTCTGGCTACTGCTACTGGTAAAGTTACTAAACATGTCAGACCTCAACACAGACTGGTGGTCTACATAAACATTGGGTCCGGTTGAATGTATTGAAGTGTCTTTTTCCCCTTGAAAGACAATATTGTTTTTTTAAACAATGACGCTGTAATTGCTAAATATGACAAGGACTGCTTTTCTAATGTAGTAGTGCTTCCTTTGTCTGTTTCCCTCCTTTAGCTTGCAGCATGCGTGTGATGAAGCACTTGTATAATAAGTGGGGACAGGAGTCTGTAGTTTCTCCACAGAGTGCGCAATTCAAGCTGAGACGGCCATTAAGCTGCCACATTAAGCTACATGCCGCCACCAAAAGACACGTGTTTGCCTCTTGTGGGTGACATTTAATTCAATGTGTGCTCAAATGTGTGTTACTGGATCCCACCTGTATGAGTTCTAAACAAAATACAGCCCAATTAAGTTGTTACAACAAAATTAAGCTCATATGTTTGTGTATGTGTTTTTGTGCATCAGACCAGTGCGGTGCTCTGCTCGGGAGGGTGCGCTCTGCTTGCCGTCAGCTCCCTGTTGGCCATCATCACCATCTTCCTGCCCGGCGGAGGATGTGAGAGGAGGATCTGCACCCTGGCTGGATACATGCAGATGGCTGCAGGTCAGACTCAGCACACACTCAAATACACCATGGTGCACATACAGTACTAATACTGTACAATAAGATAATAGATTTGAATGCAAAAGTTGTCAGGACAAGTAAAAGTGAAAAAATCCTACAGTAAAAAAAAAAGAAGAAGTGAACGGAGAAAAGCTGCTGCTAAGCAACCTGGATGTGTTTGCTTCATGTTAGAGGTGAGATCAACACTGATTTAGAAGCTGCGGTAAAAACATTCCTCCTTAAGAGCAGGTCATTGGTTACTATATGCATTTATTCACACTGAGACATAGTTCTATTGTATGCACAAAGCATAATTGTGTTGCCTTTAGAACGCCTTAAGGCTTGTGTTTCTGCTGACTATTTAGCATTTTATTGGCAATCATGTTACTGTAGGAAAGCAATGCTTTGAAAACATTTTTTTAGTTTAGTTGCAGCATTTAAAATTATTCAACTTTTATTTTAAATTACCGTATTTTCTGGACTATATGCCGCTACTTTTCCCCCAAGCTTTGAACCCTGCGGTTTATACAAAGGTGCAGCTAATCTACGGAGACTGTGTGGGTGTCAGGGGGACTGCATTAGAGTGGTTCAGATCCTACCTGTCAGAGAGGTCCTTCTCTGTCAGGCTGGGGGACGCCACCTCTTCTTCTGCTCCGCTTTACTGTGGTGTCCCCCAGGGATCCATTCTAGGCCCCATCCTGTTTTCCTTGTACATTCTCCCTCTTGGAGAGATTTTTAAGAAACATGGAGTGTCTTATCACTTTTATGCAGATGACTGCCAAATGTATATGCCAATTTCAAAAGGCCACGGCCCCCTGACACCCCTTCTCAACTGTCTATGTGATGTCAAGGCTTGGTTAGCCCAGAATTTTTTAATAATGAATGAGGGAAAAACGGAAATTTCAGTTTTTGGTCCGGCCCTCACTGACTTGGGACCATTGCAAAATCATGTGCGTCCCAAAGTCACCAGCCTTGGCGTCACTATAGACAGCGATTTTAAATTTGACAAACAAGTCAATGGCGTTTTAAAATCGTGTTTTTATCATCTTCGTCTTTTAGCAAAGGTAAAACCATTTTTATCTTTTAACCTTTTTGAACAAGTCGTGCATGCTTTTATTTCAAGTCGCCTAGACTACTGCAATGCACTTTATGCTGGCATTAGCCAAAAAGCTCTCTCCCGGTTGCAGTTAGTCCAGAACGCGGCAGCACGACTTTTAACAGGGGCCAGGAAACGTGAGCATATAACCCCAATTCTTCGGAGTTTGCACTGGCTCCCTGTTCATTTTAGAATTGATTTTAAATCCTTGCTGTTTGTTTTTAAAGCTTTACATGGACTGGCACCTCAGTATATCTCGGACCTCATCCAAATTTACACTCCTGCGCGCGCTCTGAGGTCCGAGAGCCAGCTCCAGCTCGTGGTGCCCAGGACGAGACTTAAAACCAGGGGAGACAGGGCCTTCTCTGTGGTCGGCCCTAAACTCTGGAACACTCTGCCCCTCCATGTTCAAACTGCTCCCACAGTGGAGTGTTTTAAGTCTCGTCTAAAGACCCACTTTTATTCTTTGGCTTTTAACACTACGTGAGTTGTGTGGTCTTCTGTCCTCTGTTGTCCTGTGTGGTTAGGGTCAGGGTTATAAATTTTGATGTCTATTTTACTGTTTTAATTGGTTTCACCCTTTAAAATCGTTTTTAATCATATTTATTTTTTATATTGTCTCTGTATTGGTTTTCTATTCATTTATTCTTTGTTTTTATTCAGTCATTGGTGTAGCATAATATTGTTTTTAATATTGTTTTTAATATAGTTTTTAATATTGTTTTTAATATTGTTTTTAACATGGCTGTGCAGCACTTTGGAAACATTCTTGTTGTGTAAATGTGCTATATAAATAAAGTGGATTGGATTGGATTGGATTTTTCTTCGCCAACTGCTAAATTATTGAACGGATTAAGCAAAGAAAACAAACGATGTACTAAAATGATCCACTTTAAGAAACTGTTCTAACTCAAATTGTTTACAAAATACGATGGAGAAGAATATTGATAAACATTTTGAAGCCTTATTAAAAAGCAGAAAATCTTATTTATCTCATAAATAATGAATAAAGATCTCAATGACTTTTCTGTTTTGTTTGCTCAGTCGTTTTACTGCTGTGTTAATTAACATGCACCAATTGGAAACAATGAAGGTATGTAAATAAACATTTACAAAATCTCTCTATATAAATATCTCTTATCACAACAAACCAGTATACCTGTATATCTGCAGCTTATCTCTAAGATTTTGCAGGCTTTTTTGTGATCGTAGTGGTCTAAAATGCCTGAATTTGTGGCTCCTTTAAAAAGAAAAAAAACATTTTTTGAGGCTTATTTTGTTGATAGCATTGAATTTGAATATTGAAATGTTATACATTTGTTATCAAAGTTTTGAGTGTTTCTTGTGACCTTAACCAAAAAAAGCACATTGGAAAACAATTACTGTATTGATGTTTTACTCACTTTATATCACATGCAGTAAAAAGCACATACTTTTTGAGCCCATTGTCAAAGTACTGTATTAATTCATAATAACTAATAATAGTAATAATGAATTCTAATTACATAAAGAAACATTAACAATGGGTTCCTTATTGTCCGCTGTATGCTCTGTTGTCCACAAGTTGCAGACATTCTCCATGTTTATTTTACACTTTTTTCAACTTAAACATTGATTTATGTTCCAACACATTTACTCCAGCACTTTAGGAGCATAAGTGAACTGTTGAGAGCGATCTGTAGTGGTATTTTTTGTTGGTAAATGAAAAAAGATGGAAAATTATCATCACACATCAACATCTCGGTTATGTAAAAGTTGCCTCTTTGCTAGGTCAGTATTGCAAATAAGAATATGTTGTAATTTGCCTTACCTGGATGAATAAATATATATATACATTTTGACCAGAAAGCGAGGACACCGGTTTGTTGGTGTATATATGACATTACCCAGAAGGCTTAGCGCTATGAACAGGAACAAGAAGTAGGTCTGAGCTGGACAGGAGGACAATAATTGTGCCGTTTGAGCAATACATTAAAGTTAAAGTTAAAGTACCAATGATTGTCACACACACACTAGGTGTGGTGAAATTTGTCCTCTGCATTTGACCCATCCCCTTGATCACCCCCTGGGAGGTGAGGGGAGCAGTGGGCAGCAGCGGTGCCGCGCCCGGGAATCATTTTTGGTGATTTAACCCCCAATTCCAACCCTTGATGCTGAGTGCCAAGCAGGGAGGTAATGGGTCCCATTTTTATAGTCTTTGGTATGACTCGGCCGGGGTTTGAACTCACAACCTACCGCATTTACTATTGTTGTTCCTGCTTTGTCTACACAATAAACAAATATAAGTTCTGAATAGACAGTTGGTATGTGGGGATGAGCGCCTCTCAGAGACATATTTGATTGACGGAAATGACGCCGATTGGCCAAATTATGCGGGGAAGTTGCAGGCATTAGATAAATTTGTGAGGCTGTCCTTAATTTGCGGGCATTTTGTTGAATTTGTGCTAATTGGCACGATGGCAACACGGCAACTTCCTGGAGGGACTGACTTATCCGATAAAGCCCTCCTGGGAACATGTCATTTTTTGGGTGTTTGTTGCTTAAATGCTAATGAGCTGTGTTTGTCCATGTTTGCTTCCGGCAGAGTGTGTTGCTCAAAGCGCTAGTGTGCACTTTATTTACTTTTTATATGCACACTGTACTCTACATTTGTCCTACAATATAATGTACATGTCACAGATCACGTACTGCAATGTAACATTAGGAGTTGGACAGCAGGACACAAATGTTAGCAACACCAGCATAGCAATGTGAGCTACAGTGCTAACATCACACTATTTGCTAAAGAAAACCAAGAGATAGTTGGATAGTTTTTACGATATGTAGCGAAGCCTACTTTTTTTGTGGGTCTTTTTTTTAAACTAAATTAAAGTGGTGGGTGTATTATAATCATCTAGTTACAGACAGGTCAGAGGTGGTACTGTCAGATGTCCATGGTTATTGCTTATGACGTCATGAAAACCCTTCAAAACTGATCTTCTCTCAAAAAGTGGAGCATTAAAATGAGGGAGATAAACTAATGTGTACAAATTTACATTATACTATTGTTTTAATATTATTAAAAAGCAATTACGAAATAAAAGGTAACCTCTAATAATTTACCCTACAGCGCCTGTAGTAAGCAACCCTCCACCTGTGAAAATATCAATAAGCTATTTTTATTCCCTGCATGTGGCATTTAACTTATCAAAGACAATGAATTCATTGGGAAGGTTTACAATGCATTGAATGTGCAGAAACTTTCACACGGTAGATTTAAAGTGAAGCTGATACTCTCCAATCTTCTTCAGATCAGTGGCGCTCTGGGAAGGTGAGGAAGAGTTTGTGGCAAAGCTAGAGACTCATGAGATTTGTGTGTGTGTGTCATTCTGTTCTCTGGTGAGGTGCTGTGTCTTTTGTAACAATCTTTGCCTAATAACAATGGAAATTGAGGAGCTGGGCTTTTGTTGTGTTTGTAGGTCAGCTCTTGTTCAGGTGGACGAAGGTTCCACAGCCTCCACCGCAATATTGTGAATGCTGAGGCCTGATGACATGGCAGGGTACTTTGCAAGGGATATTGTCAACGCATGCCTAATATCAGTATGTGATGTGGAGCAAGGTGGGATCATTAGAACATTACAAATCCAAGCATAATAAAACAACTAGCAACATTGAACAGGCCCTGGCCAGTACATGCTACGCATTGTTTGGCCAGTTAACTTTTTTCTGTTGCCACTTGTTGGTGCATGTGACTAATACAGGAGATGGCCAATGCATAACTTAAGGAGTCATTTACATCAGCAATTGTGGTCAAGATCTGACCTTTTTAGAGCCGTGTCCTTAACGTTTACATTTTTGAGGTGAATTGTCAGACTCATGACTACAAAGGATCGTCGCCATGCCCCACCCACAATCTATGACGTATGGCTAAAATGCAATCAGTCTACTATCAGTGATTTTGGTTTGGGCTCTTTTGGTCGAAGTCTCTAGGCGGAGTTTGTCAAAATATCACCCCTGGCCAGTTCAAACCAAACTGACTTCCTTTTTGTTTGCTGACATCAGTGTTTGAGACTTTTTTGTGCATCCTATCATGACCGATGTCTACACCAAATTTGATGACAATCACAATTTTTTTTTTTTAAACCCTGAAATTTCATTTTTTTTACCCAGTCTATACATTTTTGGTGAGTTTTTGTTCATCTCAAGTCCCACAAAAATGCAAGAAAACGGATGGAATAATAATAGCAGTTCCAATACCATAATGCATAGTACAGCTTTGACAGTGTCCATCAAAAACTTTGCATTACAGTGCTACCTTAATTTAAAGGTGCCCCAGCTTACGAGTACATTTTTATGCTTTAAGTTGCGAGCAAAATTCCGGGTTATCAAGCCTCCCCACCAGTAATTAGTGTAGCGAATGTCACAGTGAATCAGACC
Organism: Entelurus aequoreus; assembly: GCF_033978785.1. Lineage (NCBI taxonomy): Eukaryota > Metazoa > Chordata > Actinopteri > Syngnathiformes > Syngnathidae > Entelurus > Entelurus aequoreus. The sequence continues at coordinate 44,186,119 of NC_084735.1, read as the reverse complement.
AAAACATCCATTGTTTCACTCGCTAGCATTAGCTTATAGCTAGAGTTCGACATAACTTTGTTTTTCCAACCATGGGAAGGAAGAAAGTCGATGTGAAGGACAGTGCCTGAGAAGATGTGGATGATTAAATAACGCAATTGTGGAAAAACGACCATATCATAAAAAGAAAAATAGGATATGTTCTAGATTAACATGTTGGTTGAGTTTAGCTTCAACTTGAAAGAGTTAGTAAATCAGCTACACAAATAACTAATGTTTATTGACGCTGAAATTTGCAGCTTCATTTGCATACCCATCTGCATAAATATTGTTAACGGGTCATTAACAAACGAACAACAACTGCTGGTAAACATGTTCTCCCCAAGACCCTTCAGTTCCTGAGGACCCTTTAGCTGCCCATCGAGGTGCCTAATTAACTCAGTTCCTGTTATAATTTACAATTGCTAGTCTGCACCATATTGAAGCAGAATGAGCCCATAGCGCCAGCAAAGGACATTAAAAATAATAACCAAAGCGCGGACATTTATCCATGAAATTATGGAGAGGCTGCTGATGGTGTGTTACCGCAATACTGCAGAAAGTCCGCTCTCCAAGATAAATGCTGGACATTACTTTATTTTTACATTCCTTGATAAAACAACTCTAGTTGTGTGTAGAACATTCCATTGCATTGTGTTTAATACAAAAAAAAGTAAGTTTTTTTTTAAAAACGGCGTGATACATGTTAAAATTGTGGTGTTTTGTGGGGTGCAAGCACAAATTAAATTGATTGGATTCAATCTGTTTCTCAATATGAGTTTTGCAAGGTCCGAGCAACGTCATAGAACAAATTAAACTTCTATTAACTGTGTATTACTTTTTAAGTACAGATCATTTTGGTACAAGTCTTCTGTTTAAATTATAGTGCTATATTTAAGGAATTGTCCACTATACACACTCACTGTACACTGTACAGTACATGGTCCTCGTGTAACCAGCAGTAAATAATGCTATACTTTGTGTTAAATGCAAAGGTTCATGGGGGTCGGCAACCCAAAATGTTGAAAGAGCTATATTGGACCACAAATACAAAAAAGTAATCGGTCTGGAGCCGCAAAAAAATTAAAAGACGTATATAAGTGTTATAATGAAGACAACACATGATGTAAGTGTCTATATTAGTTATATTAGCCTACTATCAAAATGACTTTAAAAGTCTTATATAAGTGTTATAATGAAGACAATACATGATGTGTCCATATTAGTTCTATTAGCCTCCTGTCAAAATGACTTTAAAATACTTATGTAAGTGTTATAATGAAGACAACACATGATTTTAGTGTCTATATTAGTTATATTAGCCTACTATCAAAATATACCTACAAATGAGGCATAATGATGCAATAAGTACATACAGCTAGCCTAAATAGCATGTTAGCATGGATTATCTTGCAGTCATGCAGTGACCAAATATGCCTGATTAGCACTCCATAACAAGTCAATAAAATCAACAAAGCTCACCTTTGTGCATTCACGCACAGTATAAAACATCTGGTGGACTAAATTAGACAAAGAAGGAGTGGCATTAAACACGTCTTTCTGTGGCAGCGTCGGAGAAAGTTATACGAGTAAACAAACCGTTGCGTCACAGTCCACACAACGGTGCGTTCAAGGGCCGCTGAAATTAGTAGGACAAAACGGCGCTCAACAAATACTCTCATCAGTGAAGCACAAACATATTCAACAGTGGGATTTCTTACAATTAAGAAGGTATGTGTCGTGAAACTATATTGAAACAAAAAAAAAATTTCACCCCAATTTTTTGCCATTTCCATACATGTTTGAAAAAACCCAATGGAGCCACCAGGGCGCCGCTAAAGAGCCGCATGTGGCTCGGGAGCAGCGGGTTGCTGACCCCCGCCTTAGCTGATAGAAATGTAAAGGTATTTAAAGACTGACTGTCGGAATCAGTCATCACAATACAAAAATCACCCTTTTGATGATGTCTGACAGTAAACATACTCAAGAATGTGTGTGAAAGCAATACTTCTATGTCAGGAAGCTGCAAACATATTTAATGTTACACATGACATCTCATTTAGATGCACATATGGCATGTCCTGGAATGTTCACAGGAACCCACACAAACCGTCTATATCGGCCCATTATGAAGGTCCAGAAAAAGAGGTGAACTTGCTCACCCTCCACTGGAGTAGCATGACGCTGCTCTCCAGTGGTTCAACTGCTGTGCGGTGCCATCAATGTTTAATGCTCCATGTGAAAGAGGCAAGACATTTGTGTGTGCTAAAGGGGGGAGCTTTTCTCTTTTCATGTATATTTCATTGGCCGTCTCTTTTTAGTGGTCAAGAACCATTGCATTGGGCGCTTCTATAGTGCATGTGCGTTTGTGCGCGCGCGCGTGTGTGTGTAAACAAATGTGAGGATTTACCAGTTGTACTGAGGAAATTCATTGCAGTGTGGTTTTGCTAATTAAGACTGCTTCAAAATGAATGTTACAATCAGGTTTAGATGGAGGCTTTAATTTAAGTGTTGCGGTTGGCTGCTTTCGTTGTAATGGGACAAATGATGGGAGAAATATTTAATGTCAGCGAATGTTCTCACAAAGAAGACTTACCACGTTGCACTTTCTTTCCTCTCAGGCCAGGTTCTCCCGTGTAGTTTGGTACGCTGATCCAGATTTAAAAAAGAAGATACTTTGATGAATGTTTTGTATTCCTTGCACAGTAAATGACATAATACATAAATATGGGCTTGACTAGGCAGCTTTTCTCAATCAATCAATCAATCAAACTTTATTTATAAAGCGCTTTTCATACATAAAAGAAATGCAACGCAAAGTGCTTTACAAAGTTAAAAACAATACCCTGATGACCCAGATCTCCCATTATCACACACACACACACGTACGGACACAGATACCAAACACAAATACACCCACACAACACATACACATATGCAACTATATGAACAAATGAATGCATGGTTGAGTACAGAGGAGACGTGTGAGTAAACACTATCACAGGAGCCACACACATTATGACACATAACTCAAATATTCCTAACCAGTTGAAGCAGTTGGTGATTTGTTAAATTTACAAAGCTCAGATTTCATGAAAAGCTTCAAAAACATATTTTTAAAGAGCGGTGTTGTCACACACAGATACACTGTTCATACTGTACATACAGAGGAAGATAGAAGAGTCGAGATAGCAACACATTTTTTAACTTTTCCGCATCTTAAGTCGGTGTAGTTTTCACATTTGAGCTCAAGTGAACCGCATCGCTCCAGAGTTCACATGCAAGCAGACCAAGACCCTTCTCTCAAGAGCTATTGGTCCACTTGGTTAGTTTATACCTGGGTTTGGTGACCACGTTCACACAAAACAAACCTTACCAACAGAGCAAATGTAGCATGCTTTGTTTTACTCCAGGGGTGTCAAAGTCAAGGCCCGCGGGCCAAATACGGCCCGCGAATGAATTATCTATGGCCTATCTATGATATTTGGCCTATCTATGATATTTGATCAGTATTAGAACCGGCCCGCAGGCCACAGCCGTCTGCTGCTGTTTTGCACGCACCAATACTCCATCAGTGTTGGCGCAAGGAATTTTCAAAATGGGGTCCGAGGGACCCCATCAAGTCATAAAAATGGGGTCCCACAGTAAATTTTTGGGGTCCCACTTTTTTGTAACCGTTTTGAAAACAAATGATAAATGTATGCATTATCCTGTTATAACTCACATTCTATATTGTGTTTTGGAAAAAGGTTGTCATACACGTTAATTCATTTAAAAAAATAATACAAAAGAAAACACATTTTTATGCATATGTGAATTTATTCAGTTGTAAACATTCATTCACGTTCTTCTTTTCTTCATGGATCTAAACTTTACTGCTGCCGGTATTTTATTTTAAATTTTTATTGTAATATTTTCAGAATGTGTTTGTTCTATTTTTGGCCAAAGTAAGACAAAGAAAACAATCTGTCTTTGTTTTTTGGTTTTATTACCATGACTTTAATAGTCCGGCCCGCATGTGTACAGATTTTCCTCCATGCGGCCCAGAGCTAAAATGAGTTTGACGCCCTTGTTTTATTCGAACCAAACCTGAGAAATTGGAGTGATGTCTTTTAACTGAATACTTAAATTTGCTGAAGTCTGTGTGGGACTGTTTGTAGCTGAATGCAAAAGTGTCATGATCTCACATGACAGTTATTAGTTTCTTGTATTTTTTAATATTAATTCCTGTCCAGCTGTCTTTTTTTCTTTACACTTCCTGTTTGCCTCTATTTGCCTCCACTCCTCTGATCTGAGTGCTGGATTCCTCACCAGTCCCTGGCTGCCAATCAGGATGCGTCTTATGCCAGCCTCGTCCAAGGACAAGGCAGGTAATTTGCTTTGCTTGTTTTACCTGTGTTTTGTCATGACTGTTTTGACAGGTTTGGACTTTGTTTATTTATATTCCTGTGTTTTGTATTGTTTATTCTCCACCGCTCTTATTTCCAGTTCCACTTTTTGTCCGTCTCCTTTTACGACCTATTCCTCAGTCTGTGCGCTGGCTTCCTCACCTGTCCCTGATTGGCAATCAGGAAACAAATGTTGTTAGTTGCCCACCAGGATGCTTTAAATGCCTGCCCTTTCTTCTGGATGTGGCTGGAGGATTGTTTTTCTTTGTGTGCATTGAACCGCCATGTCAGCATTTTGACAAAGATGGTGAGAAACACTGTTGGATTGAAAAATAAACAAGTTGTAGCAAAACTCAAAGTAAAAGTGATGTCAAATGTTAATTTATCAATTTCATTCGTCATTTATATGTATTTTGCATTGTTTTCTGCTTTATGAAATGTGTTTTGTATTAATATTTTCAGGGTCTGGAACATATTACTTGGATTTACGTCATTTATTATGGGGAAAACATATTTGTACGATTCGGTTTTTGCCCGACCCTTTTGGAATGGATTAATACCGAAAACCGAGGTGCAGTAACGCTATGTAGGAAGGATGTCATTGCACAAGTACAATTAAATAACATTTTCAGCACATGCCCGTTCATGAGCAGAACAGGTGACAGAACACTGATGGGTCGCCACTTATGGCGCCACGTAAAAGGTGGACACGGGGGGTAAAAAAAAAAGTTGATCTTAGACTAGGCTCCTAAATTGATAGCCACAATAAGCACGTATACACATGTTATGACACAGAAACCACAAGACTTGCAACAGGGGGGGCTCCCCTGACGAAGCTGCAGCCCTTCTGGTGCTGTTCCAGCCATCCGTCGCACCAGTTAAGTGGTGGCAAAGGCGTGGGGGGTATGCATCCATGGTCCATGGTGTGTGTGTTGTTATGTCTATAGGCCTGGAATCGCTTTGCAGTCACAGCGAACAGACTTCAACCCCCCAGGTGTTGTTGAAGGAGGGAATTTAGAGCGGCTGTAACTGTGATGTCCTCCTGGGATGTTTACAGCATGGCCTCGCCAAGGCCATTTGAGGGAGTCAAATTGTAGATAAGGATTGTTGTTTTCCAGGCGAACATACAAATTCCAATGGCTTGTCTGATCTTAATCATCTATTTTCTATCTCAAGTTGATCAATCTTTGCATTTCAGAAAGCCTCTCCATGCTGTTATCCAGTTTGCGATTCAATTCCTAGATTGCCAGAGTCTGTGTTCGCACAGCCCGACACATGCCGGTCATCGCGACAAGCAGCTTGTGGGTTCTTTGAACGGTTGCCATCATCTTCCAAAATTGTCGATACACCAACAATGCTCAGCCCAATCAGCAGATGCCCTGCGATCACAGTTCCAAATAGATACATATCTTCCACGTCCTCCACAGAAAGCAGTGAGAGGCACAGGATCCGCCATTTTTTCCGTGAGTCCCTCATGTACCCGGCAGCAAATGTTCCGTCAGGACAGACATGTTCCAGCACACGTCTGCTCCTTGTAGAGAACATTTTGTAAATTACATTGAGAGTCCAGTTTATCAATTCCATGTTTAGATGTTTACATTTCGGAGACCAGCGCAAAAAGAGAGGCTTTTGAAGTATGGACAAGACAAAAAGGCAAGCAGGGCAGAAACCAACAGGGAGGGGATTGTGACCGCCTTCGCCTGGAGCAGGCCTGGGAAAATTAAGGCCCGGGGGCCGCATGCGGCCCGTTAAGCTTTTCAATCTGGCCGCCGGACATTCCCAAATATTTTTTTTTTAGATCTTTAAGATGGAAACTGTAGCTGCCATTATGATGTGCAGTGATGTTTTCAAATGACCTTGAGTCTTGTACTATACAAAGTATTTCAATGGTTGGAATCTGCGCTTTTGCATGATATAGTAGTTACTAAGGTAATCTAAGTCAAAGCAGCTCAGACGAGGCACCAAGCAGTGTGGGTGGGGAGCGTTTCCACAGGGTGTTTCCAGAACGACCCTGAAAATGCGGGTGTCAGGGACAGACGCAGAAGGAGATTTTTACAACAAAATTCTAAAGCTCAGTGATACGTATATCAGATTGTATGTGGGTTTTTTTTTACCCTTTGCGTTCATATTTTGCAGTGTTTGTTGCATTTTTCTCGCTTGATTGTAAAATATGTCAATCGCGAGGGGAGGTGACGTTCATAATTTGTCAATATTCAGTGTTTTATCGTTCATAGTTAATATTGTAAATCCCACATTGTTTATTTTCATGTACATTATGGGAATTTCATTCAGTACGTTTTTAAGGGGGTCTGTCGTAACGTTTATAGCATTCAATCAGACATTATTGTGAGGTTTTGTATTAGTGTTCCTAAAAATAGACATACCGGCCCCCAGACTCATAGGCCTGGCCTAGAGCCAAGAGAGAGAAGTAGTAGTTTGCAATATAACAACATTTTTTAAATAGCTGAACACTATGGCTGCAACTAACTAAATAACTAACTATCTAAACTAATAGGCGACTAGTCAATTATTATTTTTTCGATTAGTCGACCAGTGAATCGATTATTGCTTATGATCTGCTATACACGTTTGAGTTTGACGTTGAGTTCGCAACCTGATTTTAATTAATCTTTAAAACCTATTACAGTAATGTCAATTGTAACAAAATAAACATACTGAGAGATGTATGGTTTTACCTTATTACACAATGTATATGATAACTGTGAAAAATAAAGGATTCGACTTAAAGTGCAAGATGTCCTGTAAACATGATATTTGGTGCAAAAAGTATTTTTACCCAGTACCGTTAACTAAAAATTACCCTTAGAGTGTGTTCCACTGCATGACCCTTGTCCACGATCACTCACACACACTTGTTACACACAACCAAGATATAAAGACATAAAAAACACTATATTCTATATTCAGCTTAAAAATGCTATTTTTTTTTATACTTTCCAAGCAATTAGTGAATCTTGCTTTCTAACAATCAATTTTTTTTTAAACTGTTTTATACTAAAAATAAAAGATTGCCTTACTTTTAAAGTCTTACACAATTATTTTGACAACAGTTGCTGTTTCTTTTGTTTCATTGACAAAGCTGCTATCGAGGAGAATATTTTAGAGTTAAAATGTTTCTTTGGGAATTTCATGGGTCTTGACATAAAAAGAAAACGCCTGAAGCACCATTTTCTCTGCTCCTGAAAGAAATATGAGCCATGCAGTGCCTTTTTTTTCTCCAAGTAATGGGAGATCTTCTTCTGAGCCTGCAACAGTTGTGTGTGTTTTTGTGTTTTATTTTGAAAACATGAAAAGACAGCCAGGGTACTCAAATAAGGACTGTAGGGAAAATGTCTCTTTTTTCCCCCCATCTTTTATTTATTCATTGAGGTCCAGTTGAGAGCAAACTCTCTTTTCCAATGACACCTCGATGACAACAAATTACTGAAGGCAAAATGTGAACATAAAACTATACAGCAATTCAAAAAGTACATTTAGATTGTACGGAGTTGCAAAATACTCAAAAGCTATTTTTCCAACCTTTATCTTAACCTATGGGAATTTAAGAAGTAAAATATTTTAGATTTGGCAACTTTTTTTAAAAAGTACACTGTAATTGAAATACAATTTTTGTACTGGTATATTTGTGAGACTATTACAAATATATGTGGATTTAATTGATTAATATTCTGAGTCAATTCAGTTTTTGTTTGTAAACCGGATTGAACGAAAGCTGTAGCCATTTTCCTCATTAGAAATAATGTACAGCTAATGAAATTGTTCCATACACCCAAGAATATTAACAGAAAACTAATTTTTTATGGGAATAATTAGCGTTTTACATGCAGAAAACAATATTAAACATGAATGACAAATTAAATGGATAAATGTACATGTAGCATCACTTTTACTTTGAAGACATTTGCAGACTTAAGAGTTTCAGCTTAGGGAATGCGAGTGTGAAGGAATTTTCCACCACGCTTCCTTAACTTCCTTCCAGTCCAACTGTAACTTCCATACACATTCTCTCACTAAAAGTGTCCTCACATCTCAGTGCCCATCGGTGAGATTTGTTTTGTGCGTTTACTTTATTCTTGGAATGGAAAATATTGTGTGTTTATATCTTGTGTTGTTATGCCAGTGCTGGGTAGATCTCAGCTTGCTGTGTCAGCGCTCCCTTGAGCAAAGCAGCTATGCAGATGTCCTCCGAAGCGTGGTGATGAAAATAGGGAGTCGCTTTGATCAAAGCACCTGCTGTGTTATTTCAGTGCTGCTGCCTGAGCCCATATGGTACCACGCCAGCTGTCAATCATTCCCCCGACACAGATGAACGCGTCAGGCGGCATAAAAGCTGTGGAGTCCATTAGCACAACATGTCCCCTTCAACAACTTAATTACATATTTTTCTTTCACCACAGTCTGGGAAGTAATGACAGGCCATTACTCATGTCAATATTACTTTGTGGACTGATTTGACTTTTCTTAAAGAGCAAACATCAATAAAACTTTGCCTTATGGATTCTTCAAGGAACCTTTCATGTGCATGTTTTCCAAATTCTGTTGTGATGTTGACTCTAGAGCCGGTCTACAATGTTTTCCAGACCAAGAACCACCAAACTAATGAAGAGAAGGAGCGGGCACCCCCTACTTACATGTCTTGTATGAAATTATGATTGTATTTTACATTAAACAGGTCCTAAAGGTATAGCATGATGATTGGTTGGTGTTATGATGAGTCACAATTGCCTAAGGTTAGGGCGATCATCATACTTGCTAACCCTCCCGATTTTCCTGGGAGACTCCCGAAATTCAGTGCCCCTCCCGAAAATCTCCCGGGGCAACCATTCCCCCGAATTTCTCCCGAATTCCTCCCGGACAACAATCTTGGGGGCGTGCCTTAAAGACACTGCCTTTAACGTCCTCTCTCACCTTAACAGCCGCATGCTGTCCAGGCGTCCGCTTTTCCTCCATATAGAAAGCGTACCGGCCCAGTCACACAATGATGGACGGGATTAACAATGGTCTTCACTCGAAGATGTCAAGAAATGCTGACATGTTGTATGATCTCTAAACTGGTTTAATGATAACGCAAAGCATACTTGGTCAACAGCCATTCATGTCACACTGACGGTGAATGTGTAAACAACTTTAACACTGTTACTAAGATGCACCACACTGTGAACCCACACCAAACAAGAATGACAAACACATTTCGTAACACAACATAAACACAACAGAACAAACACCCAGAATCCCTTGCAGCACTAACTCTTCCGGGACGCTACAGTAACATCTACGGCTTTTGGAGCTCAGTGCACAACTGCACACACAACGAGAAGGAGACGAAGCAGAAGAACGAAGAAGAGACATGGCGACGACGATACGCTTGCAAGTTCCAAAATGATTGGAAAAAAGAATTACATTTCATCTCCCGAATTCGGAGGTCTCAAGGTAGGCAAGTATGGCGATCATGCACATGCCAATCAGAGGCGGGTCATCGAAACCAGGAAGCAAAATCTTTACAGACACGCACTCATGTCACATGATGACGAGGGACGCTTCAAGCTGATGACTCAAAAAAAAGAAACATACTTGAAAATGATCAGAGGAATTCTCTCCCGCAGATTAGATTTTTCCTTCAGTGATGAAGATGACGTCCAGGAAACCCACAATAATGCGTGTTTTTAGCCATTTTTAGACAAATGTATGCGTTTAAAGAAAACAATGCCCAAAACCTTAGTTTTTAGTTGTTTACTCTGTAAACCAAAACAGTAACTGCTCCCTTCAAGACGTCCAACACAAATTTAGGAACACACATTAAGGGAGTTGAGGTCTGAAAAGTTTTACTGCACATAACTATTATTAACTGTTCCCAAACAACACACACATTATTGTTTTTGTTTTTTTTGGTCAACATAAAGATAGGAGCTGTTTTTATTTTTTTTACCGTAGGCAAAGAAAATGAATAACATTATACGGGGGGATCATAGATAAGGCTAACTAAAATAAATACATAACTGGTAGCTTAGCCTACTACATCCAAGTAGTACCATTGGATTGAGTTTTTTCTTGCCCTGATGTGGGATCTGAGCCAAGGATGTCACTGTGGCTTGTGCAGCCCTTTGAAACAGTTGTGATTAAGGGCTACATAAATAAACTTTGATTGATTGATTGATTGACAAGTAGCTTGCCCGTCCACTGTGCCCATGATGATCACGTAATGCTAGCAAATTTGTCTACATTTTGGGTCTTTATGAGTCTAGCATAGTATTAAGCAACATAATATGCATAGTAAATAAATATACTTAGCAACAAAGTACAGAGGTACTTTCTAAACACCGAAATTGTAGGAAAACCAAGCAATTTTTCCCATAAGAAATTATGAAAATTAATTAATCCATTCCATGCAGACATCCAGTTTTATAATCACAAAATACATTTCACAGAGAATAATTATAATATTACATCCAAGGATTCAAAGAACTTCATGGTCATACTAGATTTAGTCCAAGATCGATAGCATGTAAATAACTTAAATAGAGTAGGATATTAATTGAGTGGGTTATAAATAGCATGAGAGAGATGGGAGTCAGCTGGCATGGAGCAAGGAGGGTCACCAGTGACCGGAACAAATGGAGGGGACTCGTCGCCCAATGTTCCAACAGGAATGGGAGGAACTAAGTCTAAGTAAGTAAATAGCATAGTTTTACAGCAGGGGTCCCCAAACTACAGCCCGTGCGTCGGATCTGGCTCGCCAGCGTCCACAATCCGGCCCAAGTTAAAAAAATTCAAACAAATATTTATCTATTATTTAAGTCTGTCCTGTGCAGCTGCTTAGGTAAACCTTATTGTTTTTATGTAGATGCCCATATATCCATCCATCCATTTTCTACCGCTTGTCCCTTTCGGGGTCGCGGGGGGTCGCTGGAGCCTATCTCAGCTGCATTCGGGTGGTAGGCGGGGTACACCCTGGACAAGTCGCCACCTCATCATATATGCTGTACTTTTTTACTTTACAAAAGATAAATAAATGTACATATAATTGATAAATGAACATTCAACATCACTTTTACCTTTTATTCCAGACTCTCACACACAGACGCCACCTTAGTATCTTGCTAAGAGTTCATTTTTGAAGTCTTTACTGATTGTTTTTTATTTTATTCATCAAAATGTTGGCATTTTTTTTGGTCCCATGGTGGCTTATTTTCGCAGCCGTACTCAAAAGACGCACATAGATTGTCTAGAAATATTATTTGCATAACACATTTAGAACCTCATCACATGAACAGCACATGGAGAGTTTAGTGCGCTTAGTCTATGCTGCTTCGAGATGGAAAAAACAGACAAAAACTCAACTGTTCATCGTTGTTTGTGCTTTCTATGAACAAATAAAATATAATGCCTCTCTCTAAATAAGGCACGCGCATGCACACACCTACACGCACGCACACACCCACAGAGACACATACACACTTTATAAAGTTGATTAAAGGCCGCAATCAGTCTACAGAGTCAACATCCATTCTGCACAGAGACTGAGACAACAACACAAGAGATTCTTTGTTTGGGCACTCGATTCCATGCAATATTACGCTGGCAATCTGAATAGTTTGTTATGTAACGTTTGGCTGTACGATAACCAAGACGGCCAACAAAATCATGAAAAATGTAATCATACAGAAAGTGGGACATTCAAAATCTTGAGGTGGGTAGCAACGCGTTACAATTACGTTTGTTGTACATGTCAAAGTAGTTTCATTTCGATCGCTACAATTATTTACATCAATTTTAATTTATAATCTATTTATTACTGCTCGCAAAGATACAATTGTTCATCCATGACTCTGTTTCACCAATCCGAAGTGACGTTTGACTCCAGTTCACCAATCAAACGGAGCCTGGCAGTCACATGATCACACTTTTACTCACTGAAAAAAGTGACTTGGCGTCAGACGAGGCAGCACAAATATTCGTTGTTTACTTAGAATCTAGGAAAATGAACATTCATATTATGTCACCCGTGTCAGTAGAAATGTTCACATTTCAGCCTAATTCCACTTTGATGTTACAGTAAATTGTAGATGTTTTCGCTGTGCATACGCTAACATTGCCTTATTAAAACATCATAAGTGACTGTAAAATGTTATTTTCTAGTACATGCTACAGTCAAGTCACACACAGGCACATGACAAACAAAAAACACACTATGGTTGTATTTTAAGTACTATTAAGAATAGTTACTAAACAAATCAGAATTTACTCACCAGTTACTCAGTACTCGAGCACTCTTACAAAAGTAAATATTTGGACAACTACTTTTTAATTTTGCAAATTACATTTATTTTAAAATTAGCTATTACAATTGTTTGTAATGTTGATTTATTGCAATGTGACAAAATCTGGTTGCCTGACTTTCTTAGCAACGTGTTCCATTCAATAGTTTGATGACATGAGTTGCAGCAAGAGCACCCGGGGCACTACTGGAGCCAGCCTACTTTCTTTGCTCACTATTTTTCTTAATTTGGGATTTTCATTTGTGGTCCAAAACCCCATTGCCTCCCTATGGGCTGCCGCCTCCTCATTTAATATGCTTTGTGTGTGAGTAGAGTTCTTTTAAGTCCTGACCTGACAATACTCCATCTGCTTTCTTCTTTCTCTTATTCCCAGTCTGCACGTTTTCATTCTGATCACTTCTATGTGCACATTCTCCCTCAATAACTTTCCTATTTTTCATTCTATTTCATCACGAGTCAGTGGGCTCAAGGCTGTTGTTGCCTCAGCGCATGTTTTTCACAAAGAGCTTTGTCTGTAATCAAAATGCAAAAATAAATTTAAAAAAACAGATATCTATTTATTGTTGTACTCTCACTAGCCACACAATTAGGGATACCTGCTATCTTGAATTAAGGACTGTCCTCCCTGTAACAGTTAGAGATGCTACCTCAGTAGAAGCATTTAAGTCCTATCTTAAAACTCATTTATTTACTGAAGCCTTTAAATAGACCCCAGCAGTGGTGCAGGTAGACAAGTCAGCAGCGCAGAGACAACACCAACTGATACAAAGAGGAGTGGTCCATCCTGGGTCCAGACTTTGAACAGCTAGCGCGCAATCCGTGGAGGCTGATCCGTGGTCACCTGATAACCTCTCCACGCAGGAGAGGGGGGCAGAGCAGAAAAGAGAGACAGCCATTGAATTGTTCATTCATGCTGAGGTTGTGTTCTTCGGTTTCGGTGTTGAGGGAGCTCGGGGTTGCTTTTTATTTTTCTGTCTTGTTTTCATGTTCAGGGTAGTCTTGAGGCTTGTGCAGTTTTCTTCTGCGTGTGACGGACCGGGCTTTTCGGGCCCGTTAGTGGTGGTTTTCCGTTTCTTGTGATGGCTGTTTGCTTTTTTGATGGCTAGGTCGATCGTCTTCGCCTTTGGGGCTGTGTCTTGTGCATTTTATTGTTTCTTCTCTATGATGAGGGTGAGTCCATAATGCTCTAAATGGCTGACGAAATGATTGTGAGTGTATTTGATTTAATGTGAACAATTTTATTGGTCCACCGTGACCCGTTAGGCAATTAAATTGGTCTGAAATGGCGAGGCTAAATGTTTTGGCGGCATGTTCAGCCTGTGATCCCAGAAAAAAAAAAAAAGTCTGTACTGCGATTGTAAACATCCCACTTGTTTTAGATTTGAATGTCAGGTCAGGTTGTTGTTTTTTTTAATGGTTGTCTTTTTCTCTTTGCTGCTATTTTTGTTCCTCTTGTTTTGTACCTCATTAAATTTTGTAGGTTTACTTAATGACGTGCCTGGTGAGTGTGAATGTAGTCGGGTGTACAGTATGTGGAGAAACAAGAATGTAGAGTGTAATTAATAATGTAAAAGACATTAAGATTGTAGGGACACACCCTTTATGCACAGATGGGTTATTGGAGGGCAATCTTATCAATTAGTTTGTTCAAACATTTAGATAGACACTTCAACACATCTTCTGTGCTCTTTTCAAGCTCTAACTACCTTGTGGATCAATCCCAGTGTCCTTTGCAGCTTAGTGAATTGCACCAGTATACTTATAAGTACAGGAGACATCTCTTTTAAAGTACCTTACACAAAGACAGTTATGGATATTTGAATGCAACACGGCATCAATACCATCTACCAAACACGTTTGTAAATCCTTTGTCTGCAAATGAAGTGGCTTTAAAGTACTTTCCACTAAATATTAATGGATTCTGTGGAAATCTCCCTTTCTGTTTAATTAATGAGGTTTGCAAAGCTTAGAGGGTTAGTATTCTCTGTGTGGGTCTGTGCCCAACCACATTTTTGCAGTAACGTTGAATACTGTTGTGGTAAAATGTTTAGCCACAATGTGTAACAGTTGTGTAACAACAACAAAATCGCAACAGCCATCAAGCCTTTAGAGGCACAACTTCTTCCTGTCGTTACAAGGTCCAAAACAAGGCTGCTTATTCGTCATCCTTCCATGAAAGCCCTTGTGGACGCGCTCATCATACACACACCAACAGGAGAGGTTATACATATTACATGAGTGCTGCTCTTCTGAAGGTCTCATTGCTTTCCCCAAACATTCTTTTTGCAACTGACATTGATTGATTGATTGAGACTTTTATTAGTAGGTTGCACAGTGAAGTACATATTCCGTACAATTGACCACTAAATGGTAACACCCAAATAAGTTTTTCAACTTGTTTAAGTCGGGGTCCACTTAAATTGATTCATGATACAGATATATACTATCATATATACTATCATCATAATACAGTCATCACACAAGATAATCACAATGAATTATTTACATTATTTACAATCAGGGGTGTGGAGGGGGGGGTTAGAATATGGACATCAAGTAGTGGACATAGAGAGAGAGAGAGAGGGAGAGAGAGAGAGAGAGAGAGAAAGAGAGAGAGAGAGAGATCAGAAGGCATAAGAAAAAATATCTGCATTTGATTGTTTACATTTGGTTATTAGCAATCCGGGGAGGGTGTTAGTTTAGGGTTGTAGCTGCCTGGAGGTGAACTTTTATTGCGGTTTTGAAGGAGGATAGAGATGCCCTTTCTTTTATACCTGTTGGGAGCGCATTCCACATTGATGTGGCATAGAAAGAGAATGAGTTAAGACCTTTGTTAGTTCGGAATCTGGGTTTAACATGGTTAGTGGAGCTCCCCCTGGTGTTGTGGTTATGGCGGTCATTTACGTTAAGGAAGTAGTTTGACATGTACTTCGGTATCAGGGAGGTGTAGCGGATTTTATAGACTAGGCTCAGTGCAAGTTGTTTAACTCTGTCCTCCACCTTGAGCCAGCCCACTTTAGAGAAGTGGGTAGGAGTGAGGTGGGATCTGGGGTGGAGGTCTAGAAGTAACCTGACTAGCTTGTTCTGAGATGTTTGGAGTTTAGATTTGAGGGTTTTGGAGGTGCTGGGGTACCAGGAGGTGCATGACAGACAATGAGGTTGAGCCAGAACCTGCATTTAACAGTCCCTTTGGAATTTTGCTGGATTTTTTTGGGTGATTTTTGCGGCCAAAAGCGTTTTAGAAGATGTTGCGACAAAAGTTGAGAAGTTATTTTATTCAATAATAAGCATCGGCATGTGATTATAACCTTTTTGTTATCATTGTTTTACTGTTGAGGCAAAGAAATGTACCTCAATATTGTGGTATTGTGTTAAGTGTCACAAGATTTAATATTGTAGTGTATGATTCAATGTGGCTGAAGCAATGTTAAAGGGGTCATATTCTGATTTTTTATTTACATCTAAATGAAAAAAGAGGATTAGGATGTTTGGGTAGGGCGAGTAGATACATTCCAGTACTGGTCCTCAAATGTATCATAATTTTACCTTGCAGAGCGAAAAGCTTCTCCGAGATGTTATCCAGTTTTCAATTTAGTTCCGAAATAGCCACAGTAGTAGTAAATTTCATTTTTGGTAAATCCTTCTGTGTATTTACCGTTAGCTCAAGGCAGGTCTCTCAGCCAATTATGTGCTTCATGTCCTGGCTATGGGTCTGCTGTCCTACGCCCAAAGAGACACATTGTCACGAAACACAAAAGTTAAGTGTATACTTTTTACTTCTCTAGATGAGGCTGGAAGTTTGTTCAATGACCTTTGGTAGTTAATACAAACAATAGCAACGCATTTTTGGTCATAAAGTCGCACTGTGGGTCACACATATTTTTGTTTGGACCACAAAGCGCTAGGGGGAAAAAAACGGCGGACTAGCGCAGATATCTCCCTGGAGCCCTCTTCCATGCATGGAGATATCAGCTGATGCAACCCGAGTAAAACACACAATTCTACACGGCTCATTCGGATGAAGCAGGCAAGGGCAGTGATTGGATACAATCGCAAGAACTTGAAGAAGTGCAGGAATTTCTAGAATTTTCCTGAATTGCAGTGATCCCAAAAATTCTGAATTCCTGGAGCAACTGATGTTAGTCACGCTTCCTTTTTTGTTTTATACACTTTTTTTTAGTGATAGAAGTGTTTATTGCAAAATAAAATGTGTAATGAAAAAATAAACCATGCTCTTCTATCGGATTCCATTAGATTGTGCCTGTGCAGCGTACATTATGTATTATAAAACCGCGTTGTTGGTCTCTGCAGAAATCCCCACTTGTGCATGTTAGAAGCGATGAGGAGCCCGGATGAGTCATTGTTGTGACTGCATCAGCAGGGTTGCACCTGCTTTACTTCTCCAGCCTGGGCCCTCAGCCATAAACACACTCACACTTTAAGAAATGTGTGTGTGCATATTTAAGTGTGCGTTCCTTTTTCAGCACTGCCATTTGTCATCGCCTCTTCTTACTCACACACTGATTTGATCCTCTGCTCAAAACTCTCCCTGGCGTGTGTGCTGATGAGCTTGAGTTTTGTTTGTGCAGTCTGTGAGTTGCATTGTGAAGCATTAGTTATTTTTTATAGTTATATTATAGTTATTTTTCTGCTGCACATCACACAAATCGTTTTTGATGTAACAATCCTAATCAGTTATGATGAAAGCATTTTTGTTCTGTTTGACTTTGCGAATGTTTTCTGCAAGTAAATGTGCTTTGATAGAAGTTCAAGCCAAGTTTTTTGAACATGAGTTTGTTGGTGACATGACTGTTTTATGAATTTTGAGGGTGCTAAGTAGGGATGGGCGATACGGTCTAAAATATATATATATTGCTATTGTTTTTTTCGGATTATAAATTGCAGTTTTTTTCATAGTTTGGCCGTGGGTGCGACATATACTCCGGAGCGATTTATGTGTGAAATTATTAACACATTACCGTAAAATAATATTATTTATCTCATTCGCGTAAGAGACAAAGCAAATGGCAGCAATCGTCACTCACACGTCAACCAACAAGAATCTTGCGGGGGAGGGTCATGGCAGAAGTGCATTGTGGGTCATGGGATGCTAACTGCTATATGCTATATGCTACTGCCGTAGCTATTAAAATGGATCACATCAACTTTGGCGGTAACTTATAAAAACTGAGAAGGACTGAACAAAAATGGCACCGAAAAGGAAATCATATACTGCAGATTACAAGCAGAAAGAAAGGACACTAGCGGGGCGCATACCAGAGGCGACACCGGGGAGGAAGATTTCATCGGATTTAGCGATCGGGAGTGACAGATTGTTTGTTAAACGTATAGCATGTTCTATATGTTATAGTTATTTGAATGACTCTTGCCATGATGTGTTGCGTTAACATACCAGGCACGTTCTCAGTTGTTTTTTTGTGCATCATATGGCGTACACTTATTCAGCCTGTTGTTCACTATTCTTTATTTATTTTAAATTGCCTTTCAAATGTCTATTCTTGGTGTTGGATTTTATCAAATAAATTTCCCCCAGAAATGCGACTTATACTTATACAGTGCGACGTATATATGTTTTTTTCCTTCTTTATTGTGCATTTTCGGCCGGTGCGACATATACTCCGGAGCGACTTATAGTCCGAAAAATACGGTATATATTGCAACCTCCTGCCATAATAATATATGTTACAATATAGTATTTAGTATGTAAATGATAATAAAACCATTTCAAAATGGGTTACAAAGGCTTCTAATTTAGCTGCTGACTCATACAATAACATATTTCCTCATTTCTGTCATGATCCGTGGTCCGGATCATGTTTTGTTTAGTTATGTTCTGTTAGTTTTGGACTCCATAGTTCCTGTTTGCGCTTCCTTGTTTGTTTTGTCACCATGGCGACTCATTAGTTTCACCTGCCTCATTTGTTCGGATCACACCTGTCGCTAATAATCATGAGATTATTATTTAAGCCTGTGGTTGCTAGTTAGTCGGTCTGGCGACATTACTCTGTTCTGATTCTTTTCATGCCATAGTTTCATGCTGCTCTTGTCATGCGATTGTTCGCTTCATGCCTTGTATACGTAAGTTTTGTTCATTCATGCCACAGCTAGTAAGTTTTACTTGCCATAGTTTACGCTAAGTGTTAGTTTAGCTCCAAGTGCTATCAGCGCGTTGTGCCTTCGCCTTGTGTTCTGTTTTTGTAATACTTTTGAGTTTGAGATTAAATCATGTTTTTACCTGCACGCCTTGTCTAAAGTAGTCCGTTTGAATCCCGGGGAAACAAACCTCGCAGTAAGTTGCAAAATCCCCCGCGTCATGACAATTTCCTGTTGTATTATTTTCAAAAAATTATTACTAATATACATTTACTTGTTAATTTAATTTTAATATGTAGTTACTGTAACAAACAGTTCAGGGTGTCCCAAGTTACCGGAGAGTGTTATGTAAGGAGGAGGAGTTTTGTCCCTCCAAAGTTGTTAGTAAAATAAATGTTACTCATTATGATAACCAGGACGAGTTCTCTCACTCCCGCAAAGTCATCAAATGCCGCCAAAAGGTGTTGAAAACTAACGCTATCCGAGCTGTCGTGTTCAATTAGCCTTTCATTAGTAACTACGCGAAAGTAGTTGTGCAAAGTTATTCGGGTCATGCAACCACATGCTACTTGGATAGCTTGCACTTGCACCCACTATAGTCTCTATAGCATAGGCGCCCATCTACATTTCTGCCAGTAGGTGCTTGGACGGGCGGTAAATCTGACGCTACTTTTTTGAGCATGGGCAGTTTTGCTTGGTGGTGACTCACCACTGGTTGCACATTTCAAATGCAGTATTAAAGGCACTACCTAATCCACTTTTTATGTTTGATATAATGAAAACTGTGCTTATGGTTTTATTTTTGATACTGAGAATATAGTTTTATTTTAACTTTCTCAGGGAATATTAATTTTGAACTAATTTTATATATATATATGTGTTTTCATCTCAAACATGTTATGATGGCAAAATGAACATTGATTACTAATTTTTGAATGCAAAGAATGCAATAAACTGTATTGCATTCTTAAAATTTAAAACTGTTGTCGTCATTATTAAGTGGTTTGTGTTTTAATATAGTTTATGTATTGTTGGCAGGTTGAAAACAGCTCAGCAGATTTGATTGACACCGTATAATAATCATCAAAAACGCATGAGAGACAAGAACTTTGTCACACCACACAGCACATAGGGCTGTGAGCGCACCAGTTTTTATTAGCACACACAAATTGGCACAATCAACCACGGACGCATTTCAGCTGTGCGTGTCAGCCTTCAATAATGAAAACAGGCGTTTAGGAAATAAAAGACAATTAGGCCAAACACAATAATTGAGGGCACATCTTAACATGTATAATTAAACCTTAATTAAGCAAAAATATTACTCCGGCCCGGCTGCACCAAATAATAATATAAATCCATTTAATAAAGTCAAAATACAAATAAGGCAACAGGAGAAGTATCCCACACTTCTCTTTTGTAAAGTAAATTTGTACAGCCGGTATGGGCATCTACATCAACAATATAATTTGCCTGAGAAGCTGGACAGGACAAACATTTTTTTATTAAAAATTAAGTCAAAATATGGTTTATTCGATTACTCGATTAATCGATCGGGATATTCGATAGAATACTCGATTACTAAAATATTCGATAGCTGCAGCTTTAGTTACAGGGGTAGTATTGGTCATATCAATGCTTATACTGATACTTAAAATGTTCAAGATAATTAATTTTTTTTAACAAACAAATATATTCACGCAGGATGGCTATGTAACAATATCAATTAAATATTTATAATAATAATAATAATGGATTCGATTTTATATCGCGCTTTTCTATTGTTAGATACTCAAAGCGCTCACAGAGAAGTAAGCTACATTTGTAGCCACAGCTGCCCTGGGGTAGACTGACGGAAGCGAGGCTGCCAATTTGCGCCTACGGCCCCTCCGACCACCACCTATCATTCATTCATCATTCATTCACCAGTGTGAGCGGCACCGGGGGCAAGGGTGAAGTGTCCTGCCCAAGGACACAACGGCAGCGATTTGGATGTTAAGAGGCGGGGAGCGAACCTGCAACCCTCAGGTTTCTGGCATGGCTGCTCTACCATACCGGGTTAAAATATTTAAATGATTTCCTAGTATTGGGTTTGATTTAAACCCTTTGATTTTTGCACTTAAAGTCCTCCTGTCTCCAGGGACTTATTTGGCACTGTTTTTCCATTGGTGAGGTCAGCGAATATCTCCATATACTGTAGAGATCCCCCATTGTAGTCCGACGCTGTAGTCAATAAGCTTCTTCTTTGTCTCTTGTTGTGTGGCAGACTGCCTCGTACATGCACATGCATTCTCAGCTGTTGCCACTTTTTAATACAAAGCAACGGTTAAAGTTGGTGTAGAAAATAAGATGTTTTATTTGGGATATGATGGAGACTCTGATTCTAATGTGAAATATATTCTTGATTTATTACTCGTGCACAATATCATATCCCCAAATGGTCAACGAGAACATATTACAATTATTTAAATGGACATACATTGTCATTTAATTAGCAAAAAAGTTACCAAAACTTCAAAAATTATAATTAAAGTTTTTTAATGTTCATCAATCCATTCATCCATCCATTTTCCTCTTTTGAATTATGAATGACTTATACATAGTACCCCTCTTTTATTATTTTGTATTTTGTACTATCTTTATAGTACTTGTTTTTGTATATTTAGTTCTGTTTCCAATAGTATTGGTTTTACGTTTGTATGTTATTACGTACACTTAATAAAGAAACATTTTTTATGTATATTCCTGTCACCACAATGTTATATAAAACCAGAAGAATAAAAATAAACATATGCACAAATGGAGAACAACCACTGATGTTGACGTCAGCCATCAGCCGGTCTAAGGGGGTGTCGAGATAAGCGGGTTCCACTTTACTTGATTTATGCCAAAGTGAAGGCTGGGAAAAACTTTTCCTTAAGTATGAATACATTTTCTTTTTTTCCCCTGACGATTGCATTGGATCCCTCTGGACTCTTTCAAAAAGCTGCTTTTAACCCAGCTTTTCTCTTGATTTGACTGTGATGCTGATGTTTCTGAGCTAGTGCTACTGTACCAATGAAGCTAGTAAGTATAATATACTGCATGCAGCACGTTTACCATGCAAATACAGTAGGGTGTTTGACATGATTACATACTAATGGACCTTCTTATATGAAGCATAACAATACTTTAGGCATAGCAGCAAAATCTGAGGACGGTCGGACACTCTGGACAAAAGTATTGGGACATAGACTCCTGTCTTGGCCCCACATGTATCATGGCACCTAATATTTCTACCTTACTGGGAACATGACATACAGTACAGAAAGGGGGGCTTTATATTACAAGATGTTTATCTCTGTCGCTTCCCGTCTGTGTAAAATGTCTTCTCTCTGAGGGTATTTCTTAGCATGCTATCATATCTCACCATGAAGGTGGAGTTCAGACAGTGGCATGTACACGCACGCACGCACACACACACACACACACACACACACACACACACACACACACACACATACACGCACACACCTTATATCTGGACTCATTTGTTATTCTGGACCAGCCTCTAATGAGCGTACACACACACACGCACGCACACAAACACACATTTTGAGTGTATGGATTCAATTGATTCCATTTAATGAAAACTGTCCTATCCCACTTATTTCATAGCATCGATGTAGACCTCATTGCATGAGTGATGTTTTATTAGATATTAAAAGCAGTATGCTAAATTAAAAAAAAATTGCTTAACACCTGTCAATCAGGCACATTTGTCTTGCTGACTGAGTGTGAATGTTGTCTGTCTATCTGTGTTGGCCCTTCGATGAGGTGGCGACTTGTCCAGGGTGTACCCCGCCTGCCGCCCGAATGCAGCTGAGATAGGCTCCAGCACACCCCGCGACCCCGAAAGGGACAAGCGATAGAAAATGGATGGATGGATGGACTTTTTTTCTCTGTATCTGCCTGATACCAGAGATGGGCAAAAGTATTCTCTTCATTTTATTCATCTGAGGGTGGCAAACTACATCTTGGACATACAGTCTAGATACTGTAAATACAGAGACTGACCTTACATTTATATCGTCGCCAACTGGAAGCCTATCCCACGCTTGCTGCACAGAAGTCAGTCAAGTGAACCACTACAGTATTTGTAACTACACACTAGGGATGGGCGATATGGCCTCAAATCTATATTGCAGCCTCCTACGATAACGATGTGTATCACAATATCTTATTTAGTATGTAAATGATAATAGAACATTACAAAGGTACCTAATTTGGCTGCTGATGTATGCAGTAACATACTGTGTCATTTCCAGTTGTATTATTTTCTCAAAACTATTAATTTACTTGTTAATTTCCTGTTAATATCTGGTTACTTTGTATTGTAACATGGTTCTATATTCTGTTAAAATGTAATAAGCACTTATTCGTCTGTTTTTTTTTTATACTTACATACATTAGTTTTGGTTGATACTACAAATTTGGGTAATGATTAGGTGATTTATATTTATGTAGCGCTTTTTTCTCTAGAGACTTGAAACGCTTTACATAGGGAAACCCATTATCTGCACCTTTATGCTACATTTAATCCAGTGTGGGTGGCACTGGGAGCACATTGGTAAAGTGTCCTGCCCAAGGACATAACAACAGTGCCTACGATGACAGAAGCGGGGAATCGAACCTGGAACCCTCAAGTTGCTGGCACGGCCACTCTACCAACTGAGCCACGCCTCCCCCACAATTTATTATTAAGTAGTTACAGGGGCAGTATTGGTTATACCAATGCTATCAATATGTGTATATATCCGCGCACATGTCATAGTCATCTCCAGTGTTGCTTTGTGTGCAAGTTCTTAAATTTAACTTATCTGAACAATATCCAGTGTGTATTTCAATTAACTGGAATCCAGTGTGCTGTGGGGCCCTATTGTAGTGAATCACACCTGAGACATCATAAATTAATCAAATCTTTATTAGACATGTAAACAATGTGATAAAGAACATTTCATCATCAATCAATCTAGGGATCTAGATATCTGGTCGGGACACTCCTCACTCTTTTGCCTTCACCTTCATTGTCCATTCCTTTTTGGTGACTTTATATACTCTGGACCTAGACGTTGAGTCCGCGACATACATGGTGGACAATAACTGATACAGTCTGCTTTGCCAGTCCAAAAGCATTTGTTGTTTTCCGTAGTTTTCCCTCGTCTTCCCTCGACGGCCAGGTAATACAAAGCACACGCTACCGTTTTTTTATCACATCCACGGAAGCTCGCATTCTCCTTGTCTCTCCTTTGACAAATGGGCAAAGTTTTTCACTAAGTAGAATCACTGCTGACCTGGACATTGGAAAGTTATCTTGCCGTCTGAGAAGTGTTGTATCCGAAATAGCTGCAATCGCTTTCTCTTAAGGTATTCATCTGTGATTTCCACAAGCGTCTGTACAGACGGAAGGAGAAACACGGCATGTCTGGATGACTCGCCTTCATATTTCCAGTGGTTAGCTCCGAGTTACGAATTCGCTCCGAACTCAGTTTGTAAACGATCAAAGAGTCCATACAAAGCTAAGAGCTGGAGATTCAAGAAATACACAGCGCACTTAGCCATGTAAAAAAAATTCAGAGGAGGGGGACCTTAAACCAGACCTGGGCATTCTGCGGCCCGTGGGCCGCATCCGGCCCTTTGTGCGTCCCTGTCCGGCCCGCGTGAGGCCAATTATAAATTACAAAATAAATTTTAAAAAGTATCTATGTCGAGTGTGCAATACAACGGTGCTGCTTTTGTTTTGAAAATCGTTATTTGTATTACTTCCGTGTGGATGTGTGCGTGATTGTGAGTGAATGTGAACAGCTGCAATCACAAATTACAAAATAAAGTTGAAAAATCATCTATGTCGTGCGCGCAATACAACTGTGCTGCTTTTATTTTGAAAAGTATTATTTATGGGCGCATGTCCGTGTGTAACCTGCGAGTGAAGGTGCACATGCAGCGACAAGTGATGCACGGTTTACACCCGAGACGCTAAAAAGAGAAAAGTTGATGACGAATGCCGTGTTTCCAACAAGACATGGACTGCCAAGCAACGTTCCCTCTAAGGTGCGTGCCTGCGCAATTGCGCACTGCTCAAGCGTCCGCTGCGCACGGCAAATATATGCCGCGCACCAATGTAATTTTGCAATGCAACTTTGAGTGACAGTGACAACAAGCGCCCCTAACGGTGTTCGTCAACACCGTTCAATTGAACACCGTTCAATTATTGTAACGTCTATCGATATGCTTCGAGGACAGGAATTATATCAATCACTTTATTGAGCAAAACTGTTTATATTCGGACATAACCACACCAAAAACATGAGTAAAACACTTCTATCTCGAAAAACTAGTCATTTTCTGCCGTACAAACCAGGCCAAAACCAACTTGTCATCTGTCACCAACACACATACCACTAAACCACTGGTGCGTTTATGGCCACACAAAAAGTCGGACAACTCAAACACCACACAAAGTTACACTATGACTCCTCAGTCATACGTGTGCTTATTTTACTGTCATTTATTATTAATGTTAATTTATTTATATTAGTCATGGAATGCTGTTACACACACTATGTTGAAGTATTACTATTATTATTAATTATTATTATTATTATTATTATTTATCTTACGCTATATATCAAAAATAATATTGAGCAAAATTTAATTGAAATATTGTCGATGTGGCCCTCCAGCAGTGCTCGGGTTGCTCATGCGGTCCCCGGTAAAAATGAATTGCCCACCCCTGCCTTAAACGTTGGTTTAGTGGCTGAAACGGGGCTTAGGCTAAATAATTATTTGTTTAAGGGGTTAAACGATTTAGTATATACATGGCCTTAGGCTTTCAATCTTGTCTGTGGTAACAAAACAGTAGAACCAGAAGATAGAGATAGAAAGGAAAGAACAAAGTCTTCCTTTTAGTTCTCTTTCTACTCTGTCCTGACATGTCTCACTGATAACGTTATAAAGATGAAACCTCACAGGACAGAGCAAAGATGGAAGAACGTTTGGGACCAACAAATAAAACATGGCTACCCTTCTCTCGCCCTTCCTGTTTATTTTACTTCTTTTAGTATGTGACTGAGGGTTTAAGATAACGCAGACATAAAGTATAAATAACTAGTGATTACACTAACAGTGGCATTCCTCAACCACACCCTAAGTTGTTTATTCTTATTTATCTTTGCACCTCCTTTCAACTCCATTCGTCTTCCTCCTGACCAATTTCAGTTTGTTCTCTGATTCCGTGTCACATGGATGGGATGTAATGTTTTTTTAACAGCAATTATTGTTGTCAAACCATCTATTTCCGTGTCTGGGCAAACACTAAAGGCCCAACCAAGGGTGAGACGCTCACCATCAGGTGTATTGACACTTTCAGACGCTTACATTTTGAAAGACTGTGAGGCATTCATGATTCCAGGTATCTCCTGGGTCTGTCAGTTTGGCCTGGGTTTGTTTGCGCTACAGTTAGTGGATCGCTTTCATCATGACTGAAATCCCCCGGTTCTCATCTTCTAGCCCAAACATGTCCAACCAGAGAGAGGAGATACACAATATTTTTGAGCTGGAGGGATGCAAGATGAGATCTCTGAAATCCCAAATAAGCTGTTGACATTATAAAACCTTTATTCACCGTGCAAGCATTTTTTAAAGATGAATACAAGTGAACAACAATTAGTAATAAAATTTCCAGTGTTTGCAAAATCACTTAAATAAAAGTTGGTTTGGTCAAGTGTAAAAGCAGTTTTGGACCAAAGGGATGTTGGCATCCTGCTACGTCTTCATATTCTCTGACAGACAAGGGCCTCGTGTAACAAGTTTGATTACGCACAAAAACCTGGCGTACGACCCTTTTCACGACAAAAATGAGACGTATCAAGACTGAGGTTGGCGCTGCCTCACACCAACTTCATGGCTGACATATGCACATTCCTACCGGCTGTGAATACTTTGGCGATACACAGAGGTGGTTGTTCAGGGTGCTTGTCAAGATTTGATTTTAACAATGAAAAAAGATAGAAAATTCACTTTTTTGCCAATACATTTAAAACTTCATATTCATGATTATATTTTTGAGGACATATATTAATTTATCAAGCCGATCATCACCTAATGTTGTCAAAACGTGGTCCTGTGACTCCTTGGCCATATCTGGCGGACAGTAGCAGCGAGTGGTTGCCGCACACTGGAGCCTATCCATGTAACATTTGTCCCCTCTCTGTCCCTTAAAATCATTGACCATCTCCTTGGTCTTTGTGGTGTTCAACCTCAGGTTGTTCTTGGTGCCTGTATTTCCTCTCTGTAGGCTGTTTCATCACCCCAGTAATCATGCCAACCACTGCGGTGTTGTCGGCAAACTTGATGATGGTGTTCAAGGAATGAACGGGGACACAGTCATATGTATATATGGCAAAACAACATGCAGACCTTAGTGGAGCCAGTGCTGAGTGACAGGTTGGTGGAGCAAAGTTGACCCACCATAACAACCTGAGGTTGGTTGGTCAGAATTTTTTTAGCCAGGAACAAATGATGGGGTGTGGCATCTCCACGAGGATTTCAGGGATAATGGTATTGAAAGCCGAGCTGTCGTCGACAGCATCCTGACATTGGTATCCGGGAGTTATAGATGTTCCACAGCTGAGTGTAGAGCAGTGGCAATGGGTGGACTGGTTTGGCCTGTCGGCAAATTTATATAAAAGTATATTAAAGTTTTGGGGGAGGCAGGCTTTAATATATTGGAGAACAAGCATTTTAAAACACTTCAACCAAAGACGTTAGTGCCACTAGTCTGTCAAGTCTTTTATGGCTGTCCTCTTGGGGAATGGGATGACAGAAGCTGCCTTAAGACAAGACAGGACTTGGGAGCACCTTGCTCGGTATGCCATCTGGCCGCTTTACACGGGTTAATAGCTTTCACTGCCCGCCTCACCTGGTGTTCTTGGAGGATTAACAGTTAAAGACTAGAATGCAGGAGGGGCATCTGGTGTGTGGCTGTTCTGGATGACTCGAAACAGGCAAAGAAGTGATGGACTTCCCCCGCTAATGAGTCTTCCTTGTTGTTGGCTGCCGATATGTTACTTTTGTAGCTTGTCAGATCTTGGATGCCTTTTCAAACCTGCCGTGAGTCTTTGTTGTCCAAGTGCGTCTCCACTTTCCCCTTGTACTTCCCTTTCACAGCCTTGATGCCTCTATTAAGATCAGATATAG
This sequence comes from Entelurus aequoreus, assembly GCF_033978785.1. NCBI lineage: Eukaryota > Metazoa > Chordata > Actinopteri > Syngnathiformes > Syngnathidae > Entelurus > Entelurus aequoreus. The sequence continues at coordinate 44,158,065 of NC_084735.1, read as the reverse complement.
CTCTGCTGTATTGCTATCTTTCCCTCGAGTGAAAGGCAGAGTTTTTGGCACTTATAAGTTTCTTGACCTCTGAGGTCATCCAAAGTTTTTGGTCCGGATAGACCTGGCTACGCTTATTCACAGAGACAGTGTCTGTACAGTGTCTAATATAAGAAAAGACCACATCTATCCGCTCCTGTCGCTCTGGATGGTCGAAAACTGACCGTGCCATTGTCTGGAAGCAGTCCTGCAGTAGAAAGAGTGCCCTCTTTGGCCAGGTCTTAACAGTCCTGGTCATAGGTTTGCTCCTCTTCTGCAACCTGGTGTAGGCATGAACAAGAAGCAGGGAGATGTTGTCAGACGTGCTCAGGTGGGGGAGAAGAACAGTTTTGTAGGCTCGCTTCAGATTAGAGTATAACCCGGTCCAATGTATTCTTACTTCGAGTCGGGCAGTGTACATATTGCACAAATCTGGGGAACCCTTTTTTTCAAGCAGGCTTTCTTAAAGTCCCCAGCCAAAACAAAGGCTCCTTCTGGATGGGCATGCATCTGCTTGTTGATAGCATCATGCAGTACGGAAAGGGCTAAGTTAATGTTAGCTTGGGGTGGTGTATAAACAGCTGTTAGAATTACAGCAGTGACCTCTCTGGGTAGGTGGAAGGGTCTGCATACTATTGAGATGGCCTCTCGATCCAGTTCGTGCTCCAGTCATCCGGTGTGTACATGCACAGCCCTCCCCTTACAATTTATTGTAATAAACATCCAGATGCCGTGAAGTTCAAGCATGTTGAGCCTATGTTTACGTTCCCTCTGTTCAATTAATTACAAGGTGCAACTATGTTGTGTTGAAGTGATTTCCCATTATTTACCAAACTGATTCAGTTTCTAAAACCCAGCCTGCAGATACTTGAAACAAGCTAAATTATGTTCAATACTCACCAATAATGTACTTTTTTATGTCATGATGTGTAGAAATAGGCTTCTCTCTCTCTCTCTCTCTCTCTCTCTCTCTCTCTCTCTCTCTCTCTCTCTCTCTCTCTCTCTCTCTCTCTCTCTCTCTCAGTCACTCAGAAGTCAAGTGTTTTAATGCAGAGGAACAAATAAGTCTCTCTGGCAAGTGACATCTATATACGACATAAGTCGTCCCTTGTGGCGAGACAAATGAGAAAGACAAACGATGTGAACTATACAGAGTAAAGCATCTCTTCTTCCTTTTTACCAGAGGGCTGACAGGCCAGGACTGAGTTCCTGAGAGTGCTGCTTCAGCAGCCTCCCCTCATTGCATTACATCATTATGATTCAAATGAATACAGATATTTGCATAATTACCAGCTAACCGGAGTGTTAATGATGTTCATACGGAGTAAAATATTATTCAATAAATTATTATGAAGAGTATGCATAAGATTGAAGAGAAAATAATACTAAATGAAACGGAGTAAAAATATAGGTCATCAATATTTTAGTCATGAGGTGAAAAAGATGTAATCAGCCTGATCTGAATAAGTGGGATGTACCACACAGATGAACAATTCTAGAATAAAGATGTTTTGACTTTGTTATTCAATAGAAAGTTGATGTAATACCCCTTTGCTATGTTTGTTTGATATACAGTACTGTATATTGCTTTATATTGTGTTCAAAGTGTAAAAACATTTACTAAAATATGGACTTTTGTCAAGGCTGGGACCCATTATTCATGTTTACATTGTTTCTTATGGAGAAATACGCTTCTAGATACAAACGTCTCTATTTACAAACCCTGTTCAAGAACCAATCAATCGAGTTTCCACTGTACGAAGGTTCCTATCCCTTCCTCTGCTCATTGCCTACTTTGCCAACATGAGTGTGACGATGCCATATGTTAGCTGTGAAGCGTGTCTGCTAATTTGCTCCTACGGCTCCTCCAACCACCACCAAACATTCATTCCCATTCATATACCAGTGTGAGCGGCACTTGGAGAAAGGGGGCTTAAGTGACTTGGATGGTGGTAGCTGGAATCCAACCTGGATCCCTCAAGTTGCTGGCACGGCAGCTCTACCATCTGAGCCACGCCGTCCCAGACACATTAGGTATATTGTTTTTAAAGGGCTTTATAAATAAAGTTGGTATGGTATGGTATATTTGCACAAAGTATCGATATCGCCTAAATCCCAAAGAAAATCAGTGGCAACACATTACTACTGGCAGGACAAAGAACAGAAAGTTAGAGTGCTGCAAAACGGAGAAACCAAACAGGATATACTACCGAAACAAGAAATTATATTAAACACAAGAATATAAAGTCAAAATGGCCACGTGTGAACATAACAAAGAGTTTTTAATGACGGTAACATGTACTCACCTGACTCTCGCAGGATCCTTGTAGTTCGCTGAGCTCCACACAAGGATCTGTGCTTGAGGGCATTGCAAACTCCTTCAAGATAGCAAAAAATAATGAACCAATCAGGATCGCCGGGCATGTATTCATAGATGTGACGTAGCGCTGAAGCGACTGTTTAATTCAAACAACAATGGCGGCAGGCAGCGAGGAGTCGTGTGCTGACATTGATTCTGCTATTGCAACTGTTTTGCGACATCGATCGTCTACTGACATTGCTGCGTCGTTTCTGTAAAAGTTCTCCAACTTATCGCTCTGTCGTTATCCAATATGTCGGCTGTTCTGTTTTGGATTTCCCAGCGCCGCTCTCATCAGCGTCACGGGTTGATTTGGATGTGAGTGGTTGATGTAGCACGTCATTCAAGATAACGGACAAGTGGTTTATCCAATCACATACAATGATTTTTTTTTACAAGGCCCCGCCTTCTGAAATACATCTCCTATTTAAAAGTCCCGGATCTTTGTGTGGAGTTTAGCGGACTACAAGGATCTGGCGAGAGTCAGGTTAAACATGTACATGTATCTGCTTCAATAATCATTTACATATTTCACGTTTATTATTAATTATTATCTATAAAACGTGTTTCGTGTTCATGTTTTGAGTGTCTGAAACATTATTTCATTATTACATTATTTCTTACTGGAAGGTCTTCTGTAAGATTGAGTCGACTTTTTGGCACTGATGCCTATTGAAAACCGAGCTTTGCATATAATCACAGGCTGTTTAACATTGTCTAGTCATGAGGCAGGACAAGTTAATGATCCCAATGAGAGGTTACAAGGACAATCAGCACATGCTATTTGACAAATCCTGAAAGGAAAATCCACTGTGTGTGGCACATTTTCCTTTCTAAAACAGAATTAGAGGCTGTCAGAAAGTTTTGATACAAACCGAAAAGAAGAAAGGGGTGTTTTCTCTCTCAGAAGACCTGCTCATTTTCGCTCCTCAAGCAAGTCGCCATTATTTCACCCAAAGATGCAGAGGAAGAAAAAAGGAAGCATCAAAAGTGAAGTAGTGTGCTTGCAATTATCTTCACAGTGCTCTACTTGCAACACAAAAATGATGCATGCTGGCGTTTTTATGTTAAGAATATGTTTCGCTCTCAACATCTTCTTTTTGTTCATCACTCCACTCTCTCCACCCTCCTCCTCCTCCTCCTCCAACTCCTCTATCACCTCTTCATCTTCCATCCGCTCCTTGTGCATTTCTGCCGAAATCCTTTCAAATGGAAACCTGCCTCTTCTTGCGCCGAGGACCCATGTAGCTGAAAATAAGTGTGTTTCTCGACCGAAGAAGGTCGATTCTTTTCTCTAACACTCTGGTTTGTGTTCAAGTATGTTGCAGACGTGCTTTGGTGTCACTCACGCATCTTACAACATATGTTTCATGCAAGAAGAGGGGGGCGGAAGCATATCTCTATCTCCTGAGAATTAATTGTTAGTTTGTGTGATTGGATGTGTACATCACTGTCTCCTTTAATTGCTGTGTGTGACTCATCCTGTGTAATTAAGGTGGAAATTTAACCTCCGCACTTTAAAGGCTTGTTTGGTAACACGATCGGATGTAGTGAACATGCAACTTGAACAGTAATTTATAGACCAGAAGTAAATCTTCCAAGCTGTTACAATTGCCATCATAAATACTGTAGATTCAAGTGACCATGTTGGGCTTGTGCGTGTGTGCCAACAGCAGTTGTGTCACGGGTGCACACAGATGTTTGGGAGAAGTCGTAATGAGCTGATGAATAATAATCATTATCAATAATAATCATGAAACCTGCCTCAGTCCCACTCTGCAGCTTCTTAAGTAGCAATGGCTGTTTTTATTTGCAAGCCTCTGTAGGATGCCGAAAAGCCTGAAATATCTCAACAGTGCAGCTTTCAAGGGGAACTGCACTTTTTGGGGGGAATTTTCCCTATTATTCACAATCCCTACGTGAGACAAGAACACATATGTCTCTTATTTTATGCATTCTAAATTGTATATAAACACTAGCAAAAGGTGGCTAACAATGCAGTTAATGGAAATTTGATCTCTCCTCTCTGAGCTGCCACCTTACCGTGGTAGAGGAGTTTGCATGTCCCAATGATCCTAAGAGCTATGTTGTCCGGGGGCTTTATGCCCCCTGGTAGGGTCTCCCAAGACAAACTGGTCCTAGGTGAGGGATCAGACAAAGAGCAGCTAGAAGACCTCAATGAAAAATAAAAACCAAGGACCCAGATTTCCCTCGCCCGGACGCGGGTCACCAGGCCCAGAGGTGGGGCACGATGGCGAGCGCCTGGTGGCCGGGCCTGTCCCCATGGGGCCCGGCCGGGCACAGCCCGAAGAGGCAACGTGGGTCCCCCCTCCAATGGGCTCAACACCCATAGCAGGGGTCATAGAGGTCGGGTGTGATGTGAGCTGGGCGGCAGCCGAAAGCAGGGCACTTGGCGGTCCGATCCTCGGCAACAGAAGCTAGCTCTTGGGACGTGGAACGTCACCTCGCTGGGGGGAAGGAGCCTCAGCTAGTGCGCGAGGTGGAGAAGTTCCGGCTAGACATAGTCGGACTCACTTCGATGCACAGCAAGGGCTCTGGAACCAGTTCTCTCGAGAGGGGCTGGACTCTCTTCCACTCTGGCGTTGCCGGCAGTGAGAGGCGACGGGCTGGGGTGGCAATTCTTGTTGCCCCCCGGCTCAGAGCCTGCATGTTGGAGTTTAACCCGGTGGACGAGAGGGTAGCTTCCCTCCGCCTTCGGGTGGGGGAACGGGTCCTGACTGTGGTTTGCGCTTACGCACCAAACAGCAGTTCAGAGTACCCACCCTTTTTGGATTCACTCGAGGGAGTACTTGAGAGTGCTCTCCCGGGTGATTCCCTCGTTCTACTGGGGGACTTCAACACTCATGTTGGCAGCGACAGTGAAACCTGGAGAGGCGTGATTGGGGGGAATGGCCGCTCGGATCTAAACCCGAGCGGTGTTTTGTTATTGAACTTTTGTGCCCGTCACAGATTGTCCATAACGAACACCACGTTCAAACATAAGGGTGTCCATATGTGCACTTGGCACCAGGACACCCTAGGCCGCAGTTCCATGATCGACTTTGTAGTTGTGTTGTCGGATTTGCGGCCTCATGTTTTGGACACTCGGGTGAAGAGAGGGGCGGACCTTTCTACCGATCACCACCTGGTGTTGAGTTGGCTGCGATGGTGGGGGAGGATGCCGGACAGACCTGGCAGGCCCAAACGCATTGTGAGGGTTTGCTGGGAACGTCTGGCAGAGTCTCCTGTCAGAGAGAGTTTGAATTCCCGCCTCCGGAAGAACTTTGAACATGTCATAAGGGAGGTGCTGGACATTGAGTCCGAATGGACCATGTTCCGCGCCTCTATTGTCGAGGCGGCTGATAATAGGCGGTAATCCTAGAACCCGTTGGTGGACACCGGCGGTGAGGGATGCCTTCAAGCTGAAGAAGGAGTCCTATCGGGTTCTTTTGGCTCATAGGACTCCTGAGGCTGCGGACAGGTACCGACAGGCCAAGCGGTGTGCGGCTTCAGCGGTCGCGGAGGCAAAAACTCGGACATGGGAGGAGTTCGGGGAAGCCATGGAAAACGACTTCCGGACGGCTTCGAAGCGATTCTGGACCACCATCCGCCGCCTCAGGAAGGGGAAGCAGTGCACTATCAACACCGTGTATGGTGAGGATGGTGTTCTGCTGACCTCGACTGCGGATGTTGTGGATCGGTGGAGGGAATACTTCGAAGACCTCCTCAATCCCACCAACACGTCTTCCTATGAGGAAGCAGTGCCTGGGGAATCTGTGGTGGGCTCTCCTATTTCTGGGGCTGAGGTTGCTGAGGTAGTAAAAAGCTCCTCGATGGCAAGGCCCCGGGGGTGGATGAGATCCGCCCGGAGTTCCTTAAGGCTCTGGATGCTGTGGGGCTGTCTTGGTTGACAAGACTCTGCAGCATCGCGTGGACATCGGGGGCGGTACCTCTGGATTGGCAGACCGGGGTGGTGGTTCCTCTCTTTAAGAAGGGGAACCGGAGGGTGTGTTCTAACTATCGTGGGATCACACTCCTCAGCCTTCCCGCTAAGGTCTATTCAGGTGTGCTGGAGAGGAGGCTACGCCGGATAGTCGAACCTCGGATTCAGGAGGAACAGTGTGGTTTTCGTCCTGGTCGTGGAACTATGGACCAGCTCTATACTCTCGGCAGGGTCCTTGAGGGTGCATGGGAGTTTGCCCAACCAGTCTACATGTGTTTTGTGGACTTGGAGAAGGCATTCGACCGTGTCCCTCGGGAAGTCCTGTGGGGAGTGCTCAGAGAGTATCGGACTGTCTGATTGTGGCGGTCCGCTCCCTGTATGATCAGTGCCAGAGTTTGGTCCGCATTGTCGGCAGTAAGTCGGACACGTTTCCAGTGAGGGTTGGACTCCGCCAAGGCTGCCCTTTGTCACCGATTCTGTTCATAACTTTTATGGACAGAATTTCTAGGCGCAGTCAAAGCGTTGAGGGGATCTGGTTTGGTGGCTGCAGGATTAGGTCTCTGCTTTTTGCAGATGATGTGGTCCTGATGGCTTCATCTGGCCAGGATCTTCAGCTCTCACTGGATCGGTTCGCAGCTGAGTGTGAAGCGACTGGGATGAGAATCAGCACATCCAAGTCCGAGTCCATGGTTCTCGCCCGGAAAAGGGTGGAGTGCCATCTCCGGGTTGCGGAGGAGACCCTGCCCCAAGTGGAGGAGTTCAAGTACCTCGGAGTCTTGTTCACGAGTGAGGGAAGAGTGGATTGTGAGATCGACAGGCGGATCGGTGCGGCGTCTTCAGTAATGCGGACGATGTCTCGATCCGTTGTGGTGAAGAAGGAGCTGAGCCGGAAGGCAAAGCTCTCAATTTACCGGTCGATCTACGTTCCCATCCTCACCTATGGTCATGAGCTTTGGGTTATGACCGAAAGGACAAGATCACGGGTACAAGCGGCCGAAATGAGTTTCCTCCACCGGGTGGCGGGGCTCTCCCTTAGAGATAGGGTGAGAAGCTCTGCCATCCGGGGGGAGCTCAAAGTAAAGCCGCTGCTCCTCCACATCGAGAGGAGCCAGATGAGGTGGTTCGGGCATCTGGTCAGGATGCCACCCGAACGCTTCCCTAGGGAGGTGTTTAGGGCACGTCCGACCGGTAGGAGGCCAAGGGGAAGACCCAGGACACGTTGGGAAGACTATGTCTCCCGGCTGGCCTGGGAACGCCTCGGGATCCCCCGGGAGGAGCTGGACGAAGTGGCTGAGGAGAGGGAAGTCTGGGTTTCCCTGCTTAGGCTGCTGCCCCCGCGACCCGACCTCGGATAAGCGGAAGAAGATGGATGGATGGATGGATGGATGGAAATTTGATCTAATCAGCATAAAAGCACTCTAAAAACCTCCAAAACCTCCATTCATGGTTAATATACATGCCGTGAATATATATCTAATGTAGTAACAAGCACATTCATAATAACATTTAATAATTATGTATTTTGGTCATTTTAAGCATACGGCAGCGCATTGATTTCAGAGACTACATCACAACGTTCATTATTTCCTTCCAACAACAACAACTAATCATGGCAGAGTTTATGAGAGCTAACAACAACTACTTTGGGACAAATGATGATCCAGAACCTTCTATTTTTGAGCCTGAATATACGGAGGATGGGCTACATGTTTTACAAGTTGGTTGATAAGTACATTTAGCAACACTAAGCCCCATCTGGCAGTAATGCTGAGTGAAGAGATACAAAACAAGATACAAGAAATACAATGAACATAATAAAACAATCACTCACTGAACTATGTCCGCTTTCACTGGGATGCCGGCTGATGTGATGTTTATATCTTTCAGCACAAGACTTGTGAATTCATCATAATCCTCACTCCTCAGACCAAAAAAAAGATGGGAGTAAACAAGCATCTGTCACGTTTTCTTCGCGATATCTTCAGATCTAAGTTGAATCTCAAAGTTGACCAACTTGACATCTTATGGCTACAACATTTTACTATGCAAGCGAGAGGCATGATTTATAATCTAACACAAACTTTTACCAACTCAGAGGTGATGCAGCAGCTCAGTAGGACAAGAGCTGCAGTTGCTACGTTACCTGCGTGATCAAGACGCCTTGTTACTAAAAGTGGTTCCTCGGCGATCGTTCTTATAATAACAATGACACTAATACTTGGTTAACATACAGGTCACGACTTGTAAATGGAACATTGCTGGCTTTTTGGATGTTTTTTTGAGGGCTTTTTAGGCCAAATAGATGACTCCAATTAGCTACATTGTTAGCCGAAGACAAACTACAAGAAATGTCTTCTTTTAATCAGCTTGTGGGGTATTCCATTTTCTTAAGGCTGCTTATTCTAAGGTTAGTTTAGTAATTGAATGAAAAATTATTCATTATTACATCCATAACTACAAAAAATACACAATTACTTTTCTTTAGTAGTTGTTTTGATCGTCAACGATACGTACGCATATGAGTAGAACGACAGGCCTACTGAAGAAACATATTGTTTTTTTTATGAATGGTAAAGAGGTAGCTTGTGGTTGAACGTAACACTTGTACATACTATTAGCGTAATTACGAATAGTGTAACATAAGGACAACTAATTTGAAACTGGTGTGGGTGGCTCTATATATACTAGCCCACTGCAGCCACATGCAGAAATCAACAAGGAATCGAAAAGTATTATATCTGTGACAAAAATAATATCCGCTCTGTCTAAACGATACCGTTTGATCAGCTGCTCGTCATCAAAAAAAACAAAAACATTGTTCTGTTCCCTGAACGTTCGCGCACGTCTCTCTCGCCTCAGTGCCATCCCCTGCTGGCAACTCCTAACCACTTAAGACACCTCTGAAGGTCTCTTAAATATCGTGGAGAGTAGGAGTGATTCTTAGACTTAAGAACGTTGATAAAAAGCTTTTATTCTTAAGTTTGAGAGTAGGATTAAATTTCGCAAATTCTCAGGACTTAGGTGTAAAATGGCACTCTAAGAAGCTTGATAAGTACGGCCCCAGATTTCTATCCTAAAAGCCTCGATAATTTCTAGATATACAAATCTTAATTTAGGATGTCTTATCAAGTAAAATTATAGCTGCATAGACAGATAATGTAACTAGTTTTTAGTATTTATTTTTTTCATAAATCTAGTTCAGTGATTCTCAAACTGTGGTACTGGTGGTATGTAAGCTCTATCTAGTGGCACACCAAAGAATCACTTGAATAAAGTACAGTGTTTTATTTTCCTATATTCAAATTTTAAATACTTGCTAAATAAAACCTCTACCTTGTTTCTAATGAATACTCAGGCCTACTATGCAACCGTATTTTAATGTTTGTCATTATGGTGGTACTTGGAAAGCAACGTTTTTTCTGAGGTTGCACTTGGTGAAAAAAGTTTCAGAACCACTTGTCTAGTCTTTTTAACTAAAGATTTTGTCAGCTGTTTTGCAATGTGCTGTTTCAGTGAAATGTAGTTGCTCATTATCATCCCAACATACATAACTGATGATCCACTCGCTAAATAATCTTTGGAAAAAATCTCAGTGCCTGAGTGATGATGTCATTTTTATGCTAAATGATATGCTGACCTCCTCTCCACACACACACACACACACACACACACACACACACACACACACACACACACACACACACACACACACACACACACACACACACACACACACACACACACACACCCCATGCTTGGCTTTACTGTCTTTTCAAAAGTTGCTTTACTTGAATATTATGTTGGCAGGTCTGCCTCTCCTGCAAACATTTACATGTAAGATTCAATACCAGAAAATGAATACATCATGTGATTTACAACAATACAAATACATTCCAAATTGAATAAGTTAAGCTTTATTTAAAAAAACAAAATTATTGTGTTTACTTTAGTTACTTGCTATAAAACATTTTCAATTCTTTAATTTATCGTCAAAATATCGGACCGGGACTCGAAATCGGATAGGATTTGAGGAAAAAAACTCAAAATACTGATAGGCAACACGTCACAGTGGTCAGGTGACCCTTCTGAAGAAGGCTGCAGGTGACAGTTGAAACATGTCAGGTAAAGAATCCATCTAATATACCGAAAATATTGTCTGAATACAAGAACATTTGAAAGAGTCTAAATGTTGATCGGAACATTTCTACCAGTAAATTCCCAATTTGCTTTGCTTCTATTTTGCTTTAAAATACATTGGAATGTGCATTCAAAGTTCTGTCCACGTAGTGTCAAAATGTTCAACACTTATTGTTTAGTGCTGATGCAGTGAGCTTTCCCTACCTGTTTAATTAAGAATAGTCCAGCCAAGACCAGTCGGTCCCATCAGGAAAGCCCAGTGAAGAACAACGCCAACACTGCCAACTAATTGGGAGATGATCATGGCTGTCATGGCAACTCCGGCTCGTTGTTTTAAATCCTTTTTCGACCAAAGCGAAGTGAAATAGACATCTAATGAACACATCACTCATTGAACGTAACGATGATTGCTTGTGGGTTTGATTAAATTATTCTTTGTATATCACAGTGTCACTACCCACAGTAACTGCCAATCTTCTGCTTATAAATGTGTATGGTCTCTGTGACTTTCTGTTCTGTTGTCTTCACACCATTAGTTCTCTTTTTTATGGTCCTGCTCTCCTAAAGATATTTCTTATTCTTATATCTTTCCTGGTTTATGGGTGCAGGCAAGTCGCTTTGCGAGGTGATAATATCTGGGAGGTGTTGCTGGCCATTTGTTTTATTGGCCTACGTACGGCGAGAAGGCGACTCTGACTGCACTTCTTCAACACAACGTGTTGAGGTGCTGCTTTGTTCAAGTTTCATTGTCTTTTTGTAAACAGTGCCTAAGTTAATGATGCAGTCTTTGCCTCAGCAACACCGAGTGATGGCTTCTTTTTCTGATGCAGAACTGATAGTCACAGCTCATATAAGTCAAGGAGAAATCATCAAAAAACATCCACATGCTGCATCATGTACTTGACTGCTGCAAGCGAGAGGAAAGAGATGTAAGCAGCACTGTGTGTGTGTGTGTGTGTGTGTGTGTTGGGGGGGTTGCAGACAAAAGGGCTGCAGAACATCTGGATTCTGGTGATAGCTCTGCTCTCACACGTTTCGAGCCAAATTAATCAAACCTGTTGGGCTGTTTTTGTATGAGTGAAGGAGAGTGTGCATCTATTAAGAGTCACTTGACATCCTGGACAGAGTCATCCTGGGATGGAAAGAGTTGGAGTGAAGGTATAAGTCAGCAGGCTGGATGTGGATGTGTGAGTGTAACACCGAAGTACACCTCGTTAGAGGACAGACACATTTTAACATCTGGTCCAGGTTGCAACACAGTAGTGGTTACGACGTCTGCTTCACAGTCAGGAGATCTCGGTTTGAATCTCTATTGCAAAAATTGCCTGTAGTCTGGTCTGTTGGTCGCCCTGACGAGATAATGCATTTTCTTTTTTCTAATATTTTTGGGATATACTGTATCAGTGCAGTCCCAAATAAAGACTGGTCGATCGCGATCAACACGTTGGTGATACCTGCATTAGTGTTTCTCACCTTTTTATATCCAACAATGCACGGACTGTGTGCTCACACGACTCTGTTTACATCAGGGGTCTCCAACCTTTTTTCTTCTGGGAGCTACTTTTACAAAATTAAAATCATTAAAAGATCCTCATTTTTGTAAAGTTTATTTTCATAGCTTATTTCAACCCAAACATAGAATAGGCTTGTTTTGCCAGAACATTAACCAAATGTCAGTATTCACATGTTTCACATTTTAAATAAAAAAAATCAACAACAAAAAAATGAGATAATTGTTAAAAGCACTATATAAATATGATTTCATTCACATTTATTCATGTGCATCATGTATTTCAGCATGTTGTTACGGTACACGACAGACGTAACGCAAATAAAATATGTATTTAATGTCGAAACACAAAGGAATGGTGCAGCAGGGAAGTGCACAGGAAGCATAAGCACAAACCCATGCAGAGGACAGGGCTGGCATATGGCACCCCAGGAACAGGTGTTTCCTGATTACCAATTAGGGACAGGTGAGTAAGCCAGCGCCCAGACAAGAGAAATAGTGGCTAAAGGAGGTAAACAAAAAATGGAAACCAAATTACGAGCGCTGGGCTTATTACACTCAAGACCCGGGGGCCACATCTGGCCTCCCACATCATTGTATGTGGCCCTCAAAAGCCTGCACATAATGTGTGTCAACAAAGTACTTAATCTTTCTTACTCGATGTTTTTGTTCATTACATTTAGACAGAAAACATGTATGTACTGCATGAAATTGCATATATTTCAAACTTTAATATTGGTATGTTATCTGATCATGCAACAAATACATTGTTATACACAATATTGTCTTGTTTTTTGCAAAAATAAAGATACTTAAATATCTGCTCATCGCGCTGACTGAAGATATATATTCACTATTACAAGGCAGCCAGAACTACGATGTGGCGCTGAATGAAAACGAGTTTGACACACCTGGTTTTACAGTCATGACATATGCATTTATTTCTAGTTCAGTTTTTTTATTACTATTGGAGCTACTTTTACAAAAAATTTTGTTATTTTTTTAAGACTGGCAACATTTCAATTGTACTTCAATTAAAAAGCAGATCTCACTGTTTGACTTAAACAGTTATGAAAATACTGAGAGTTTAAGCAAATATTATTCGACCCTTTGATGAGCTATTCAAAATCAACTTGTGAGCTACTGTTTGGAGACCCCCTGTGGTTTACATCAACTGATGCAATCACACCAGACAAGCTTTAACACGCCACTCTGTCATGACTCCGTAGCCTTACGTGTTCTGGTAAACTGCCTTCTGGCTTCTCCTCCCTTTACGTCAGCAGGGAATAAAAGATGGAACAAATGTTCTAAACAACCTGCGTATGCCAGGTACATTTAAAGTGACAGACCACAAGCAGTTATTGTAGCGCACGAACAAACTCCATCTCTGCCTTCAAAATGTTACGGCGCATGCACATATTGTCATTCCCTCCGCTGCTGGAGCAGCAAGAATCTCCGCTGTGAGAGCAGCCGGACACGCCCCCGCACGCCCTGCTCAGTCTGAGCAATCTGCAATCAGCGCACCTGAATCTGATAAGCCTCAGCAGTATAATAGACCAACGCAGCAGACGATCCAGCTCCGGAACATAGTTCTCTATTCACATATTCTCCGTCGCCTTAGAAGTGAGTTGTGCGCCTCACTTCTCTGGATCTCCCTCTGGACCATGACTGCCTCCCTCGATCCTCGACTTCCCTCGCTTTGGACCCGGACCCCAGGACGCCTCTCTCCAGCCCACGGACCTCACGCTTGGATCACGGACCTCTTTCTGCCCAGCCCCTTTGGACTTGTTCGCCTCTACAACCAACACACACTAACAACAAACTCCTGGTAAATACTATCTTGTTAATTCCTGCACATATTCTTGCATGCACACACATAGTAGCATACACACTCCACTCACTCATCAAAAGCTCAATAAACCCTGTTGAGCGAGACATCCTGTGTTGTGCCGTCTCCTTCCCCTTGTTGTACATAACACAAAAACTAAAGATCACAGCCAGTTAGCACTATCTTATATTTGACTGCTTGGCTAAGCTAACTTTAGCAGTATTTTTTGGCATAAAGCCTTTGTGTATTAAAACCGAGGTACTACTGTATATTCTTAGAGTGAAAATGCTACTGTGATCACCCTTGTAAATCTTTAAGACAGTCATTATTATGCAAGTTAATTGGCCAAAATCTGTTAGAAAGCTGTTATTGTTACAGTTATATAAGGTATAGCGGCATGCAGGTGAAGTCGTTTCATTAGGAACAAGGCGGGCAAAAATAGAACATGTAGCAGAAAAAACACTAGTGGCATGTACATGCAGCATGTACAAGCAACAAACAACGCTGGAAGATAAACCTTCCTGGTTGGCAATTAAGGAAGGTGAGGAGAACAGCGGTCACAACAGGGTAAAGTAACCTTTTGATATGCCAACAAAGGACATGAAATGAGGAACATTTGAGCGCAAACAGCAAATGATACCAAACATAGGACGGTAATGACCAAAGTCCAAAACTGTCATGGGATTCATGGCAGTAATTGCTGTTCTGTACAGAATGAACACGTTTAAATTGTACATGTATTAGATTAGACTAATGCAGACAAGCTGGCATTCTCAGCAGTACTTTCAACAAACTAAGAGAAGAAGCACCATGAATGATAATAGACCAGAGGCGGATCTCTTTTTTATACCCCGTGGTGTGTGCCTGTGTTAGTGCGCGTGTGCGTGTGTGTGTGTGTGTGATGAAGTGCCATCACTTATTTCCTGACTTGGCTGCAGGTCGATATGAATTAACATTCTTTACTAAATGAAACCTTCAGGGATTTACAAGCCACTGTCTGAAAAATTCATTAGTTGCCACTCTTGGTTTGATATGGTAATTATTCAACTTGTAATTCATCAAATGATGGTCAAAACATGTAAAATGTCTTCTTAGCATTGTTTTTTCACAGCTTGTTTGTGTGTAGATTTTTTATTTCTGAATCAGCACTTATTGACTTATTTCATGTGCTGCCCACATGTTAACTGCATGTTAGAGTGAGTGTATTGTATAAGCATCGATCCATGCTCCGCATCCACTTTATTGACACAGAAATACATCACGTAAACTGTGGAGACCCACAGTTTATGCAGTATCCAATACAGTATCAGCAATGGCATAGGGAAATGTCCAGGTTTGCTCAAGGTCGCTGTGCATGTCTTTATGCAAACTCCAATTCGAATGCTCATCTTCAGCATACATCATCCATCCATCCATCCATTTTCTACCGCTTGTCCCGTTCGGGGTCGCGGGGGTGATGGAGCCTATCTTAGCTGCATTTATTCTCCTTATCGGACAATATACTGCAGATGAATGTTCTAGAGAGGTGTGGTGCACAGTAGTCTGACTTACCATGAAGGGGCAGAGTTAAGCATGGGTCTACCTTGTACATCTAAACCGATATGGTACCAATTCCTCAGACCTGGAATTGATACCGGTACGCAACAGTATCAGTTTTTGTTAGTTGTGTATGTGTTCATGTGATAATAAATCTTGTAAATGTTGTTATTTAACATTGAACACTTCGCTGAAAATGATAACAGTGCTGTTGTTAGGATCCGCTGCTCGGATCACAGTTTGTTTACTTTTTAGTGTCACGTGTGTTTTCAGCACCTTGTTTTTGTTTCTGTTGCCATGACGGCAGATTGTGCTCACCTGCCTCTGGTTAGCGTTCGGGACGCGCACCTGTTGCCCTGAGCGCTAATCAGAGGGCCTATTTAGTCTTTGCCCGGGCCTCACTCGGCCTGGCTTGCTAATTTGCTTATATGCAACAAGTAACGACAACTTCGATTCCCGCTAGCTTACACGCTATGCCTTTTTTGCTTACTAGCTTCCACGCTAGTTCCTTTGTTTTTTGTATTCCGTGCTATGAGCACGTTTTTGTTTTTCCTGTCTGATTTATTTGCTTAAATAAATCATTTTCCTACCTGCACGCTGTGTCCGAAGCCGTCTGCATCCCTGAGAGAACACCGCGCACCACGATGCGACCCAGTCGTTACAGCTGTCCAGTTGTCATATTTGGTTTTATTACACTTCCGAGTCTCATTTGCAAGTATGCATTCGTTTCAGTTTGTGTTGCCATAGTCAGGAAGTAGTCTTTGCTATTAAGCTGAATGTCCCAGTCATGTCTTTTGTTGAGCACCTACAAAGTGTTCATATCGTAATACTGTACTTGCAGTATACCACACCAGCTGTTCGATTGTAATGAGCATCTTAGTTGTTTTTCCGAATAACACATTTGGAGGTTTTTGAAATCATAATGTATATGGTATATCCAATGTAAATTAGCTTTAGCTAATTTTGTAATTTGAAAAGTGGAGCCTTTCTTTCGAGCGCTTTCTATCAGGCCAGCTTGCTTTGTTGGCATGGACAATTGCAACATAACCTTGAGGCAGTTCGCTATGAATACGCCTGTTTGCCTGCCAAGTGCACGTGCAAAATTCTGCAACCGGACGTGATGTCACATGCTACAAAGGTATCGAAATATGAAACAGTTTGATTTTAGGTGAATCATACCCGATAGTACGGATGGAATTCGGTCCATCCTTAGGTGGGGGCATACTGTACGTCAGCTGGCGCTTGACAGTGAGGCACAGCCAAGGTATTAACACAAAACTGGAATGCTTTCCAATTGGCAAAGGCTTAATTAAGAAAAAATTAAGGAGACACAAGCATGATTAATTTATCAAAATAGAGAAACGAGGGGTACGTGCACATCTTCATCTTCCCTCTTTCAGCCATTCGCTCTGAAGAGAATGTGTGAATTTTTCATTTAGCGGACAAAGAGATAAATCAACATGATGAATCTCCTCGCTCACCTTAATTGTATTGCACACAGCTGATAATCAAACAGTAACACCACTGAATGCTTCTGTTGAACTGGGATGCACTAAAAGTCTTATCAAAGCCATAAAGGTTCTTCAGGGCAGAGTGATGAGTTGCTATGGCAAAGGGCTGACCTGGTAGTGAACCTCTCATTAGTGACATCATTAGCTGTGGTTTAAATCACACCTGTGGGACAGGATTGTGGATTTGCCTAAATCACCAAAGTGCTTCAATTTCCGTCTCCTCTTTAAACAGGATGTTCCCGAGCTGGCTACAGGTTAATGTGGGCCTTCCTTCTCTACTGCCACCATATTGCCTGCCGTCGTCTGTCCCTGCTGAACCGGCCTAATCTGTGATTATGTGTCAAGCAGGACGCCATTGATTCCAGATTAGTTTATTCATCTCCCTCGTGTGGCTTCCGCTGCAGGGGATTGATGGTGCAATATATCTAAAGGGAAGCAGAGCTCAGATCATTCCTGTTTGGATTTATGTTGTTTTATTTTTGCGCCTTCATGTCGTGACTCCTGTGTTTGACACACAGTTGAAGTAAACATTTAATGAGGCTATTAATTTTCATTTTAATTAGGCCTCACAGATGGACAGGAGCTAAATAGTGCGAACATGTGTGTCAAGTATAGGGATGTGTCTTGGGCCCTGTTTACACCGCACACCAAATCTGATGTTTTGCCCTCAAGTGACAAGTTGCCAGTCTAAACGCTCCAAAGAGCTTCAAATCTGATCTTTTGGCATCAGATTCAGGCCACATCAGGAGGTAGTTCTGAATCCGATTGGAATCTGATCTTTTCAAATGTGACTGCAGTCTAAACTCGATGTCAGCTTTACGTCATTCGTGTGTAATGAAAGACGCATTTGCCAGTGGAAATGGATATTTCATCACAACATCCGGCTTTAGTTTTTATTTACGACGACCGAATTATCGGTGCATCACTTGTCAATAGTGCGCAAATAATAAGTTATATGTAATATACGAATATATATTTTGATTCCAAAGAAATAGCGATTGTTGAAAGACTGGAATTGACGCTGTGGCGCATTTGCTTACATGTCTCCTCTACTTAACAGCCATAAAAAGATTATAACCCTCCAAAATATATTACACTATATACATCCATTCATACATTTTTTACTTTAATTTACTTTCACGTAAAAACCCACTCATTTTTAAGGTGTTGCGACTTTTATTTTATTTTGTATTAGTAGCGACGTCCTCCCGGTCAACTTCCTTTGTTTTCACTTTATCGAAGTGTGCATGCAAGTGACGTCGAGGCCCCATTGGGGCCTGTGCATGTTTACACTGGAGTAGTTGTGTACAGGGGGAGTAGACGGCACAGACAACAAGGGCGTAGTATAGTTCTATGATTTATTACATACATACTATATATATAATAACAAAACAATGATATAATAAACTAGAGAATGGAGTATGTGAACTAATCCAAAAGTGTGTGGTGTGTGACTATGTGTGGTGATTAACTGTTGAGTGCTACCGGTAGTGTTGAGTGAGAAGCGGAGGATCAAGCGGGACTAGACAAGCTCGCAGGTCCATGAGACAGGCAAGAAGTCGGGCTATAGCGGGGCGTAGCAGGTCCGTGTCCAAGCGGGAGTTCGAGATTCAAGAGGCAGTCAGGGAAGCAGAGGGAACAAAGAAGGACGAGACACACATCTCGTCAACGCGGGAACGGAGGTCTGCTGTTGGAGCAACAATGAGGACACGAGACAATCAATAAGACGGGGGAGAAAACAGAGAGAGAGCAGGATTTCATATAGCGTGGAATACGGCTTACTGTACAGGACAGGTAGCTAGCTACGTTCTGGCGCGGGATAGCAGGTAGTGCAGGCTTATGAAGGCGGTCCTCTGATTAGCGACATGTGCGTTGAGTGCTGATGGAAAGCAGCTGCTTGCTGCCGCCGGAGTGACGCGTGCATGAGATGAGCGGCCCGAGGTGCGCTCATTGAAGAATGCGCAGCGGCATGCGCTTGCGCCGTGACAGGAGTCTGATTAAAATCACATTTTACTTGCAGTGTAAACAGTCAGCTGGAAATAATCAGATCGAAAAAAAATCTGATTTAGGCCACTTTGGCCTGAAGTGTACCGTGCAAGGCCGGACCGTCGCACGTTGATGACGATGGCACCAGACAACAATGAAAGCTTAAGCAAGGCAGAGTAAACACTAGAGGATGGAAACTCCATGTCCCCTCAACTCAGACATGAAAGGATTCAACCTTAGTGGCCCCAGCACGCAGGAAGGAGAGAAAGACCGCGCTCAACGACTTCTCCGTTATGCTACTATACGTCATGTTACAGCTACCGTCTTTTGTGTACACTTGTGGCTAATAGACTTGTGATGCCAATTAATATACAAAATATAATTTCTTTAAAAATTACATGGGTGCTGCTTATATTTAGTTTTGCTGTATAGTCTGGAAATAGCAGTATACCTCTCATATTGCAGCAACCATTTTATTACAGCATATCTTTTGAAGGTATTTTACTATTCCTGGAAATAAACTATAAGGGGACTGCACTTTTTAGAAATGTTGCCTATCGTTCACAATACGTATGAGAGACAAGCAGACTTTTTTTGTTTTTTTCAATCTAACCTATAAAATTGGTTCATTCTTGGTGGCTCGCAATGCAGCTAATGGGATCAATCAATCCTACCACTAAATCACTTTAAAAATGCATTAAAAAAAACATCAACAATACTTCATTTACATTCCGTAACCTGTATAATAACCAAACTTTAGCAACATTTGTTATTGTAAGAGCTAACACTGAGGAACTATTTTTCTAGCATGGTAACACATCAGCATGCTGCGGTGGTAGCTGTAAAAGATAACTACGGAAAAAGATAAGCTAGGTTCTACAAAAACACAAAATGCGTTTGAGTTTGTAATGCACAACACCGCGATAGGACAATAACCTCTAGTGACTGAAAAACATGAACAATCATAATACAGTATCTGTAAAGTACTTGCCGACATTACATGTTTTGTTTATACAAAGCAAGCTCGACAGCATATGCATTGTAGTTGAAGTAACAGGCATGACGTGCTGCGTGTATCATGCTCAATATATATAGTGTCTTAGTCAAGGGACAGTTGTTCGTTTGGTCCAGCTGGCCGGGGAAGTTTTTTTTTGGTAGTGGTAGCAACATGGTCTATGGCTGCATGAGTACTGCCAGCGCTAGGAAGCTGCGGTTCATTGAGGAAAACATGAATTGATGGGTATGATGGAAAACTAGACCTGAGCATTTGTTTACATGCTATGAACAAATGCATTCATTCTTCATGAGGCTGATGAACCAAATCAGGACATTTGGCAGCTTTTGGATAGCAATCGCATGATTGTGTTCTCTCCTCTCCAAAATCAGCAGCTCACTGTCCCATTGTCTTGATTGTGGGTGTTATTATGGGTTTTGTTGTGTTAATAAGGTGAGGTGGATCTCATTTGGGATGTCATACTGACAGCTCATTACGCAGGTCTTCCAAATGTCTGAGGCCATTTCCACACAAACACAGATATTTAATAAAGGCATACTTATCTCTGCGTTGAGGCCTCTTGTCCACACGCAGACGCATACTTTTGTCTTTAAAAACGCAGACTTTTACAAACGCTGGCCAAAGTGTAGAGCTCCCAAACTCTCCACTTAGCGTATGCGTGTGCACGGCACAAACAGAGACCAGTGATGACGTCACGGTCATTTCCAAGCTCAACAACACTGCCTGGCTGCCTTTAAACACATTATAAGAGGACTTACTGAATGTTTGAACGTAAACATGCTGCTATTTTCACTCTACATGGATTTTTTTCAGGCTTCTGATTGGACAAAATGTGCATGACAGCAGGTGTATGTATTTGTGTGTGTACAGAGACACTTTTGAAACTACACTTGTGTGGATGGAGATTGTTTTAACCCCAAATATGCGTTTTTGAATCTGTCTGTGTTCGTGTGGACACGGCCTTAGTTGGCAAAAACATGCTCAAGTGGGAACTCATGGCTGACAGGGATCACTCAACACTTTCCACCAGCACGCAGTCTGCTGAGGTCAATTAATTATTCAGATAAAGCATTGGTGTCCAAACTACGGCCTGCAGGCCAAGTGTGGCAAGCTGGCGTCTTCAGTTTGACCTGATCTGGCCAGCAGAGTGCCAACAGCTTCATTTTGAAATTTTGACTGTCTAATTGCTGCAAACTTTCCGCCATTTTGTGGACAACATTATTAAAGCAGGTCGACGACCATGAATTTTACGTTAAAATGAACACAGAGTAGCATTTACTTATATGACCCAATCCAAACAACCTTACCCAATCATGGCACAACACAAAATGTCAACACACATTGTCACATAACACAATCTGCTCACAAAGCTTTGTGGATATTATAACAAATGTAAAACCACTATACATAATTCAAAATTATACTCCTTTACAGCCACTACAATGCATGATGGGAAAAATGCAAAACACTCTCTGCACTTATCCATGTTTGGGGCATTTTATCTGGTTGTGGGGCTGGCCCCACTATTTGAGAAGGACTTGTTCATAGATAGTTAGATAGATAGTACTTCCATTCCTTCAGGAGAGTTCCCTCAGGAAAATTAACATTCCAGCAGCAGTGTACAGAGTTGAGATCGAAATGACAAAATGACAACATATTTAGCAAATAAATGTCTACATTTGTCAAAATTAGAAGTTACACTTTGTAAAAAAAAAAATGGCTTAATGAAACGATTTGACACCAATTTGTAGTCATGGCTGACAACTTACGTACGCTTCAGGAATGAAATGATTTAAAAACAGATGCTATGGTGTTTGCTGTATTCCTGTTCCATATTGTGGGTTAAATCATTTTTTTTACATAAAAATGAATACATATTAGTGGGTCATATACAGTTGCTGACATGGTTTGACCCGGAAGAGGGCGGGTTATATTGCTTGTTGCTCTAGCTCTTGGGCAGCTGTCTAACTGGGACATTTAGCCGTTTTAAGACTTGAGGCAAAACTTTAAAAAAAATCATCCTTGTAATTATTTCAGTCCCATCTGTTTATCTTTCATTTTTTCCTAGTAGTCCCAACAGGAATAACTAAGAGTTGTGTTCAAGGACAATGACTCCCTTTTGCAACATTTTATGCCACACTCTAACAGCTCTGCAAAAATGATTGTAACTTCAGACCAACTGT
The DNA here is from genome assembly GCF_033978785.1 of Entelurus aequoreus. NCBI lineage: Eukaryota > Metazoa > Chordata > Actinopteri > Syngnathiformes > Syngnathidae > Entelurus > Entelurus aequoreus. The sequence goes on along the minus strand of NC_084735.1, from coordinate 44,136,039 downwards.
CGCTCTTTTCCTTGTGGCGATATCCTATGCAAGATCCCGCCATAGTCAAAGAAACATAGCTTCAGGCTTTATAACTCTTAAAGCTTGTTTAAAAATGTATTGCCGTTTTTTTTTGTTGCATACAATGCATTGTATTTTGCAGTGAGTAAATGCATTAGCAGAGCATCTCAAGTGTGCAGTTTAACTAAGGTGCAAGTCTGCAATTTTCTGAGATGCACAATATGTGGTCAGGGATGAAGATCATTGAGTACAATCAAACCTCTAAGGTCCAACATGATCTGGTCTTCCAAATAATTCAGATTAGATTTTCTTTTCTTTTTTAGCAATTTTTAACCTTATGGAAATAGGAAACGTGTCACCATCAGAACACCTTTAATTAACTGTACAGACATTTTTAAGTAAATTCTAACATTTGGTTGGATACGTTTTGAAAATATGTTAACGTCAATCATGTAAAAAAAATCAAATACAAATGTGTAATGTATGTTTTTTTTTGTTACAATGTGCGTGTAATTTGTGCCATTCTTATATCATACGTTAACCAGAAAAACAACAAAACACAATACAACCTTTCTAACAAGTAGAGACTACGACTGAAAAAGTCATGTAATATTTTAAAGTTTGTAAAGCATGTCCGAAACAATTAAGATAATGACCATATTGAATGTTATCATGGTAAAATTTATAATAATGGGACGGCGTGGCGAAGTTGGTAGAGTGGCTGTGCCAGCAATCGGCGTGTTGCTGGTTACTGGGGTTCAATTCCCACCTTCTACCTTCCTAGTCACGTCCGTTGTGTCCTTGGGCAAGACACTTCACCCTTGCTCCTGATGGCTGCTGGTTAGCGCCTTGCATGGCACCTCCCTCCATCAGTGTGTGAATGAATGGGTGAATGTGGAAATACTGTCAAAGCGCTTTGAGTACATTGAAGGTGGAAAAGCGCTATACAAGTATAACCCATTTATCATTTATCATTTATTAATAATCATATTTGTGAGTGATCATCTCTCGTACACATGGTGATGCTATAGTTTTTATGATTTTGAAAGTGTTTTGTGCAACTTTATAGGTATGTTTTGATCTGAATTGTGACATAAAGACCCCGTTTATACTAAGCCGGATAAGGTTATCCAGGTTAAATTACACCTAACCTTATCCGTGTCCACACACAACAACAATGCCACCGTTTAAGACCCCCACCTCTCTCCGTCCGCCGGCGCAACACGACCTAGTACGCATGCGCGCCCATCTACTCCACGCTCTCCAGTAGATAACTTCACTTCACTGTGAAGTTATTTAAAAGAGCTATATTGTAAATAGTTTGCTGTGCATTTTACATTTGTTTGCTGTGTTTTGTGTGCAAGTTTTTAAATTAAAATGTATCTCCTATGAACAATATCCAGTGTTGTGGTATTTCAATTAACTAGAATCCAGTGTGCTGTGGGGCCCTATTCTAGTGAATCACACCTGAGCCATCATAAATTAATCAAATCTTTATTAGACATGAGAAAGTAGACAATGCGATAAACAGTTTGGGACACGAGGGGATGGTTCCATCTTTCAGCTACGCGCTAATGGCGGAGTTAGCGAAGATGTGGGCATCATGCACACTGCCTGGCCATTTCACAGTCACATCCATCCATCCATCAATTTTCTACCGCTTGTCTCTTTTGGGGTCGCGGGGGGTGCTGGAGCCTATCTCAGCTGCATTTAGGCGGAAGGCGGGGAACACCCTGGACAAGTCGCCACCTCATCGCAGACAGTCACATCCATAAAGCAATATTTGTAGTCACATACTGGCTGTATCACATCCACAGGAGGAAGGGACAAAGTTTTTCGGTAAATTGACTCACAGCTGACCCGGACATTTGAAAGTTCTCTTGCCGTCTGAGAAGTGTTGTATCCAAAATAGCTGCAATCGCCCGTTGCCTTCTCTTAAGGTATTGATTTGCGATTTCCAAAAGCGCCTGTACATGTAGAAGAAGGAGAAACACGGACATGTCTGCATGATTCTGCCTCCATCTTTGTTATGTTATGACTTTCTGGCGTCACCTCCTGTGTGGGCGTGGTCTTTCTGGCAACACTTCCTGTGTGGGCGTGGTCTTTCTGGCGTCACTTCCTCTCCGAACTCACTTTGTAAACGATCAATGAGTCCATGCAAAGCTAAGTGCCGGAGATTCAAGAAATACACGGCTGACTTACCCGTGTAAAAATTTGTCCGAGGAGGGGGACCTTAAACGATGATTTAGTGTGGCTGAAACGGGGCTTAGGCTAAATAATTATTTGTTTAAGGGGTTAAACGACATAGTGTAGACATGGCCTAAGATATCCATCCATCCATCCATTTTCTACCGCTTGTCCCTTTCGGGGTCGCGGAGCCTATCTCAGCTGCATTCGGGCGGTAGGCGGGGTACACCCTGGACATCAAATGTGTAAATGGACAATAAAAAAAAAAGAAGTAATTTAGCAAAGTGTCCTGCACATTTATTCCATATTTAATACATGTGATTTAAACGATTATTATGAACCAGTGTTTTTTAAATAGTGTCAGGGGGTTTGCGAAGAGCAGGGGAGCTAGGTAGCAGCAGTGTTCAATTTAATCAACAGGCTCCCTGTGCTACCCAGTAGAAGTAGTAAGTACACAGAAACACAAGTGACCTAACAGCTGCAAAGAGATGGAGAAGCTTGTGAAATGACGGAATGCAAAGAAAAAAGGAGGCGTCGTCACCAGCATAAGTAAAGAACTTACATGTAAATAAATAAATCATATATTCAATTATTTATTATCAAGTTCTCAATAGTAAATGAATGTAAGGGGGTCGTGACAGAAAATTATTGCGAAGCATTGCTTTACACTAACGTGTACACTGAAAAAATATAGCATATTTTTTTACATGTTTGTGTTACTCCTTATCCCAACTATACTTTAAGGCTATTTTCTTAAAAAAAAGAAAACCACAATTTAGGTAAATTTCACATTTTACTGGTGTCCCTGGGTTTCCACTCAGTCCTGTTACCCTAACACATTAGGGTAACAGGTTAAATGGTCCACAGGAAGTTTCATCATTCAGATCTTCTGCAGGCCAATGTGAAAGCCGTAAGTGAATTCACTCATTAATTTTTCTGTATATTAGTTAATATTTCAACTATGACTAGAGTGGGTAAAAATCTCAAGAGTGGCTCAGTCCTGCTACTTAAATTATTGTTTTAATCTGTATGTGTTTTTTTCTAAAATGACATCATTGTTTAATTGCTGTAATGTGCTTAGTGTCAGCGTTTAGTGTCAACTAGCGATGTCCCGATGTCAATCATGGGATTGGTTTGGGTGTTGATATTTGCCTGTTTAAACTGATCTTTACTGCAGCTTTGTCCCAGTGTTTACATGACTTCACAATGGCTTCAACCTCAGGAGACACAAAATTACATTTCTATATTCCTTTTTATACACTTGCAGCAGTTGCATGAATTCCAGGAGGGTGCCTGTCTTGACAAAACACCGGCTTCAATTTGAGAGCAAGCTGCAACAAACGCGTCGTCTATCCACAGTGCAAAGCCGCTTCTAAGATACTTATCCTCACCACCATGGTATAAAATAAACAATGTTTATTTCAAGTGGACTTTAGGACGAAAGAAAAAAGAATGGTTAAGCATGCTACACACTAGGGTTGTACGGTATAGCAGTATTAGTATAGTACCGCAATACTAATGAATCATATTCGGTACGATACCGCCTCTAAAGAAGTCGTGACATTGCTGGTTTATGAGCAGAGGAGCATGGTCGCCAGCGCACAATCACAGAGTACTTACAAGCAGACACAGTGTGCAGACAGAATAGGGAGAATGGCCACATTTTGACTTAAAAACTAACGATAAAGGTGAAGCTGTAACACTGAAACGCCCACAGGAAGAGGTGCTTCAAGACATGGCTAGCTAGCTTGCGGCTAACGTCGAGCCCTAGTCTCCAGTGTTGTAGCTACTTCTAAATCACTAATCCTCGCCTCCATGGCGACAAATAAAGTTTCTTACAAGTATCATCCCTGCAGGATGAGGAATAGCTAAACATGCTTCACTACACACCGTAGCTCACCGGCATCACCACTAATGACGCCGTACCTGAATGTAAACAAACACCATTGGTGGATCTACACCTAACATCCACTGTAATGATACCAAGTACAAGAGGGTATCTACTCGATACTACTATGATTACATCAATATTTATGAGCATCACAAAATCTTTTTTCGTGTTTTTCAAATTCATATTATGTTTATAAACACACATGAGGACTTTGAATATGACCAATGTATGATCCTGTAACGACTTGGTATCGGATTGATACCCACATTTGTGGTATCATCCAAAACTAATGTAAAGCATTGAACAATAGAAGAATAAGCGATTATTACATTTTAACAGAAGTGTTGATAGAACATGTTAAAAGAGAAAGTAAGCAGATATTAACAGTGAATGAACAGGTAAATTAATAATTCATTTTCTACCACTTGTCCTTAATAGCATTGACAAAATAATAGAATGATAAATGACACAGTGTTACTGCATACGTCAGCAGACTAAATAGGAGTCTTTGTTTGCTTACTTACTAATAAAAGACAAGTCGTCTTGTATGTTCACTATTTTATTTAAGGACAAACTTGCAAAAAGGAACATACAATAAAACATACAATAAAAAAAATATATATATATATATATATATTTTTAAATAAACCTTTATTTATAAACTGCAACATTTACAAACAGCTGAGAAACAATAATCAAAATAAGTATGGTGCCAGTATGCTGTTTTTTTTCAATAAAATACTGGATAGGATAAAAATGTAGTTTGTCTCTTTTATCCGATTATTAATCGATTAATCAAAGTAATAATCGACAGATTAATCGAGTATCAAATTAATCGTTAGTTGCAGCCCTAAATACAACCAAAGATTTTTTGTTAACATAAAGCCAATATATTGGGGGCGGCATAGCTCGGTTGGTAGAGCGGCCGTGCCAGCAACTTGAGGGTTCAAGGTTCGATTCCCGCTTTCGCCATCCTAGTCACTGCCGTTGTGTCCTTTGGCAAGACACTTTACCCACCTGCTCCCAGTGCCACCCACACTGGTTTAAATGTAACTTAGATATTGGGTTTCACTATGTAAAGCGCTTTGAGTCACTAGAGAAAAGCGCTATATAAATATAATTCACTTCACACTTCACTTCACAATAATGCCATTTTTTGTGGTCTCCTTTATTTAGAAAAGTATCGAAAAAAAGTACCGAAAAGTATCAAAATACATTTTGATACCGGTACCGGTGCCAAAATATTGGTATCGGGACAACACTACTACACGCTCACACACACATACGAGCAGAACGACACAAGAAGCTAACCGCTAAAGCTTCAATGTAAAGTAGGGGTGATCGATCCAGATGTCCTTACTATCGATATCTAATATGGTATTAGTATATAAACGACACTAAAGTGATTATATCCATATTTTTCTTATTCTTGTTTTTTTTAATACAAAATAATTGTTGGTTTGTTTTTTATGTTGTTTACAAACTCAGAGAGTAAGTCTCTGGATACAGGAAAGCTTTCAGGGCAAAACCCAAATGGTTTCAATGGGAGCCAATAGTAGCTTTTGCTTTTGTTTGTTTATTGTGCACTAGACACTTAATTTTGTTCAAATAAATGATGTGTAGCATTCAATAACACACATTTAATACATAATCTGATTTACAACCAAACAAGCAAATTCTAAATGTATTAAGATAAGCTTTATTAAATAAAAAAATAAAAAAATCAGTTTTATAATCTACTGTCAAATTATCTGATCCGAACTCAAAATCGGATCAGATTTTTGGCCAAAAAAATCGAATCATGATTGCAGGCCATTAGTGTCAACATGCTATTGGCATAAATATCATATGGCCATATTTCATGTATGTGATAATTATAAGCTTAAAAACACTTACTCCTGTTACTTTAAGTCCAGTTAAACAAAAGTCTTAAAAAAAAGCCTGATATGAAGCTAGTCAAAAAGTACGGAGCCCCTAAAGGGACATGGGAATTTTTTTTTTTTTAGGCATGTATCTCGTGGCCACGAGAAAGTTTCTCGTGGCCACGAGAAACTTTCTCGTGGCCACGAGAAAGCATTGGATGCGTGCTGATGGTTTGGTGTGTGTTAAAATGGCAGTTTAGGAGTTAATATGGCTGTATTTCCAATGAGGACTTTCCCCCATGTGTGTTGTGGCAAAATGTGAATGCTTGATTAGTAGGTGTGAGACAAACACTTTATCTTCCTGGTTATTGTAACGCTACGTGTTTGACATTATTTAAGACTTTATCATGCCCGGGAAAGGACAGTTTTCCTCTTCTGTGGCTGTGGGGGGTGGGCGTGGCTTGCGGACCTGCAGCGAAGCGGAGTGTGTCAGTTAGTCCGATGTTGATGTGATCAAACTTCTTTCTTGTTTGGAAAATACACACACAATTGTAACTGTTATTTCTTCCTGCACATAATAAATATGTACAACGTGGATGTATTCATTTATGTAAAATTGTCATTAAATGTAATATTGCCTGACAAAAAGTGATTCGACGTACGTAATATTTTGATATTTACACATCGCATATTTACACACGCGCATCTGACTAGAATACCCTTATGTGCATTACATATATCAACATCAACTACCTACTGTACTGTTTACTTGTTGACATACCCTTTTTAGAGCAAATATCTACCCATATGATTTATATGTGTATATATGTATATATATATATTTGTATGTGTATATATATATATATATATATATATATATATATATATATATATATATATATATATATATATATATATATATATATATATATATATATATATATATATATATATAGTATATACACGCACACACACACATATACATGTATACTGTATAGGAAGAAACACACATACATATATACAGTATACATATATACACACAAACACTAAATTTGACGAACAAAATAACTACTATTTTTAAGAACAAGTTACAGTAATATATAATATATATATACACTACCGTTCAAAAGTTTGGGGTCACCCAAACAATTTTGTAGAATAGCCTTCATTTCTAAGAACAAGAATAGACTGTCGAGTTTCAGATGAAAGTTCTCTTTTTCTGGCCATTTTGAGCGTTTAATTGACCCCACAAATGTGATGCTCCAGAAACTCAATCTGCTCAAAGGAAGGTCAGTTTTGTAGCTTCTGTAACGAGCTAAACTGTTTTCAGATGTGTGAACATGATTGCACAAGGGTTTTCTAATCATCAATTAGCCTTCTGAGCCAATGAGCAAACACATTGTACCATTAGAACACTGGAGTGATAGTTGCTGGAAATGGGCCTCTTTACACCTATGTAGATATTGCACCAAAAACCAGACATTTGCAGCTAGAATAGTCATTTACCACATTAGCAATGTATAGAGTGTATTTCTTTAAAGTTAAGACTAGTTTAAAGTTATCTTCATTGAAAAGTACAGTGCTTTTCTTTCAAAAATAAGGACATTTCAATGTGACCCCAAACTTTTAAACGGTAGAGTATATATATATACATGCTTATACATAATATGTATATATATATATATATATATATATATATATATATATATATATATATATATACACACATACATATATATATATATATATATATATATATATATATATATACATATATATATATATATATATATATATATATATATATATATGTATTATATATATATATACACATACATATATATATATATATATATATATATATATATATATATATATATATATATATATATATATATATATATATATATATATATATATATATATATAGATACACATACATATATATATATATATATATATATATATATATATATATATATATATATATATATATATATATATATATGTATACAAATATATATATTTATATATATATACACATATAAATCATATGGGTAGATATTTGCTCTAAAAAGGGTATGTCAACAAGTAAACAGTACAGTAGGTAGTTGATGTTGATATATGTAATGCACATAAGGGTATTCTAGTCAGATGCGCGTGTGTAAATATGCAATGTTTAAATATCAAAATATTATGTCGAATCACTTTTTGTCAGGCAATATTACATTTAATGACAATTTTACATAAATGAATACATCCACGTTGTACATATTTATTATGTGCAGGAAGAAATAACAGTTACAATTGTGTGTGTATTTTCCAAACAAGAAAGAAGTTTGATCACATCAACATCGGACTAACTGACACACTCCGCTTCGCTGCAGGTCCGCAAGCCACGCCCACCCCCCACAGCCACAGAAGAGGAAAACTGTCCTTTCCCGGGCATGATAAAGTCTTAAATAATGTCAAACACGTAGCGTTACAATAACCAGGAAGATAAAGTGTTTGTCTCACACCTACTAATCAAGCATTCACATTTTGCCACAACACACATGGGGGAAAGTCCTCATTGGAAATACAGCCATATTAACTCCTAAACTGCCATTTTAACACACACCAAACCATCAGCACGCATCCAATGCTTTCTCGTGCGCACGAGAAACTTTTTATAATTTTTTTTTTTTTTTTTTTTTTTTTTTTTTTTTTTTTTTTTTAATAAAAAGTTTCTCGTGGCCACGAGATATTTTCTCGTGGCCACGAGATACATGTCTAAAAAAAAAAAATTCCTATGTCCCTTTCAGGGCTCCGTAAAAAAGTGTCCTGAGATGGGAATGAATATTAATGAATATTATCAGATATAGAGTTAAAAAACAGAAAGCTTAATCTGTGAGCATTACAACAAGAATATGACATATTCGGTGGAATGGCGCTTTTCTCCAGCAAATATTGGCCAAAGTCTGAATTGTTATTGATGTTAGAGCTCTCACTACTGCAGTGTCAGCCAGATGTTAGAAAAGATGAGACAACACCGAGTCAGACTGACCTAAGAGACTTGTTATAAACCAACAATCTCACTCTGTCCTCCTCTTGTGTGTCCTCTCGTCTGCCATCTGAGTCTCGTCACACTCCCTCTGTCTCCCCACACACATCTTAGAAATTCCACAGCTGCTGTGCCCATTGTTTGTCATTTTGTTATGTACACAACCAGAATCAGCATCTATACTTTGTGTGTGTGTGTGTGTGTGTGTGTGTGTGTGTGTGTGTGTGTGTGTGTGTGTGTGTGTGTGTGTGTGTGTGTGTGTGTGTGTGTGTGTGTGTGTGTGTGTGTGTGTGTGTGTGTGTGTGTGTGTGTGTGCGCGTTGTATTTCTACCCTTCTAGAGACAACAAGAAAAATTACCTTCCAAATGAGGACCGGTGAACAAGTCAGGACATAAATCATGGTCCCATTGCGGAAAACCATTGCATCTAATAGAGAATGTCTCATTTGCACCCCTGGTGGTGAAATCTATCAAAATGAGGGTAGTCCCAAAAAGGAGGGATTTTTCAAATTGACTGTGTGTCGGTTTTAAAAGTGCTCCCCCTCTGGTCAACATATGAAATAACAAGTGTGTGTAAAAAATTTGAAGTGCTCCCCTCTGGCCAACATATGTCATAACAAGTGTGTGTAAGAAATTGAAATGCGCCTCCTTTGGCCAAAATTGATTTAAAAATTGTTTTAGTAAATATGTATACAAAGACATACTGTAATAAATTGAAGTAAATAAAAAAATAAAAATAAAATACATTAACTAAAAGCAGTCTTTTTCTCACAATGTGTCGACTTTTTTCTTATAAAATTGGGAACAATTTCTCATATTCGTTCTGTTTCTGTAAAATTGCAATATTTTCTCGTAAAATTATTACTTTTTTATGTAAAATTATTACTTTTTAATGCAAAATGGTGACATTTTTCATATCAAATTCTGACTTTAATCACAATATTGCCAATTTTTTTGTGGTTATTGTAAAATAGTGACATTTTTTGAGTAAAATTATGACTTTTGTCATCATTTTGCCAAGTAAAATTCCAATTATTATTTTGCCAAGTAAAATTCCAATTATTATTATTATTGGAGGCGGTATAGCTCGGTTGGTAGAGTGGCCGTACCAGCAACTTGAGGGTTCCAGGTTCGATTCCCGCTTCCGTCATCCTATTCACTGCCGTTGTGTCCTTGGGCAAGACACTTTACCCACCTGCTCCCAGTGCCACCCACACTGGTTTAAATGTAACTTAGATTGTGGGTTTCACTATGTAGAGCGCTTTGAGTCACAAGAGAAAAAGCGCTATATAAATATAATTCACTTCACATTATAATATTACCAAAATGTTAAAGTTTTTCTATAAAATTGTGACTTTTGTCGAGTAAAATTACGACTCTTTTTATAAAATTGCCAAAATTTTAGGCTTTTCTTGTAAAACTGCGACTGCAACTTTTATCCTATTGTACAAATGTTCAGTTGAGTAAAATTACGACTTTTATTTTAATACTGCCAAAATTACAGGTTTTTCTTGTGAAATTGTGACCTTTTTCTTGTGAAATTCCAACTAATTTTTCACAACAAGATTTTTTATATTTGCATAGTGTGAATGTGAGTGTGAATGTTGTCTGTCTATCTGTGTTGGCCCTGTGATGAGGTGGTGACTTGTCCAGGGTGTACCCGCCTTCCGCCCAAATGCAGCTGAGATAGGCTCCAGCACCCCCCGCGACCCCGAACGGGACAAGCGGTAGAAAATGGATGGATGGATGTATATATTATTAATGTTGTAAATACAAATCTTTATATATCTAGAAAGGGTGGTCCGAAAGAGGTAGGCATTTTTTGGAGGTCTCATGAAGGTAACAAATACAATAAAGTGTGTGGGTGTGTGTGTGTGTTTGTGTGTGTGTGTGTGTGTGCGTGTGCGTATGGCAGACAAACAGAAGACAGGGAGCTGTTCGTCGTCCATGTCCTCGTACTGTATAACACTACAGCAGTAGTTGTGATGGTGTGAGAACACGAGGGCAGCAAATTCACACCTTCGCACAACTGCCTACACTTGTCTATGACATCATACACACACACACACACACACACACACACACACACACACACACACACACACACACACACACACACACACACACACACACACACACACACACACACACACACACACACACACCAGCACCAGCACCAGTGCTAGTTAGCTGTTGGTCCACAGTGAGTGAGTTACTTCCAAGCCGTTGTGAAATACTGATGAAGTAAAAGTGAAAACATGGCCTCCACTGGTGATGAAGCATTTTTAAATCCATCCATATTTATATTTGATATGTTAACTCAACAGGACTATCTATCTTCTAATTATTACCTGCTGTTCTCATTCTAGTTAACACAAGTATTAAACAGATTAGTCTGTATTTTGTACGGTCATGTCTTTGCTATTCTTCCCTTGCGAGGCTCCCCATTAACGAGGCCTAATTGGAACGTGGAGCCGAGTAATTGAAGGTCGCACCTTTGTGGTGGCTTATGGGTAAAGACTCCTCTTGATGGAGAGCGCTTCACAAGCGGGGAGGATTTACTGCCGTGTTTAAGAACAGAGCAATGTAAGCCAGGATAGAGTATTTTAAATGTCATCACATACAGTATGTTGGACATAAAGTCTTACATTCTTGATTTAATCTCAAAGCTTCTGTTGCTAAGTTATGTCAACCTTGAGACCTTTGAATTCGGGAGATTTGGGGGGGGGGGGGGGGGGGGGGGTATATTGTAGCCCGGAAGAGTTAGGGATGTGAAGTGAAGTAAAGTGAATTATATTTATATAGCGCTTTTCTCTGGTGACTCAAAGCGCTTTACATAGTGAAACCCAATATCTAAGTTACATTTAAACCAGTGTGGGTGGCACTGGGAGCAGGTGGGTAAAGTGTCTTGCCCAAGGACACAACGGCAGTAACTAGGATGACGGAAACGGGGATCCAACCTGGAACCCTCAAGTTGCTGGCACGGCCGCTCTACCAACCGAGCTATACTGCTATACCGGGATTCTGGGTATTTGTTCTGTTGTGTTTATGTTGTGTTACGGTGCGGATGTTCTCCCGAAATGTGTTTGTCATTCTTGTTTGGTGTGGGTTCACAGTGTGGCGCATATTTGTAACAGTGATTAAGTTGTTTATACGACTACCCTCAGTGTGACCTGTATCGCTGTTGATCAAGTATGTCTTGCAGTCACTTACGTGTGTCTGCAGAAGCCGCATACAACATGTGACTGGGCCGGCACGCTGTTTGTATGGTGAAAAAGCGGACGTGTCGACAGGTTGTAGAGGACGCTAAAGGCAGTGCCATCACGGCACGCCCTTAATATTGTTGTCCGTGTGAAAATCGGGAGAAATTCGGGAGAATTGTTGCCCCGGGAGATTTTCGTGAGGGGCACTGAAATTCGTGAGTCTCCTGGAAAAATCGGGAGGGTTGGCAAGTATGCAATAGTCACCTGTTAGTTCTCTTTGTCTGTTGCTTCCAACAGTCAGGAAGCAAGAGGATTCACTCTGCATCGCTCTAAGCACCTAAACGAGTTTATTCAATAGCAGAATTAACTGAACAAAATGTGTCCTCTTGTCAATCATCCGCAATCTTTGTTATGGTGGCGGAGGCGGAGCCACTAGCTTACACACGCAGAATACACATATAGAGCATCTCTAGTCGCTACTTGCTAATCTCTATTCGCTACTCGCTAGTCGCACGCGTCATTTATTCCATAACATGATTAATAACAGACATAATAACATAATTGATTAAATGAACGCAGTCAACCTTCTTGTCAGTCAACCACAATATGTGTTACGTTGGTGAATGTGGGACCGCTAGCTTACATATACCTGCTAGTTGCTACTCGCTACATGCTAGTCTGTACTGGTCTGTCGCCAAACGCTAGTTACTAGTCGCTACTCGCTAGTAGCGACTCGCTAGACTAAACTCGCTACTTGATAGTTGCTACTCGCTTGTAACGACTCGCTAGTCTCCTAGCTTACATATACTCGATAGTTGCTACAAGCTAATCCCTATTCGCTACTCACTACATGCTAGTCACGATTAGCAACTCGCCACCCGCATGTTGCCTCACGCAAATTTGGAAGAAAAAAAATGATTGCAAAGTCAAATGTCGGGTGTGGGAATATTTCGGTTTCAAAGGAGTGAGCAAGATGAGCCCATCAACACGGACAAAGGTGGAAGTATGGCCAATTTGTTGGAATGTGATGGCAACAATAAAACCCACAAAAACTTAACTCAGTTTTTCCAACTGGTGATAAAGTGCATTTCAAGATGTCTAATATTTATTGAAGTGCAAGTTCTGCCAACATAGATTAATGTGGGCTCTGTACCGAGGATGTCGTTGTGGCTTGTACAGCCCTTTGAGACACTTGTGATTTAGGGCTATATAAATAAACATTGATTGATTGATTGATTGATTAAAAGTCTATGTTGTTTCTATATATGTTTAATTATTTAGGGTCATTTGAATAATTCAATTACAATCAATTAATAATAATGAGAAATCTAAGTTTAATGTGTTTAAAATGAATACTTGCAATATTCGTATTACATATTATGATTACATTAGTGCTTGATTTGGTGTCAATATAACGCTGACAATAATATTCTTCATCTGTAATTATTTGTGGTACAATATCATCCAGCTAAATGTATTATTGGCCCAAACCTACTGTCATAGCGTCTGCATTCTGTTGACAAAATGTTTGCAGTGAAAGATTTGCCTTGGAAATACATATACACACATACACACATGCACGCGCACACACACACACACACGCATGCGCGCACACACACACCCACACACAAATACATACATACACACACACACACACAAAGTGCGACTAAAAGTAGTCTCAGTGCATTGGAACTTGCGGCTGAGTCCTGTTTCACCGAGATAACAAAATGACCACAAATAGAACTCCAATTGTTTGCTCGATGGTCGCTCAAAAACATTTTTGATTATTCTTTCTCATTAAAGGGCAGTACAAAAATGCACACTTATAGTCACATCATTAGGTACACAGGCACAATTTAAGGGATTCAATACAAGAGGTGGGATTCCATTGTCAGTGGGATAAATATAATATTAGACACCTGTCTCACTTGGATGCAGTGCTATTGAAACATATTGTTCAATCAATAATTTAGAAGTTATGGTGGATTACATGCAGAATATATTGCTTTTATCCGCAACGTTATGGACACAACTGGCTGAAACTTTTCTCGGTTGGCTATCAGGCAAGTGAAGAAGGGCTAAAAAGAATAACCTCAGGCTAGGACGTGCACAATGAAAATATATGGAATATTCCTGCATTATTAAAACTCCCATTAAAAAAATGTGTGTGCTTATTAACATCCATCCATTTTCTACCGCTTGTCCATTTCGGGGTCGCGGGGGATGCTGGGACCTATCTTAGCTACATTCGGGCAGAAGGCGGGGTGAACCCCAGACAAGTCACCACCTCATCACAGGGCCAACACAGATAGACAGACAACATTCACACTCACATTCACACACTAGGGCCAATTTAGTGTTGCCAATCAACCTATCCCCAGGTGCATGTCTTTGGAGGTGGGAGGAAGCCGGAGTACCCGGAGGGAACCCACGCAGTCACGGGGAGAACATGCAAACTCCATACAGAAAGATCCCGAGCCCGGGATTGAACTCAGGACCTTCGTATTGTGAGGCACATGCACTAACCCCTGTTTCACCGTGCTGCCTTGCTTATTAACAGAAAAGGGAATTGAGAACCTGCAAGGGACCGACCAGCACAATGATAGAAACGATGTGTCGCATTGGGGGAAAACAACAAAGGATCATGTTCAACTTTGATTAATCTACATCAGGAGTCCCCAAACTTTTTGACTCGAGGGCCGCATTGGGTTAAAACAATTTGGCTGTATGTATATATATATATATATATATATATATATATATATATATATATATATATATATATATATATATATATATATATATATATATATATATATAGTGCTCTTTCCGCGCGCGATGATGTCACGTTATCGATGAGAAAATGCATTTTTAGACAATATGATTTGGCTGAGCGGCTAGGAGACACCGTGAGTAGCAAGCGGTACAAAGTGGATAAGAAAAGACAGGAAAAAAATAATATATTTTTTAAAATTAATTATTATTTTTTTAATACACGCGGGCCTGATTTTGAACTCTAAAAATGCCCGCGGGCCGTGGTTTGGGGACCCCTGATCTACATTGTCCAAAGATGCCTGGTATTAATAACAAACTTGGAAAAAAGAAAAACAATCATTCTAAGCACTAAAGTTGAACCAAATCGTTGTCAGTGCACCTTGATATGAATGTAGAACTGCTGTCATCACAACAACTTTATTCAATGTATTGGCCATGTTTGAACTAACATTTTAACTGTCATATTAGTGTGACTAGGGTAGTACGGTATAGCGGTATTAGTATAGTACCGCGATACTAATGAATCATATTCGGTACTATATTGCCTCTGAAAAGTACCAGACACATGAGGACATTGAATATGACCAATGTATGATCCTGTAAAGACTTGGTATCGGATTGATACCCAAATTCGTGGCATCATCAAAAAGTATCAAACAACAGAATAATAGGTGATTATTACGTTAACAGAAGTGTAGATAGAACATGTTATGAGAGAAAGTGAGCAGATATTAACAGTAAATGAACAAGTAGATTAATAATTAATTTTCTACCACTTGTTCTTAATAATTTTGACAAAATAATAGAATGGAAAATGACACAATATGTTACTGCATATGTCAGCAGCTAAATTAGGAGCCTTTGTTTGCTTGTCTTGTATGTTCACTATTTTATTTAAGGACAAACTTGCAATAAAAAACATATGTTTAATGTACCGTAAGATTTTTTTTTATAATAAAGCCAATAATGCAATTTTTGTGGTGCCCTTTATTTAAAAAAGTACCAAAAAGTATCTAAGTAATTTTCTGTACCTGTACCGGTACCAAAATATCGGTATCGGGACAACACTAGTGTAGACTAAAGCTATCCATTTCTGTTGGTCAATCACAGCTCATAAATGTATACAATGGTGGAGTTTTTTTTAATTTTCAAGTGTAACACACAATGTTGGGGCCCGAGAAAGACAATGTAATCTGCGCCTCACTCTTCTTCTTACTTTCAAACTTCTTTGCTACCATTGTCATTCTCTCAATAAACTGAAGCTTTGTTCCTTTGTTTCTCCTCCCTATGCTTGTCTTTCTTCCTGCTGTTATGTGACAAATATTTATTTTCACCCCACTTGAAAGGAGTGTGGCACGTGGACAGCATGAGTGCTTTTTAAGGAGCTAACTGAATTGGAATGGGTAACTGGTGTCCTGGTATAAGGACAAGGACAAAGAGTGCACACACATCCATATATACGCTCAGGCATGGCGTCTATAGAAGTGAATCGATTGTGGCAGCTGTTTTCCTCTTTTTTTATATAAACATGTCTCCTACTGTACATTAAGGGAGGCAACTCTGACTGCTTGGCCTCCCAGAAGGGTCTTCAATATACGTTATAGGTCAGTTTAGATGCCTGCACCCACCTGTCTGTCAATCTTAACTCAATTATGTTGTCTTGGTTGCTCCCTGAAGGAATGTTGCCCTTATTTTTTGCTTCTCTGTTCTTTTAAATTGTGTGTAGACATTTTATGAGAACAAAGCAGTGTCACGGATCTAAAGTTCTATAGCAGGGATATTCAAGTTTGTTTTTTTTGGGTGTGCATTTGGTGTCAACTCTAGGCCGCAAGTTGAATAGCCCTGCACTATGTGGCCTTGTGGTTAGAGTGTCCGCCCTGAGACTGGAATGTACCAAAGACTATAAAAATGGGACCCATTGCCTCCCTGCTTAGCACTCAACATCAAAGGTTGGAATTGAGGGTTAAATCACCAAATGATTCCCGAGCACGGCACACACTGCTGCTCACTGCTCCCCTCACCTCCCAGGGGGTGAACATGGGGAGGACAAATTTCACCACACCCAGTGTGTGTGTGAGACGATCATTGGGACTTTAACTTTAATACCATTTTTTAAATTGAATTAAAAACGGTACTATACCGGTACTATTCTTTTTTTTATTTTTATTTTTTATTTTTTTATCGGACATTAAGGCACGCCAGGCAGCACGGTGAACCAGTGGTTTGTGCGTGTGCCTCACAATGCGAAGGTCCTGGGTTCGATCCTGGGCTCAGGATCTTTTTGTGTGGAGTTTGCATGTTCTCCTCGTGACTGTGTGGGTTCCCTCCGGGTACTCCGGCTTCCTCCCACCTCCAAAGACATGCACCTGGGGATAGGTTGATTGGCAACACTAAATTTTCCCTAGTGTGTGAATGTGAGTGTGAATGTTGTCTGTCTATCTGTGTTGGCCCTGCGATGAGATGGCGACTTGTCCAGGATGTACCCCGACTTCCGACCGTGTGCAGCTGAGATAGGCTCCAGCACCCCCCGCGACCCCGAAAGGGACAAGCGGAAGAAAATGGATGGATGGATGGATTACAGCACACCATCGTCATGTCGTGACATTGCTAGAGCAGAGGCACATGTTTGGCAACGCACAGGCACGGAGTACTTACAAGCAGACACGATGAGGAGTCATAAGAGGCAGAATGGACTCATTTTGTCTTAAAACAAATGATAAATGTAAAGCTATTAACACTGAAGCGCTGTTCTACAAGAGGTGCTTTGAACATGGCTAGCTAGCTAGCTAACATCCATTCGCAGTCGGCGGTGTTTTAGCTACTTGTAAATCACTAATCCTCGCTTCATAATGACAAATAAAGTACGTTTCTTACTAGTATCATCCCTGCAGGACGAGGAATAGCTAAACAGGCTTAACTACACACCGTAGGAGGATACAATACCTTACCGCTAACAGCAAGCTAGCACTTCTCAATGTATACAAATAGGTGGATCTACACATACATTGACTGTAACGATACGAAGTACAGCATTACATTGATATTTTTTATTATCACAAAATCTTTTGTCTTTTTTTTATTGTTTATAAAGTCAGGAAATACGCGCCTGGACACGGGAGAACTTTAATTATGACCAATGTATGATCTTGTAACTACTTGGTATTAGATTGATACCAAAATATGTAGTATCACCTAAAACTAATCTAAAGTATACAAACAACAAAGGATTGAGTGCTTATTACATTTTAACAGAAATGTAGATGGAACATGTTAAAACAGACAATAACCACATATTAACAGTTAATGAACAAGTAGATTAATAATCCATTTTCTACCGCTTGTCCCTCATAATTGTGACTAAATAAAAAAAATGGGAAATGACACAATATCAATCAATCAATCAATCAAAGTTTATTTATATAGCCATAAATCACAAGTGTCTCAAATGGCTGCACAAGCCACAATGACATCCTCGACTCAGATCCCACATCAGGGCAAGAAAAAACTCAACCCAATGGGATACAATGAGAAACCTTGGAGGGGACCGCAGATGTGGGGAACCCCCACCACCACCACAGACACCCCCACCATGTTTTTGGGCTCTGGGAATCACTAATAAGCCGGAGTTCTTTGAACGCAGTTTTCTTGCCGGGACATATGGTACAATACAATCAGCAAGATAGGCTGGAGCTAGACCGTGTAGTATTTTATACGTAAGTAGTAAAACCTTAAAGTCACATCTTAAGTGCACAGGAAGCCAGTGTAGGTGAACCAGTTTAGGCATAATATGATCAAACTTTCTTGTTCTTGTCAAAAGTCTAGCAGCCACATTTTGTACCAACTGTAGTCTTTTAATGCTAGACATAGGGAGGCCCGAAAATAATATGTTACAGTAATCGTGACGAGACTATGTCACTGCATACGTCAGCAGCCAAATTAGGAGCCTTTGTTTGCTGACTTACTACTAAAAGTGTAGTTGTCTAGAATGTTCACTATCTTTTATTTTATGACAAAATTATTATTTGATTGCAATAACAAACGTATGTTTAATGTATCATGATATTTTGTGTTAAAATGAAGCCAATAATAAAAACAATTTGTGGTCCCTTTTATTTTGAAAGTATCGGAATACATTTTGGTTCTGGTAAACAATCCTACCCTGCATTATAGGATATATCCAGACAGATGATTCTGGCTCAGGTGTTTATAAAAAATATCCTCTCATTACAATAGAAAACATCAAGTTTTGTACTACAATTTGTGTTTTAATCTTAATGACTATATAAACTCCTAACCCTGTCTTTTCCTGCTTTTCCCACTGGGCCACAATTACAAATCTTCCTCCTGCTATATAGGCCAAATCCTAGAATAGCTTTGTCTAAAAGAGGTGTGTTTGCTCTCACGCATAAAAATTACACGCATTAATGGCGAAGGGACAAAGCAAGGATCAAGCCAGCGACCTCTTTTAAGGTGGTCCCGGCCCGTAGAAGAAGCTGCAGTTTTGCATGGCAAAGGAGTGTTGCTTTCAATGGATGGAACTTTCTGGCAATCAAACAGAACCTGAATGTGAAAGAGGCCTTGCCCGGGACACTCCATGGCTAATTGTGTTATCTGGAGAAAGCTTCGGCCGGCCTGTTCTCAGCCATTGATTGCAAGCGCTGGATTGAAGCCTTTTGAGGCTGAACGGTCTGAATAGACTTTTCTAGAAGCGCAGAATAGCTAAAAGGACGAGAAATGTGATTATTGGATTGGACAGTTTGTTGGCAAACATAGGGTGAGAACAGTTCACAAAGTGTGACAGCTGGCAGTACTTCCCTTTAAAACGAATGCAACAGTTTTTAACTAAAAATTACTCGCTTTGTTCCCAATTATCTTTTGATTACCTTAATTGATTCTTGCCAGAAATCTATGTTTACACGCTCTGCCTTACATCGCGCTTCACGCGGCTTGAGGCGTTTGTTTAACAACCTTGTCATTGATTTCTTCAATGAGTATCGTACAGTATGTGTGGACTGAAGGGAATTAGTGCACTTCTGCTCAGGGATGTGTTACTTTTCACATTTGAACCAATTCCTGATACCTGGAAATCAGCATGCGTGCTCAACAGTAGCAATTGTCGGTACTTTTGTGTGTGTTCCTGTGTTAATAAATGTACATTTGTTTTCACAGTAGTCTGACTCACCATGAAGGGGCGGGGTTAAGTATGGGTACCTTTCACATTTGAACCGATATGATACCTGGGGATAGGTTGATTGGCAACACTAAATTGGCCCTAGTGTGTGAATGTGAGTGTGAATGTTGTCTGTCTATCTGTGTTGGCCCTGCGATGAGGTGGCGACTTGTCCAGGGTGTACCTAGCCTTCCGCCCAAATGCAGCTGAGATAGGCTCCAGCACCCCCCGCGACCCGGAAAGGGACAAGCGGTAGAAAATGGATGGATGGATGATACCAATTCCTGGGACATGGGAATCGATACCGGTACGCAAGGGTACCCATTTTCGGTACTTGTTTTGTTTACTAATCAAATCTCTATTTTGTTATTTAACATTGAACTCCGAGCTGAGGATTAAAACTGTGCTGTATGTATCTTGTTTTTTTAAACGTCTGAGTGTCATTTGCAAGTATTCATTAATTTCAGTTTGTAATCGGTGTGTTGCCTTAGTCAGGAAGTAGTTTTTGCCTTTGAGTTAAATGTGCCAGTCTTGTCGTTTGTTGAGCCCTACAAAGTGGTCCTACTGTATTGTACTTATTACACACAAGCTGTTTGATTGTAACTAAGGGTGTCCCAATCCGATATTAATATCAGTTATCGGTACGTTATTATCAAAACAAAACAATAACGGATTATATCGGCCTGCATCTTAAACATCTGATATAAGAACTCTGATTCATTGATTCAGTCGGAATCGATTCTCGTAATACATTATTTGGTATATAAATAGTAATAAAACCTTTTCAAAACACGTTTCAGGTGACAAAAACTCCTTTGGTCTTTTTGAAAGTGAATTATTTTTTTTTTACAAAAATCACAGAATGTTAGTCAATCTCCCATAATAAAAGAAAATAGTGCAACCCCAACTCTAACCCAATTTCAGCTGTACAATG
Organism: Entelurus aequoreus; assembly: GCF_033978785.1. Classification (NCBI taxonomy): domain Eukaryota; kingdom Metazoa; phylum Chordata; class Actinopteri; order Syngnathiformes; family Syngnathidae; genus Entelurus; species Entelurus aequoreus. The sequence goes on along the minus strand of NC_084735.1, from coordinate 44,114,975 downwards.
CAATTGAGAAGACCCACAAATGCATTACTTATTAATAGGGGTGTAACGATTTGTTTTAACAACGATTCGACTCAAACCATAATTTGTGGTTGCCGATACGATTCCGAGACGATATTAGTTTATTTAGAATGAGATGATCCGAAACAGTTCACTGAGTTGAAATCCATTCAGTAACTTTTTTGCCAAAAAATCTACCAGTGTGACTGTGAAATAAATACTGGACACTGCAGGTGAAGTTTTCTATATTCCTGTTATTTCTTGTAAGGGAATTAGATATAAATTAAGTATGGATACAAACAAGCAAGTAAGCAACAATTAATGGCCAATGCATTCCCATTTTATTTGAATAAAGTGCAACTAACACTTTAGTTTGATTTAATAAGAGGAAACCTTTTCTGCTTTAATTTTTAACATTCGAGACATTTTCGATAAAAGTACAGTAACCAACATTTTAACAGTAGATTTACATGCTACTTTGCTGTTGTTTCATATTAATATCAACATAATATCAAAATAAAGTCCAACCAGCATCTCTTCACGTTGAATTTACTGCTACTTTTGATAATGTTTTTTGTTGATGTCTGTTTTTTGTTTGTCAACATCACACCACAGTCGCCCACCTATGACATCATCTTCATGCCAACACTCAGAAATGAGTCAACAAATATTCAAACTGTCCCACTACTTTCATTTTAATAAACAGCAGTGCAGTAATATTTACCAAAAGATCAAGTGAAACCAACTCCAACATTAAGCTGCTGCTCCATGAACGCTGCTTTTCCTGGGGAGTCGGCGTGTGTGAAATCCTGTCATGGCGCCATAGGTGGTTGAGAAATGTGTTGTGTTGCCATTGTATTTTACATATTCTACAAACAGTGAGTGACTTATTGTGTACATCTCTGTCTTTGTGAAAGCTTAAGTGTTTCCACACGATGGCTCGCAATGGTGGCTTGTTCATTTCTCGCTTGCTTGGTTTTCTTTCAGTATTCGCCAAAGAGTGTTGATGGCGCGTAGCGTTTCATGTCTTTAGTTATTTAAAAATGTTAAAACACATTTATATTAAGTCTGCTGTTCTTAAATACAATGTTTTTCTTTTGTAGTATTGCTAAAATGGATGAATTACCTTTTAAAATAATGTTAGATCAATATATGCTGTATCTTTTGGATGGCCAACTAGTAGAGCACAGATCGATGTATTTGAATATTAGGAATATAAATTGCGACTTGTCCAGGGTGTACCCCGCCTTCCGCCCGAGTGCAGCTGGGATAGGCTCCAGCACCCTCCGCGACCCCGACAGGGACAAGTGGTAGGAAATGGATGGATGGACGGAATATAAATTGATCTATTGAGCAGTCCTTACACCGATACTAAAAAAAGGAAAACCCCAAAATTAATAAAAGTGTCAATAATAGTTTAATATTAGTATCAATGACAGTTGTTTCATGTTTTTATCCAAATATGTTTTTCTTAAAATTAAAATAAAATAAAAAACATTTTTAAATCCATCCATTTTCTACCGCTTGTCCCTTTCAGAGGTGCTGTAGATCAGTGGTTCTCAACCTTTTTTCAGTGATGTACCCCCTGTGAAAATTGTTTTAATTCAAGTACCCCCTAATCAGAGCAAAGCATTTTTGGTTGAAAAAAAGAGATAAAGAAGTAAAATACAGCACTATGTCATCAGTTTCTGATTTATTAAATTGTATAACAGTGCAAAATATTGCTCATTTGTAGTGGTCTTTCTTGAACTATTTGGAAAAAAAGATAGGTTTTTATTTATATTTATAAAGGATTTATGAATTGTTGCTATTTTTAGAATATTTAAAAAAATGCAAAATATTGCTCATTTGTAGTGGTCTTTCTTGAACTATTTGGAAAAAAAGATAGGTTTTTATTTATATTTATAAAGGATTTATGAATTGTTGCTATTTTTAGAATATTTAAAAAAGTGCAAAATATTGCTCATTTGTAGTGGTCTTTCTTGAACTATTTGGAAAAAAAGATAGGTTTTTATTTATATTTATAAAGGATTTTTGAATTGTTGCTATTTTTAGAATATTTAAAAAAAATCTCACGTACCCCTTGGCATACCTTCAAGTACCCCCAGGGGTACGCGTACCCCCATTTGAGAACCACTGCTGTAGATCAATTCTCAAAAATAATGAATCGATTTAAATGGATCAGAATAAATAAAAATCGCAATTTAAATGTGAATCTATTTTTGTAGCACCCCTAATGGTTACAGTGTGCTGCTGAATAACTTCTTCTTCAGGCAGGATGTTTGCAGGCTACTTTATGCGGCTGCTGCCTCTCTGTTGGACTCCAGTACTGCAAGTTACTTCTGATCTTTTTTTTTTCCTCCCCTCTAAAGTAATAATCATATTCAAAGCATTTCTCAAAACATCTGGGGCTTGATTCCAAGTAGACATCAGTAGGATGAAGCACCATTTCTCTTCCTGGTGCTCGTATCACCTTTTGGTCACCGTGGGTGCTGGGCTATTTAACCACAGACATCTTTGAGCCCAGCTGTGTTTATGTCTTCCCTAACCTTTTCAAAAAATATCCATTGCCTTCGTTTATCATCTCCATCCATCTCTGTCGAGACGGCAATTGCCACCCCCTGAAAGACATAATCGGATCGCGGCGGCATTAACCAGCGAATAGCGGCAGTCACTGAGCGACCTGCGAGTAACCAAGTTTAGAGGGGAGCGTTGCATTTGTCAAGTGTCAGCGCTGCGACCTGAAAAGCAGATAGGGACATGTAGCGCACAGTCGGGGAATTGACACAAGCGGTTTAGGACGAGAGGGGGGTTGTCTCGCCATTTCATTTGCTGTCAAGCGGGATAGATGAGTTAATAGGTTTCTTAAGCTGAGATGATGTTTAGAAAGTAAACCCACTCAGGATCAAAACTTGACTGAGAGTGCAAGTGTTGTCACAAATAGAGAGTAAGTTCTTGCAGCACTGCCAAGTGTTCTTTCAGCTGCCAATTTCCTTTCTAGATGTCCGCACTGTTTGTTTTTGGAACCAGAAAAGCTATCAGACGCAGGCAACGTCTGGCGACAAACGACATAATTGTTTGTGGCTGACACTTTAGTCATTGTGAATAAGAACACATCTCATTCCAGACAGATTATAAACTAAGCCCTCTCGCTTTTTTCCCTGTAATTATATTCTGTCTTGTTGCTCATATCTGATGTAATGAGTAATGAGGGGTCCTACAATGAGACGTTTTTTTCAAGTGTCACACTCACACTTGTTTGTGTGCAAGGGGAGGGCGGGGCACAGTGATCAGTGATCATTTGCAAGGGGGAAGCTGTGCCTCATGAATCCCACAGTGTTCATTAAAGGTTACATTGCCACATCAGAGCAAACGTATTCGGCCATGGCGAATATAAAAAATGTAATTATCCTTTATCATCAGCCCGAGGAGACGCAACATAATTAGGGTTTTTCATTTTTTTTATTTGAAGATGATTTGTGCGTCCTCTCTTTTGGGATTAAACCTATCAGCCGACCGTTCAACCGTTCATTACCCATGAAGCCATAAACCCACCGGTCCCATTAAAGAACATGAAGAAAGTGGCCAATAGCACCAGGAATACCTACACTTAATTGTCACAATAGGCTTTGCGTTGTGCTTCAGGCCATGCCCACATTATCATTAACATGTTGGGCTTATTGTGGATCTAAAGCAAGATTTTGCCTGTGGCCCCATTTTGGTCTTTAATATTACTCGTGTAAGGCGTACGCTAAGGCAGGGACCTTCAACTAAATTCAATCAATCAATCAATGTTTATTTATATAGCCCTAAATCACAAGTGTCTCAAAGGGCTGTACAAGCCACAACGACATCCTCGGTACAGAGCCCACATACGGGCAAGGAAAAACTCACCCCAGTGGGACGTCGGCGAATGACTATGAGAAACCTTGGAGAGGACCGCATATGTGGGTAACCCCCCCCCTCTAGGGGAGACCGAAAGCAACGGATGTCGAGTGGGTCTGACATAACATTGTGAAAGTCCAGTCCACAGTGGATCCAACACATCAGCGGGAGTCCAGTCCACAGCGGGGCCAACAGGAAACCATCCCGAGCGGAGACGGGTCAGCAGCGCAGAGATGTCCCCAACCGATGCACAGGCTAGTGGTCCACCCGGGGTCCCGGCTCTGGACAGCCAGCACTTCATCCATGGCCACCGGACCTATGCAACTCCCCCTCGCAAGGGACAGGGGAGAAGAGGAGAGAAGAAAAGAAACGGCAGATCAACTGGTCTAAAAAAGGGGGGGTCTATTTAAAGGCTAGATTATACAAATGAGTTTTAAGATGGGACTTAAATGCTTCTACTGAGGTAGCATCTCTAACTGTTACCGGGAGGGCATTCCAGAGTACTGGAGCCCGAATAGAAAACGCTCTATAGCCCGCAGACTTTTTTTTGGCTCTGGGAATCACTAATAAGCCGGAGTTCTTTGAACGCAGATTTCTTGTCGGGACATATGGTACAATACAATCGGCGAGATAGGCTGGAGCTAAACCGTGTAATATTTTATACGTAAGTAGTAAAACCTTAAAGTCGCATCTTAAGTGCACAGGAAGCCAGTGCAAGTGAGCAAGTATAGGCGTAATATGATCAAACTTTCTTGTTTTTGTCAAAAGCCTTGCAGCCGCATTTTGTACCAACTGTAATCTTTTAATGCTAGACATAGGGAGGCCCGAAAATAATACGTTACAGTAATCGAGACGAGACGTAACGAACGCATGAATAATGATCTCAGCGTCGCTAGTGGACAAGATGGAACGAATTTTAGCGATATTACGGAGATGAAAGAAGGCCGTTTTAGTAACACTCTTAATGTGTGACTCAAACGAGAGAGTTGGGTCGAAGATAATACCCAGATTCTTTACCGAGTCTCCTTGTTTAATTGTTTGGTTGTCAAATGTTAAGGTGGTATTATTAAATAGATGTTGGTGTCTAGCAGGACCGATAATCAGCATTTCCGTTTTCTTAGCGTTGAGTTGCAAAAAGTTAGCGGACATCCATTGTTTAATTTCATTAAGACACGCCTCCAGCTGACTACAGTCCGGCGTGTTGGTCAGCTTTAGGGGCATGTAGAGTTGAGTGTCATCAGCATAACAGTGAAAGCTAACACCGTACTTGCGTATGATGTCACCCAGCGGCAGCATGTAAATACTAAAGAGTGCAGGGCCAAGAACCGAACCCTGGGGAACTCCGCACGTTACCTTGACATAGTCCGAGGTCACATTGTTATGGGAGACGCACTGCATCCTGTCAGTAAGATAAGAGTTAAACCAAGACAAGGCTAAGTCTGACATACCAATACGTGTTTTGATACGCTCTAATAAAATATTATGATCGACGGTATCGAAAGCGGCGCTAAGATCAAGAAGCAGCAACATAGATGACGCATCAGAATCCATCGTTAGCAATAGATCATTAGTCATTTTTGCGAGGGCTGTCTCCGTAGAGTGATTTGCCCTGAAACCGGATTGAAAAGGTTCACAGAGATTGTTAGTCACTAAGTGTTCATTTAGCTGCTGTGCAACAGTTTTTTCGAGAATTTTGGAAATAAACGGAAGGTGGGAGACCGGTCGGTAGTTTACCATGAGGTCAGGATCGAGGTTAGGTCTTTTGAGCAGAGGATGAATAACCGCTTTTTTGAATGCTAGGGGAACAGTGCCGGAGGAAAGTGATAAGTTTATAATATTTAACACTGATGGACCTAATAATACAAACAGTTCCTTGATAAGTTTCCCAGGAAGTGGGTCAAGTAAACATGTTGTTTGTTTTATCCCACTTACACGCTGTAATAATTCCTCTAATGTTATTTCATCAAAAATAGAGAGACTATTTTGGAGGGCAGTGTCCGTCGTATATACAGTCGTATTTGTGTTAATAGAGCCCAGTTGTAGCTGGGATGCGTTGTCTTTAATCTCCTTTCTAATGAGTTCAATTTTCTTATTAAAGAAATTCATAAAATCATCTGCCGAGTGGGTGGAGCTACTGGGAGGAGTCCCTTGTTGGGTTAGCGATGCTACTGTACTAAACAGAAATTTAGGATCGTTTTTGTTGAGGCGGATGAGATTTGAGTAGTATTTAGCTTTAGCTAAGGTAAGCATGCGTTTATAAGTTATTAAACTATTACTCCATGCTTGATGGAAAACCTCAAGTTTAGTCGCGCGCCATTTGCGTTCCAGTTTTCTACATGATAATTTATGAGCTCTAATTTCTTCTGTAAACCATGGGGTGCGCCTTTTAGGGGCCCTTTTTTGCTTTAGCGGTGCTATACTATCAATAATTTCGCGCAAGGCATCGTCAAAGTTGTTAGTGAGTTTATCAATAGAGCCGACATAATTTGGGAATGGTGCTATTACCGAAGGCAGTAGGTCAGCAAGAGTCATCGTTGTGGCAGCATTAATGTTGCGGCCGCTATAGCAGTTATTATTATTATTAGCTTGTTGACAAAGAGTCAAAACTTCAAATTTTATAAGGTAATGATCGGACATTACTTTAGTATATGGAAGTATCATAACTTTGGAGGTGGTGACACCCCTGACAAGCACTAGATCTATTGTATTACCGTTGCGATGCGTGGGTTCATGTATTATTTGTGTAAGACCACAGCTATCAATTATGGTTTGGAGCGCCACGCACTGAGGGTCCGATGGGGTATTCATATGGATATTAAAGTCCCCCATTATGATTATATTGTCGGCGTGCGTCACTAGATCAGCAACGAACTCTGAGAATTCACTGATAAAGTCCGAATAGGGCCCAGGGGGGCGGTAGATAACAGCCAGGTCGAGAGGTAGCGGTGTGACAGACCTCATAGTAAGCACCTCAAACGATTTATATTTATTATTTAGGTTAGGGGTAAGGTTGAAATTTTCATTGTATATTAGTGCGACACCCCCTCCCCTTTTAAGAGGGCGGGCAACATGCGCATTCGTATAGTTAGGAGGAGATGCCTCATTGAGCGCAAAAAATTCGTCCGGTTTGAGCCAGGTTTCGCTAAGACCAATGACGTTAAGATTGTTGTCTCTAATGACCTCATTAACCAATAACGCCTTGGGAGACAATGATCTTATGTTTAAAAAGCCCATATTATAGGTATTGGGCTGTTTTGACGAGTTTTTGTTAAGATTATCCGTAGTGGCAATATTAACAATGTTGCGTTTATTATGCGTAGTGCACTTTAAATAGTTTCGACCATATCTAGGAATTGATATGACGGGAATTTTCCGATTGTTTGCTTGGTGCTGCAATAGACTGGACATATCATAATTTGCCACCTCAGTAGAATGCATGTCCACCTCTGACACAGACACAACAGAAAAAACATTATGTGAATTGTGTATTATTCTAAGAGAATTGCTATGCGTACATGGATTATCCAGCCTGGCGCTGGCTAGTTCTAGCTTAACTGACTCCTCACCCGGACTAACAGACATTGTAATTGTCTGTGACCGGGCTTGCTCTAGTGTAGTCAGTCAAGTGAGACTTAAATAGTAGTCTATGTTTCTAGACAGGATGATGGCGCCTTCCTGGTTAGGGTGAAGGCCGTCTCTCATCAGCAAGCCTGGTTTGCCCCAGAAAGAGGGCCAGTTATCAATAAACGTTAGTCCCTGCGTCCTACAGTAGCTAGCCAACCACTTGTTAAGCGAGACTAATCTGCTATATCTCTCATCATTGCCTCTCGCAGGCAGGGGGCCAGAGACAATTACTCGATGCCTGGACATCTTTCTGGCGAGATCACAAGTCCTGGCTATGTTTCTCTTTGTAATCTCTGACTGTCTCATTCTAGTGTCATTGGAGCCAACGTGTACAACTATATTCGCATAATTAGTGGTGCGATTAGCCTGTCGTACGTGTTTACTAGGCCTGTTGCGAGTTAGCTCCCTAAGATTAGCTTCAATGTCAGGTGCTCTGGCCCCGGGGATACACTTTATTGTGGCTGGTTTGCTAAGCTTTATGTTTCGGGTGATGGAGTCCCCTATAACTAAGGTGTGGTGCCCGGTAGACTGGGGTGTAGGACTAGCTAAAGAGCTAAATCTATTATGCGTCTCAACCGGTACACCGTAGCTTGTAGGCCGCTTAGGACTGCTACAAGCTGGGCTAGTTAGCTCGCTACAGCTAACGCTAGCAGATGTGTCCGCAACATCTAAAGTTACGACATTACTCTGCTCTAACTGGCGGACACGGCCCTCTAGCAGAGCCAACCTCTCCGTGAGTATGGTGCAAGACGCGCAGGAAGCCATTACTCACAGTGTTTTCTGTCACCGAGTGAAGTTCCTGCTGTCCTCAGGGAAGTGGTCGCGGTCTGTAGGAGTAGCTTCTTACTGACCGGCGCTGCCTTTCTCCGCGCTAGCTTAGCAGCTAGCTAGCTGAGGAAAGGGTGGTGGGACAGAGATCGGGTGATTTGCAAGTTAAATAGTACCAAAAAATGTTTGAGAAGTGATAAAGAAAGCTGTAGAACAATTAAAAGCACACAGATAGAGCGCTACTTAGCTTTTTCGCAACAGCGAACAGACGGCGAGCAGTCACGCACAAGCCGCAAATTAGTGTGCGGCTTGTAAAGGTGACGGGTGTGATTTCATGTCTGGAGGGCTTTCCTAATTGTTACGGCTGCCTCCAGGCCGCAGCGACAATGGGGAGACGAGACTCAAGTTAAATGTGCACAAAAGAATACCTAATACAAGAAAAAGGAGTACGACGGGTAACGAAAGCCAAAACTAACATAAATGTACAAAACATAATGTGCACAAAAACAGGCTGATCAGAGGAGATGAGAGCAGAGCAGGGACCGAGGTATTAGGGCTCCCAGCTGACATCCACTCCGCAGATGAGGAACCTGCAAACACACACAACGAAGAGAGAAACTTTGGCCAAGCCCTGAACCCCTCACATCAGCCTCCAACCAGGCCTGGGCCATAACAAAAAAAAAAGTTGTAAATTGTTTTTTGTGCTCTAGCTATAAAAAGATATATACAAAAATATTCAATTTATAATAAATAATTCCTACTTTGCAGAAATCAATTTACCACAGTCTGGCGAGAATGAGGGTTTACTGTCTTACTTTTGGCGACCAGAAGTAGATTTGACTATGTGAGTCAGTGTGGGCATAAAAGACACAACCAATAAAAATGCAGTTCTAATACGTCTAATATTATAAACTAAGAAATAATGTATTGTTCATGTTTTAAAAGTCATTTGAAGATATTTACTCCGAAATAATCATGTACGAACAATACATTCAACGACTACATTGACAATTACAATTCAGCTCAATCCAATATTGTTATGTATTGGCAGTCTGGAACCCCAAGATGCAGAGACGGCAGGCAAAGCACAGGTAAATGTAACCCGGGTGACAAAACCCCATTAAATATCCTTTCTATTTATTTATTTATTCGTCGTCTAAGCTGTCCTAGCGTGCGTCATTACATCACGCGGTCACGTGACCTAACGCGGCTGTCAGAATAGCATAAAACCCGAAAGTGGGCTGCTACCGGTGAGAGCGAGAGGGACACGCTGTGGGAGGTTGCTGCAGGTATGTGACTCGGTTTTACGCTTTTAATGATTAACTAAGCCTTCTAAACTGACATGTAATAATGTCGAACTGTAGGAGCCGACTACCGGAGCCGTGGGTCGTCCCGCGGGAGTGTTTGAGTGTGATTTATCTGCGGAATTGGTGAGTTGCATTTGTGTAGCTTTACGTAGCCTAGCCGCTGCATTCGTTTTGAATGGAGCTGTTAGCATCTACTTATATGCCGGTTTCTCTGAATATAGTAACACATTGAATGAAATGTTATCACTGTTAAACAATTGTCCGATTGTCCTTGGGTTGTTTTACTTGCTGATGGTTGTCAGTGCTATGCATCCAAGGCACTTTATGAAGCAGTCCAGTTAATCACTGTGTCTGCTAGCACTCTATTTGTGGATGCAGTGTTTACATTTTGATACTATTAGAGAAATTAATATTTTGATATAACAATTATTATATTATTTATTCTAATTGGATTATGAATTATTGTACAATATTAAGGAATATACTTTGCTATTTGAATACAGTTGTATTATTTAGTATTTAGTATTTGAATGTATTTTCTTTTGTGTGCACACTGGAAATTTGACTGGTCCTG